>NC_066581.1:32457376-32764340 GCF_024323335.1 Lathyrus oleraceus
ATTAAGTGGCGACTCTGCTGGGGAGTAGTCTCCAGTGGGTTTAGCCTACTTTTTTGTGTGTATATAATTGTATATAATTGATGTATGTATATTTGTCTGTATGGTATAATCTGCTTGTTGTGCTTGGTGATCTATGAGTGGTGAGATAAGTTCTAACCCGAACTTGAGTGCAATTGAGATAGGAGGATGGTATAGTCATGTTCGACTTGTGTGGAGTAGTCCTTAACAAGTTGTCTTGAGATCCATCTGCTAAGTGGAGACTCTTTTGGATTTGGAAATGCCATACAAGTATTTATGGTTAGGCATTACTATCTCTAATTTGGGTCCGAGAAGCTGAGGACCGTAGAACATTTACCTCTTCTTGGCCTATTTAGAACGTAGTGCGGAGATTGTTCAAGTGTAGACTTGATAACAGTTGTTAAGCGATACTACACTCAGACGAGTTTCTCTTGAGAATATTATGGGTCGATGAGTCAGTCATCTTAACCTATAATATCCGATAGATGGAATTAAGACTCTGGGGACTTTTTAGAACATGATCTATAGGTTTTATCCTTAGTTCACTCCTTTGGGATGGTTCTTACCCAGACTCCATGCTCGTGACTTACAACAAACCCTTGATTCTTGGTTGATCCAATCAAGTCTTGTCAATATCAATGTAACTTGGATGTTGATAAGGTATAAACCATAATCCACCAAAATGGATGATTGATCTTGACAATGAATTGATTCATCCCTTGACCTTTGTTTGCTTGCCTTGTGTGTGATCCCTTATTTGTGATTGTTGCATTCATGCATACATGCGCATCATAACATTCATCACACGAAAATTTCAAGGAACTGAGGTATTATTTGTAAATATTTTCAGACCGTGGATTATGGACGAAGGAACACTAAGAAGTACGGTTTCAGATATCCCAACTTAAAAGAGTTAAGGAAGCTAGCATCTTTTGTATTATATCCCTTGGACTTTAAACAACGTCATGGGAAGCTTTTGTCTATCTTATCTACTGATGTGGTTGAAGGATTTTTGAGTGTGCTATTGTAGTTCTATGATCCTCTCTACCATTGCTTCACTTTCCTGGATTCTCATCTCTTGGGGATACCCATTTCTAGTAGGTTGCCTTTTAGTGGATTGGAGGATATTCCCTAATCTAATCTTAATGCTGAAGCTCTTCACTTGAAGAAGTCTGAGATAAAGGCTCATTGGGTGAAGAAAGGAGGATTATTTGGGTTGCCATCTGATTTCCTCATCAAGGAAGCTATTGCCTTTGCTCAAGCCGGTAGTGTGGACGCTTTTGAAGTTATCTTTGTGTTGCTCATCTATGGATTAGCTTTGTTCCCTAACAGTGACAGTTTTGTTGACGTTAACGCCATTAGACTTTTCTTGATTGGGAATCATGTGCCTACTTTATTGGGTGATATGTATTTTTCTTTGCATCTAAGGAATTCTAAGGGTGGTGGAACGATTGTCTGTTGCATTCCTCTTCTGTACAAGTGGTTTATTTCGCACTTGCCTCAGACACCTGCTTTTATGGAGAACAAACAATGTCTACGGTGGTCTCAGAGACTTATGTCTCTCACTAATGATGATATAGTTTTGTATGATCCTTCATTAACCAGCTTGGAGATTTATTGATAATTGTGGTGAATTCTCTAATGTGCCTCTCAATGGTACACAAGGAGGAATTAACTACAACCCTACTTTGGCTCGTCGTTAGCTTGGGTTCCCCTTGAGACAAACCTAATAACACTTTGTTAGAAGGTCTTTTCTATCAAGAGGGTAAAGATCCCCTACATTTGAAACATAAGATTGTGCATGCTTGGCATAATGTGCATAGGAAAGGAAGATCCGAGCTTGGTTCGCGCAATTGTGTAGCTTTGGAAGCTTACACTCTTTGGGTGAAGAAGAGAGCTTTGGAGTTGAAGATGCCTTATCCTTGCTAAATACTTATGTCTATGGTTGTGGTTTAGCCATTAACTCTCCCTAACCAAGATGTAGAGGAGTTGGAAGACACACTCGCCAAGATGAAGCAAGAGAAGAATATGTGGGAAGAGTGTATTCGTGCTTTGAGCAAGAAGCGTGAGGAATTGCAGTTGGAGTCTAAGGACAAAGACGCACTTATTGAGCTACTTGAAGACCGAGTGACAAAGAGACAGAGAGAGCCGGAGGTTTCATCTTCCTCTAGTATGCCTCAGCCTTCCGTTGCTTGGAAGAAGATTGTTGATCAGCTTATCCTCGAAAAGACTCAGATGAAGGTTTCTTTTGAGACCGAGATCCGAAGCATTCGAAGGAAGTATACGCCTTCATCCAGATATTCCGAAATTGTTGTTAGGGATCCTTAGGATGACTAGTCTCCTTTTCTCTTGTATTTTTCATTTGGTTTCTGAAATTGTACTCAGTGTAATCGTTCCAATTATATAAATAAAAAGAGATATTTTATGGTCATATCAAATTATTGCAATTATTGTTAAATATATATTTGCAAATGGTATAGTAAGTTCCTTGAAAATATAAATAAATAAAACAAGCATTGCATTTCATGCATCATTTGCATAAGCAGGTTTCTCTTTCTCTAGATGTCTCATTGGTGTTTCTTCTGTGCTTCAGCCAAGCAGACTCATCGGTAAAACACTCGCGCCAATCATCTGAGAATCATGGAACATTTGGAGCAAGAGAACAAAGATCTGAAGGACGAGATCGCTCGAATGACTGCCATGATGGAGTCAGTGTTGGCTGCTCCAAACAACCCTCAAATAATTTAATGTTGTCTCTGCTAATGAATTCATAAGCGCACAGAGAAGCACTGCAAAGAGTTCTAGAGCAAGCATTTGTGGAACATGATGTTATGGTGGATCAGTTCGATCATATTGTAGCTAACATCACTTCCTGCAAGAATCTCAACTTCTGTGATGAAGAACTCCCTGAGGAGGGTAGGAACCATAACTTGGCTTTGTCCAATGTGCTCGTTGACATCGAGTCTTCATTGAATGTGCTGCCAAAGTCAACTTTATCAAAGCTATCATGTCAAGGAGCACCCATGAGGTATAGCGGTGTAATCGTTAAAGCTTTTGACAGTTCATGCAAAGCAGTTATAGGTGAAGTGGATCTTCTAGTTAAGATAGGTCCGAGTGATTTTCAAATTACTTTTCAAGTAATGGATATCCACTCGGCCTACAGTTGTCTATTGGGAAGGCCATGGATCCATGAGGCGGGAGCTATTACCTCCATTTTGCATCAGAAGCTCAAATTTGTCAAGAATGGAAAGCTTGTAATTGCTGGCGGGGAAAAGGCGTTGTTGGTTAGCCACTTGTCATCTTTATCTTACGTTGAAGCTGAGGATGAGGTTGGAACTCCGTTCCAAGCCTTATCTATTGCTGCTGAAAAGAGAGTTGGGGCACCTATGTCCTCATTGAAAGATGCAAGGAAGATAGTGGAAGAAGGCAATGTTGATCAGTGGGGGAGCATGGTAGAGGTCTCCAACAACAAAGGCATAGCCGGTCTTGGCTTTCAGCGAGGTTCATCAACTGCAAGATCAGAGGATATGCAACTTAGCTTCCGTAGCGGAGGGTTTATTCATGGCAATGAACAACACTTAGCTGCTGTGCTAGAGAATGACGAAGAGGAAGACTGCACCAATTTTGTGACGCATGGAAAGGCTTGCAACAATTGGACTGCTGTTGATATTCTTGTTATTTTGCATTGATCTAAGTAATTGCTTTTATATGTTTTAAAAAATCCTTCTCCTATGCCTAAGGGAGAAGTGAACATTGTTGGGCATTTTGAAATTGATCATTAATAAAATTAATTCTATTCATCCACATCTATGATGTTTGATTTTACTTTTTGCTTTATTTTGAAAATGGTAATCACAAAAAAACATAAATAAACAATATAATTGTCCATTTGCATAATATTTGGTCACAAATTCACTTCTCTAAAATCAAAATATCAAATCATTATGCAGGTTGGTTTCTCACCCCATTGAATACAATGATCCTTCTCCTTCTCCAAATTTTGAATTCCCTGTGTTTGAGGCCGAGGAGGAAAGTGATGAAGAAGTAAGTGATGGATTATCTCGTCTTCTTGAGCATGATGAAAGAATCATTCAGCCGTTCGAAGAGCAGATCGATCTAGTCAACTTGGGTTCCGAAGATGATATGAAGGAAGTCAAGATTGGGTCTCGCCTGTGTCCAGACATTAAGAATGGGCTGATTTATCTTTTTCGAGAATATTCAGATGTGTTTGCCTGGTCCTATGCCTGGTTTGGATTCTGAGATTGTGGAGCATAGATTGTCGTTGAAGCCAAAATGCCCGCAAGTCAAGCAGAAGTTGAGAAGAACGCATCCTGATATGGCTGTGAAGATCAAAGAAGAAGTGCAGAAGCAAATTGATGCTAGTCTCCTTGTTACCGATGAGTATTCGTAATGGGTGGCCAATATTGTGCATGTGCCGGAGAAAGATGTAAAAGTCTGCATGTGTGTTGACTATAGAGATTTGAATAAATCCAGTCCTAAAGATGATTTCCCTCTGCCGCACATGGATATGTTGGTAGACAATACTGCTAAGTTCAAAGTCGTTTCGTTTATGGATGGATTTTCCGGATATTATCAAATCAAGATGGCACCTGAAGATATGGAGAAAACCACATTCATTACACCTTGGGGAACATTCTATTATAGAGTGATGCCTTTCGGTCTAAAGAATGCTGGTGCGACTTACCAGAGAGCAATGGCTACTCTTTTCATGATATGATGCATAAAGAGATTGAAGTTTATGTCAATGACATGATTGCTAAATCAATTGATGAAGAGGAACATATTGAGCATTTGTTGAAGTTATTCCAGCATTTGAGAAAGTATAAACTCCGCTTGAATCCCAATAAGTTTACTTTTGGTGCTCGTTCTGGTAAGTTGTTGGGCTTTATTGTCAGCGAGAAGGGTATTGAAGTTGATCCTGCCAAGGTCAAAGCAATACAAGAGATGCCTGCGCCCAGAATTGAGAAGCAAGTCAGAGGTTTTCTCGGCCGTTTGAATTACATTTCAAGATTCATTTTACACTTGACTGCCACATGTGCGCCTATATTCAAGCTTCTTCGGAAAGATCAGTCCTGTGATTGGACCGAAGATTTCCAGAAAGCTTTTGACAGTATCAAAGAGTATCTGCTTGAACCTCCGATTTTGTCTCCACCTGTTGAAGAAAGACCATTGATAATGTATTTGACTGTACTCGAAGATAGTATGGGTTGTGTTCTTGGTCAACAAGATGAGACTGGGAAGAAAGAATTTTCAATTTACTACTTCAGTAAGAAGTTCACTGACTGTAAGACTCGGTATTCTATGCTTGAGAAGACTTGTTGCGCACTGGCTTGAGCTGCTAAGCGTTTGCGTCAGTATATGTTGAATCATACCACTTGGTTGATATCCAAAATGGATTCAATCAAGTATATATTTGAGAAGCCTGCTTTAACTGGGAGAATTTCCCGTTGGTAGATGTTGCTATCAGAGTATGATATTGAATACCGATCTCAGAAAGCAATCAAAGGTAGTATCTTGGCTGACCATTTGGCTTACCAACGAATTGAAGATTACCAGTTAGTGCAGTATGATTTTCTCGATGAAGATATCTTGTACTTGAAAATGAAAGATTGTGATGAACCATTGCTTGAAGAAGGGCCAGAACCTGGTTCCCGTTGGGGCATGGTATTTGATGGAGTTGTTAATCAATATGGTAGTGGCACTGGGGCAGTGATTATTACTCCTCAAGGCACGCATATACCATTTACAGCTAGATTGACTTTCAAATGTACAAACAATATGGCAGAATATGAAGCTTGCATTATGGGGCTCGAAGAGGCCATTGATCTCAGAATCAAATATTTAGATGTCTTTGGAGATTCAACTTTGGTTGTGAATCAGACCCAAGATGAATGAGGTTGTTGAAGCTGCAAATAAGAACATCAAGAGGATTATTCAGAAGATGGTTATCACGTATAAGGATTGGCATGAGATGCTCCCATTTGCTTTGCATGGGTATCGTACATCCATCTGCACTTCAACAGGCGCAACCCCTTTCTCTCTTGTTTATAGTATGGAAGAAGTGCTCCCCGTAGAGGTTGAGATTCCTTCATTATGTGTGCTCATGGAAGCCAAGTTGACTGAGGCTGAATGGTGTCAGATCAGATTTGACCAACTGAATTTGATAGAGGAGAAGAGATTAACTGCCATGTGCCATGGTCAGTTATATTAGCAAAGGATGAAGAAAGCTTTTGATAAGAAGGTCAGACCTCGGGTGTTCAGAGAAAGTGACCTTGTGCTCAAGAAGATTTTATCATTCAAACCAGATTCTAGGGGAAAATGGACTCCTAATTATGAAGGCTCATATGTTGTTAAGAGAGCCTTTTCAGGCGACTCTTTGATTCTTACAATTATGGATGGTGAAGAGTTCACTCGTCCTGTGAACACAGATGCAGTCAAGAAATACTTCGCCTAAAAAACGAAAAGAGCAACCCGCTAAGTTGAAAACCCAAAAGGGCGGCTTAGGCAAAAATGAGCATCTCGGTGGATTGAAAACCCGAAAGGGCGATCCACAAAAAAATTATAGACATAAAACATAAAGAATTTCCCGATAAGTTGAGTACCCTACCTTGGGGAAACTTATGCAAAAATTAGGGATTATGGCAAGTAACTGCATTTCGCTGATCTTCCAGTTCTCAAGAGATTTTGTTGAGCACAAATGTTGACTCGATTCATCATCCCCGGTAGCGGTCAAAAACACAACGGACATCAAAAGTTGGTAGAAGGATTAGTGGTCATTTGTATTCAATGTAACCTTTTTCCATGTAAATTACCATTTTCAACTTTGTAAAGATCTATGGAGTCTTGTCATTTACAGACTACCATTCTATTAAATAAAGTTGAGCTTTTATCCAATTGTTTCTACTCTTATTTACTTCAGCCAATAGTTTAAAATTTTATTATGATCATTTTTGAAATTAATTTTTTTTAATCAAAATCGTTTTTTAAACATATAAAAGCAAGAATTTTTTCAAAGCAATTAAAAAGAAATATTAACAGCACTTCGACAAATAGCAGGTCCTAAGTGTGAAGCATTATGGGTCCCCCAAGCAGTTAACCCTTCGGGTATCCCTAGCGAAGTTTGTTGGTCCAGTTCCCCTGCAGAGTGTTTTATCCCCAGTGGAGCTTCTGTCCTTTTCCCCAACTGAGTTGGTTGATTTAGTGCCCTGCGGAGTTTGTGTTTTATCCCCGACAGAGTTTCTGTATTCCCCAACGGAGTTTGTGTATCCCTTAGCAGGTTTGATCTCTGTTTTGATCTGCAGCAAGGTAAGATCATTTCCCCTGTAGATCGCGTTGGTTTCGCCACCAGTCGCCATCCGAATCGCTCCCAGTCAGAGTTTCCTCCTGGTTTCTGAGTAGATATTTGTGTTTATCCTTTGCATGGCTATCTCCCATTTGATAAGGTGTTGACCTAAAATTCCTTGCAGATTCGATAGTGTTTCCTTTCCTTAGTAGATCTCCTCCTTCCTCAGCTAGGGTTGAGTCTTTGGGATGTTGATCTCTCTGTTCTCCGGCAGTTGTCTCCCTTTTTGTGGATTGACCGAGGATTGTACCGATGATTCAAATTTTTGCGACACCTTTGTATCCTTTGTGATTGTTTTGTCAGCATAATCATCATATATACATATACATATACATGTACACTCATATAATTTCATAATTGCATGATTGCATCATCATATTTGTTGATTCATTGTCTGAAATTCTTATTCTCTGTTATGGCGGTACTTTATCCCCATACAAATTTGGCGTTTGTCCTCTCTCAATTATAGAGTGTCGGCCCCTTAAGCAGAAAGATTTTAACCTTTCTTCTTTCCCCACTGAGTTATTTCCTCGTGGATGATAATTGTTTCAGTTTCCTCCCCAGTTGATTACCTGGATGGAATTACTCCCCTTGAGTTATATCCTCATTGGGTCGAGTCTTGATTGACCGTTTGTTTCTAGCTCTTGACTAGATGGATGCTTTGGGTCTTCTAAGAGTTTATTACCCAGTAAATGGTAATATTCTTCTTAGCTTGCAGTTTGTTACTTCTTGCCCAATACCCGACAAAAGTACCCCTGTTTTTCCCATCAGTAGAATCCCCTGCGGATTCATTTTTTCCCGGAAGTATATCCTTTATATGTTCATCCTAACCGGTGACGGATATCCTTCTCTCCCCTGCCCGAGTCTATCCTTGATATGTTCATCCTAACCGATGACGGATATTCTCATCTTTGGTATTCTACCCAGTTAAAAGGTAGTTGTAATCCCTATTTTGTTCCCCAGAGAGTTAATCCTTGATATGTTCATCCTAACCGATGACGGGTTTCCTTCTCTTTGTGGTCTTCTACCCAGTAACTGGTAGTTGTAAATCCTGCTTTTTTCCCCTTTGTAGAGTTTATCCTTGATATGTTCACTTTAACCAGTGACAAATATCCTCTTCTTGGTATTCTATCCAGTAACTGATAGATGTAATTCCTATTTTCTCTCCTTAAAGAGTCTATCCTTGATATGTTCATCCTAATCGGTGACAGCTTTTCTCTTTGATGGTCTTCTATCCAGCATTTGAGAGATGTAATTCCTACCCTTTGCTCAGTTGGTTTATCCTTGATATGTTCATCTTAACCGATGACGGATATCCTCATTGACACCCCATGCAAGACTATCCTTGATATGTTCAACTTAACCAATGACAAATTTTCTTTCCTTTGAGTCTATCCTTGATATGTTAATCCTAACCAATGACGGATTTTCTGCTCCTCCTGTGTTGAAGTTTATTTCTTCCCCAGTTGAGTCGAGTGCGCATTTCCTTAGTGAAATCGCTTTTCCTATATGATTCAAGTACTTCAGTTTTATCCTGATCTACTTGTATCCCCTGCAGATGTGTTGTTCCCCGACTGAGTCGTTCCATTTTTTGGAATTCCTCTAGTCTCCCAGCGGTTATAAGTCATAACATTGGCCTACGCATAACTCTTTTGTTCCCCCTAGAGTCTCTGTCTCCCTAGTGATTTTTCCTTATGGAATGCATTATACTCCTGTGGACCTTCGGTCTCTCTGATTTATTTTTCTTTGTGGCAATATTTCCCCATAGAGAATTCCTTTTTACATTCATATCATATGCATCGTGAGGTCTCTTAGGGACCAAAATTCGTTTCGATATGTTGTTATTTAAGCCCATTCTACTGAGTCGATGCGAAGATTTTAACCTTCACCTCCTTAGTTAGAATGTCCTTAAATAGGGGCAGCTGTAAGACCCCAATTTTGACCCTAAGATCCCTCATGCAATTTCATCATATGCATTAGCATTGAGATCATACCTTGACATTCTCCTTACCCCTCTTTCATTGGGTTTGTTTTGGGAGAGATCACCAAGCACTATGTGATTGTATCATACTTTTATTTTATCATTTTTACTAACCAAAATACCAAATAAATATGTCTTTGTATTTTCCTAACTCTTTTGTAGGAAGGGCATGATCCCCATTGATCCATCAAGATCATATCTAGGGTTTGAGACCCTAATGGCTAAAAGCACAACCATGGATTGGTCCACAAATGGTTATAAGCATCATATATGAGTCCTAATGATCTCTATATGTCATATTGATCAAGTATTCTTCAAGAGTTTGGAGGTGATTTGCCTTGGAAACCCTAGTTTGACTGGGTATCTTGAGTAACTTCTCCAACAAGCTATCTCACCAATTGATCAAATTTCTCAAGGGACACTTCAAAATTCATCATCTTATGGATATATAATCTACCATAAGCCTAAAAAGTCAAGATAATTGAAGGTTAGCAGGTTGGTTGATGGTGGTTGGTCAGATGAATCCATCTGATCAAAACTGGGTCTCCCTAGACCCTATCTCCTACAATTTTCACCATATGAAAATGATTCAAAGATAAAACTTACTCTAAATAACATTCCAAACAACTTTCATGTTGATACCTAGAGCTATTTTTGTTTGGAAAATCATTTTCTATGTGGAAACATTATAGGTCATTTTGTCTAAACCCTAATTTGAAAGTCAACTTCCCAAGGCCATAAATTGCTCAATTTTTATGAGATGAAAGATTTCCAAGTTTCATAATCTAATTCAATATGTCTACTTCAACTTTGATGTTTGTAGTGAAGGCTAATTCAACTTTTATGAGCATGTGATATAAGGATACATTATAGGTCATTTTTGACCTATAGCATTGAACAGGTGATTTTTCCAAACTTCAAAAATGCATAACTCTATCATTCTAAATCCAAATGAAATGAAATTTGTGACCATTTTGAATATATTTGAAAGCGCTACAACTTTGATGAAGACACGTTTCTCATTTGAAGCTCACATAAAAAGTTAAGCAAGGTGGAATATTGAGATATATGACTTGACACTTAGAAAAAATTTCAACATGTTGAAATTTCCAAATTTCCACCTCAAAATTCACCTTGATCCAAGTTCCAAATGAAAAAGTGTCCAACATCGAAGTTGTTCCCCTTGATCTACGTTTTCCAAAGAATCAAATTTCATGCATTTTGGATAAGGTTTGCTAGGGTTGCGCATGGCTTTAACAGGTCTGCATGATTGGAAGAAATCAAATGCCAAAAATCCCATTTCGCATTGCCTTGACATCCAAGCATGGTTTGAACCTTACTACAGTTGCAAGTGGACCAAATTAGATTGCTTCATGGGCCTGTACACACCCATGCAAGATGACCGGAGCTCTGGCTCCGGCGGTGCGTTGGCACGTCTCCAGACCATAGGATCCATTTGAATTATTTTAATCTTAGGCGTTGGTTTTGATTACCACGCGTGTGGCGCGCTGACTAGGTTTCATCATGGAACGCGCGTTTGTGTCCACTTCATCTGCCACCTCAATTAATGAGGGAGATCAAGTGGCTCACATTTTTTTGATTTTTTGATTTTTCTTTTATTTCATTTGATTTTCATTAATTCATATTAATTTTAATATTGATCCAAAAAATATGAGAGTTTCAACAAAAAATTTTAAATAAATTCCTCTTTCATATTTTGAATTAAAAATATTTTTTGGATCATTATTAATACTTTTCATGATTTAATTGATTTTGTGATTATGTTTAATTGTTTAAAAATACTTTTAAGTCTTTAAAAATTTTGAAAATTTTTCTCCAAGGTCCTTTGACCTTGTTTGACCTATGATAAATCTCATGACCATTTCTTTGGTGTTTTGATGAGATTTTAGGAATTTGACAAACCATATTTAATTTAAATGCATTATTTTAATATTTTTAAATTGAATAAATGCCAAATAATTGTGGTGAGCTTTTGTGATGATTCGTATAAGTTTGACTTGTGTTGTTGGGCCTTGGTCAAGGTTTATATGTATTTGCTAGGTTAATATCATTGGATTTAGGGGATTGATGGAATGTACATTCCATCTCCCAAAATGAATGAATGATATTAATTTTGTAAGAATCCTCCTTTGTAAAATTTGAGTTTTGATCCATTCCCCTCCCTCTTCATCTACTTCCCCTTCTTTATGCATTCATCTCATTTAGCTATGATATCTCAAAATCCTAAGGCTAGTTGATTGTAAAATCAACATAAGTATGGATGAGATTAGGCCACCTATTTTGCATATTCTTTTTTGTGTGTGGTATGTTTCATGAGCATAGTCCATTATACTATGTCTTTAACATGCATTAACACCAAAATCCTATTGCCCGGCCTCAAATAGTTATGACTTCTACATAAGTCTAATTACAATTGCTTAACATAGCGCTAAATTTTTGACACAAAAAACATAGCATTCTAGGTAGTGAGATTGTAAGTCTCCCCTCTTTCATGGTATTGTATGGAAACTTGACCCTTTTTCCTTCCTTTGGAAGATGTCTTGGTTCAAGGATCCATTCTTGTGATGAGTGGGTTGAGTGTTCTCTAAAGAATGACTTAAAATGAAAAGCAAAAGCAAAACAATACTAACTTCTAACTCGTTAACAACTAACATTTAATTTCAAGCCATTTACTTTAATGCCATTTAATTTCAAGTCTTTATTCATTTGCCATTATTCATACCATTCTAATTGTTTATATTAATGCCATTTTCACTTTGTCCACTTGGACCATATTGTGTGATATATCTTGTTTGTGTATATTTTGTTTTCTTGTGTGGTCTTTGACCATTAATGTACATAATAACAACAAAAACCCTAAAAAACTTTTGTGTGAACTGTTGACTTGATCTTGGACAAATGGACTTAGAATTTAGGCAACATCCCTATGCTAAAGGACTTGGCCAATGCCAACTTTTGTGAAACAAAATTCTTGCAATTTGAAACTTCATCTGTTACATCTTTGAAGATCCCTTTGAGTTCATCTGCAACATGATCATTATGAAGCTGTTATTTTGAACTCGTGAATTGTGGAATTAATCTGCTACATGGGCTAATTTGAAGAAGATCATGGTGTTGCTAAGCTTGGATGTGGCTATCTTTATTTGATTCCTTGCACTTCAAGTTGATATAATATGCATTGAATGTTGTTTAATTATAAATGTCCAAGGGAATTTGGGTTTCTATATGACATTCTTGTCTATTGGATTGCTACCCATTGATCAGATCTTTTCAACTCTTAACTTTTAATTTTGTGATTAGGATTAGTCTCTTCATCTCCTCCCCATTTCTTTAATTTCAAAATCTCTCCCTCCCTTTTTTAAAATCTTCTTTGCTTGAACTAATTTTGTTCTAAACTTTGACCACTTTGAAAACTAGAAACTTTGGCCTTATGCCATTGCATTTTCAAATTCATTTTCTCAATCAAACTTGTAAATAGACTTAATTATACTTGACTTAAACTTTCAAAAATCCAAAAATAATTAACCCATTCAAACCATTTTTAGGACTTTGTGCCTTTCAAACTTAATTTTTATTAAAATCAATGCATACACTTTAAAATTTATACCCCGAACTACGAGGTTTTGATCCCTCATTTTTATGTTGGTACGTAGGCACAAGTCCGAAGGTCTTGTCAAACACAAAAATATAATTAATGCATTCTTTTCTCATCCCCCCATTCTATTTGTTTGTATACATCCATTTGTACGAAATACATATGCACACAAAAAAGGGCTCCCTAGGAGTACCTAGGACACTTTGGGTGCTAACACCTTCCCTTTGTGTAACCAACCCCCTTACCTGTAATCTCTGACATTTTATTAATTTTGATTTGAAAACTTCTTAGTTTCGGGTTTTGTTCGTACTTTTCCCTTTTCCCTTGGAAACAATAAAAGCGCGGTGGCGACTCCGGTTTTATTGTTGTCTTGCTTATCCATGGCTTGATGATCATGAATTTACCGCTACACCTTGTCCAGGAGGTTGTGTGACATAAACCTCTTCATCTAAAGGACCATTCAAAAATGTTGATTTCACATCTAAGTGAAATATGGACCAACCTTGCTTGTATGCCAAGGCAACTACTAGTCAAACAGTCTCCAATCTTGCTACTGGTATTTATACATCAAATTAGTTGACTCCTTCTCTCTGAAGAAAACTTCTAGCTACCAATCTTGCCTTATGTCTGGCTATCGACCCATCAACATTGTGCTTTAACTTGAACACCCACTTTACTTCGATAACTTTTATATGTACTGGCAATTCGAATAACTCCCTTATGTTGTTTCTTTAGATTTCTTGTAATTCTTTGACCATAGATAACTTCCACCTTTTATCGTTTAAGGCTTTTCTAGAGTTGATTGGTTCAGCACCTGCAAGTAAGGCGAAATGACCTAACTCTCCATCTGGTATGACGTCATAATCACCAGTCACTTCATAGTCTTGAAGTCTTGCTGGACGAACTCTAGTTCTTTAAGGTTTTTGACTAGTACTAGCTACACAATCTTCGAATTCGACTATGTTGGGCATGTCAGCAACTGCTTCGAATTCGGATAGAATATTGATAATGTCTTCGAATTTGACATCATTACTTGCTTCATCAAAATCATAGCTCATCAATGGCTTGTCAATTGCATCCATATTCCAATCTCAGGAAGAATTTTCATCAATCATAATATCTCGATTCATCACGGTCTTCTGATTAATTGGATTGAATAACATGTATGCACCCATTTTTTTTATGATATCCTACCAGAATATAGGTTCACTCTTGTCATCAAGCTTCCTTCTTCTAGCATCAGGAACATGCTTATAACAAATAGATCCAAACACCTTCAGATGACTCACTGATGGCCACTTGCCACTCCAAACTCCTTCAGGAACCTTGTTCTTTATCTTCTTGGTAGGGCACCTTTTCAAAATATAAACAATAATGGAAACAACTTTACCCGATAAGGATTTTGGCAAATTCTTCTGCTTCAACATGCATCTCGCCATGTTTAATATGGTCATGTTGCTCTTTCTGTTATTCCATTATGTTGAGGCATGTAGGGAGCAGTTATCTCATGATCAATAACATCCTCTGCATAAAATTATTCAAACATATTTAATGTATATTCTCCCCCTACATCTATTCGCAGAGCTTTGATCTTATTCTCACTCTAGGTTTTGACAAGTGTCTTGAATATCTTAAAGATTTCGAATACTTCGTTCTTTCGCTTGATCACATATATCCATATATTTCGACTAAACTCATCGACAAACAAAAAAATACTTGTTTTCACCAATGGTATGCTCTTCAAAAGGTCCACATTCATCCGAATGTACAACTTCAAATATTCACGAGGATCTCATTAGCATAGTCTAAAAAAAATATTTTTTGGATTGCTTTCCGATGATAGAACCTTCACAAAGTTAGTCGGGCATCTCCAGACATGGTATTCCAATTACAATATCTTGAGGGATAAGTTGATTGAGTGATAGAAAGTTCAAATGTCCAAACCTTAAATGCCACAACCAACTATGCTTGTGGTCAGCCACATTTTTAGACATTGTACTTCAGTCGAACTGATCATGGTCGTGAATGTCCTATTCTTCGACAGAGGGGGTTTCAAAACCAAATTATTCTGAGTGTCGAACAAATCTGAGGCTTCATCTTTCATAATCACTGAGAAACCTTTTTCGACCAGTTGTCCAACACTTAGCAAATTGCTCTTCATTCCAGGTACATAGCTTTAATCATAGCTTTTCCTAAATTGCTCCTTTGGAAAACTATGTCTCCAGTACCTTCTACTTGAAATGAGCTATTATCAGCAAGTTTAACCTTGCTCTTCTTCGACGAGTCGAAATCTTCTAACCATACTTTTTGACTAGTCATATGATTCGAACAACCTGAGTCGAGAAACCAGATCTTGGATTCGACATGGTCACCTGCAACTGCAACCATAACTATCATATCTTCATAAATCATATGGATCTTGCCGTGCAAGATTAGCTCCTTCCTCGTTGACTTTTGTTGATCCCTTGTCTTTAATATACCGACAATTCTTTGCCATGTGACCCTACTTTTCACAGTTATAGCACTGCGCGCGTTTTTTCTCTTTGTCTTTCTGATAGGAGTTTCCTCCTCCTCTTTTCGAGGATTCAGAAGCCATATCATCGACCTTGTGCTTTGAGGGTTCGACCAAAACTTCTTGCTCTGAGTCTTGTCTCCTTTGCCTTTGAACTTGCCAAAACCATCATGCTTCTTCCAAGCATGAGCTTGTAGTTCTTGTATTGAAACTTGAACCCATTTCCTTTCGATAATCCTAATCTCACGTGCCTCTAACGAACGAACCAAATCTTCTAGTTTCACGGTTTCAAGATTGTTAGATTCTTCAATAGCTACGATAACGTGACTAAAGTGAGAGGTCAACGTACACATTACCTTCTCAACTATCATCTTTTGATTTAGAGTTTCACCATAACCCTTAATGAGATGGACGAGATTATTTACCTTCGATACATAGCCTGCAATCTTTTCATCTTCTTCCGTCTGCAACAAGTCATACTGCCATCGGAAAGTCTACAACTTGACAACTTTGACTTTTTCACCTGCTTCTTCGTAGTACTTGACAAGAATATCCCATGCCTCATTCTTCGATTCGGCATGAGAAATTATATCGAAATTCATTGAATCTACGATCGATTAAATGTATAATGTAACCTTGCAATGTTTCTTCTTTGCCTCATTGTTTGCAACTCTCTGAGCATCAATTGCATTCTCAGTAAGCTCAGGGATTCCATTAGTAACCACTTCAAGGATTTCATGAAAGCCAAACAGAGATTGCATTTGTTTTCTCCATCGAATCCAATTCTTGACATCAAGAATTGGAAGAGAATTCGAAATGTTGTTGGTGTCATTCATATTTGCAGAAAACACGATCAACAACCCACAATCTCGGAAGCACGGTCACTGACGTGTGATTCTTGAAAACCTGATCAAGAATCTAATTGGAGCTCTAGATACCAATTTGTTAGTGCGTGGGCACTTTTGTGAGGACATAAAAGAGAGAGAATATGGAAATAAGGATACTATTGTCATACCCTCAAATTTATGCTACCCCTAAATCACCTTCTTAAACCCCAATCCATAAACATTCATCCCATTCATATTATCTCACATGCCTCTATAATTAATGATCCACAAGAATCCAAAAACTCAAGGCATGGGATTCATTTGTGAAGATTCAAGATCCTTATTCCATATTGAGGTGTGCCCAAGCCACCTTAACCCTAATCTCCATCCTCAAGCATCCCACAAGCTTTGAGTATCACTCAAGTCATCTTACTCACTCTCCAAACCCAATTTGGATGGGGAGTCCCCTTTGGAGATGCTTCAAGATTCATCTTGTCACCCAAAGACCCTAACCCTAGCTTTTGAAACCCTTATTGGCTTGTGCAAGTCATGATTCACCATGGAACTTGACCATGTCATTGAGGACCCCTCAAATCCAAAGTTTGTTCATGCCCCACACTTTGGAAGCATCTCAATGTGACCACTGCATCAACAAACCCTAATTCATATGCCCTTGGTTCTTAAGGAAACTTGTGACTTAAGAAACCCTAATTCGGGCATCCCTTGATCATCAACCTTGCTTCATATTGATCATCGGGTCACCCTAAC
The DNA here is from genome assembly GCF_024323335.1 of Lathyrus oleraceus. Taxonomy (NCBI): domain Eukaryota; kingdom Viridiplantae; phylum Streptophyta; class Magnoliopsida; order Fabales; family Fabaceae; genus Lathyrus; species Lathyrus oleraceus. The sequence goes on from NC_066581.1 coordinate 32,474,462, forward strand.
ATTCATTCAACATCAATTCATGTCCATTACAATCAAAATCCACCATTCAAACATCCATTCAATCAATGTTACAAGTACTTGGTTTGGTCATGGTTTTTCAACTTTCAAGGCATTTGATTCACCCATAAACTTGGCCTAAAGTCATCCTATAAAGCTCCAAGTCTTATTTCATATCATTATATGATCACATGAGCTTAAAACATCCACCATTGTGCCTTTGAAATCAATAAATCACAAAATCACATTTTTAGGTCATGTTGGTTGGTCACATTTTGGCAAGAATGACCCATGGAAAGTTCCAAAGACCATAACTTTCTCATTCCATAAGATTTTTAAGTTCCACTTCTAGAATTTTTTTTAATTAAATCCGTCTCCAACTTTGATTCAAGATCCAAGACCTAATTCATTGAGCAAGGACCTCAATTTTCGCATTGGCCAAGTTGGTCCAACATGCCTACCAAGCCCTAAAACATGACCAAGACGAGTACTTTACCACATTGCCATTTCCAAAGCATGACTCCTTTTAACCTGGTTCTTTTTTTTCATATAATCAAGGAAATGGAAAGGAACATTTGGCACAAGTTTTGGACAAAATGCACGAGCCAATTTCATTTGGCCTTGGTTCAAACATTGAGGATCATCCTGATGCACAAACCAGACATGCCCAAGTCAGATTTTGCAATTTCATTCACCAAGCTCCCAAACCATTCTAATTTGATTCCTTTTGACCTCTAACATGTTAAACAAAATTTCAAGGCCCAAATGAAAGTTAACTTGGATACCAAAACTTCTCAAATTAGAAAACCCGATCCCATATGCAAATTCTGAAATTTCCCAAATTGGCAAAAAGAAAAACCAACACAACTCTGATTCAAGCCCTTTGTCTATTCCTAATCAGTGCTAAGGACTAAAGCCAGTCGATCTGGAGTGCAAGCAAGGTCAGAGCAAAGCCACACATGTCTCCCCAAGTCCAACCTTGAGCATGCATCGAGTCACTTCCCTTTCTTAAGCAAACCTCCATATTCTTCCCTCCAATCCATCCCAACACCTTCTCTATAAATAGGGGAAGGTGTTCCATTCATTTTCCAAGCTTCCAAAGACAAATTTACTATGTTGCAAACAAAAGCCAAACCTTTCAAAAAAGAGATTCAAGCCCTTATTATTTTTTCCTATAGTATTTATTGGTATTTTGTAAAATACCATTTGGACATTTTTCCATGGACTTATAGGGTCTTGAATCTAATGGATAATGAAGTCTACATTTTTCATGATGTTGGCTTGTTTAAGGTTGTTTGAACCTTCCTTGTTCCAAACCTACTAATGGATGATAAAGTGTTCATCCATGGTACTTTGGAGCATGGATAGGTTGTCCCTATATCAACCAATTTGGGTCATTTGACATGTAGATGAAGCCTTGCTTATATATATATATATATATATATATATATATATATATATATATATATATATATATATATATATATATATATATATATATATATATATATATATATATATATATATATATATATATATATATATATATATATAATTTGATTTCATCTGAGACATGTCATTTATTTTGGTTTATACTAACCCACTAACCTTTATACTTACTTGTCTATATTATAAACTAACCCTTTACTATCTTGTTTATGTTATCCATTTATCTTTACACCTTGTTTAACCTAACTTAATCAAAATATTAACTTTCAACCTTGAATTTGATATTGTCTTCCTTTTGTCAATCTATTGATAGATGGACTTGGGGTATCATAACTTTCATTGTTACAAATCTATTATAAGTTGATCCTTTGATCATATTCAATACTTTACATCAGTGATAAGTTGTCCCCTGATGCATCATAATTTGAATATATTGACCTAAGTATAGGTAATCCTCAAGTGTTGGTCTTGTTCATAATACTAACCTAACTTAACTTTACTAACTTTGATTACCATTAACCGTTGTTATTATCATTGTTATTTTGTTATTTACTTTTATGTTATTACTTTTTAATTTACATTTAAGTACCCATCATCATCATATTTATTGTATAAACTCATCAGGCATGTTTACTATTGTCATTTATCGTTATTGTTATCATACATATAAAATAACAAAAACATGATAAAATGATAAGACCAAAAACAAATAATTTCACTTAATCAACTTGGACTTAGAGGATCTCATCCTAGGACCTTTTCTTGGAGGCCTTTTCCATTACTTTGTGATACTTAGTTTTAACTTTGGATTTCATCTGTAACTTACATATCGGTTGTAAGAATGGCATCATGACACCACCCTAGGGGGACATATTTGTAAGACCATTATCCTTTATTTAGCTTAGGTCATTTTTTGCACACACATGACTTTCTCTAGGGCTACCTTAAAATGAGCCCTTTTATTTTTATGTTGGTTACTTTGCATACATGTTGCATTACCCAATTTCATAATCCAATAAACAAACCCTTGATCCAAAGTCAAGTGGCATTTTAATAATCAAATTCAAAATACAATAAAACTACGATTAGTATTGTGTGCCACGAGCCTTAAGTGGTGGAGAATGAGTAAGAATGAAGCATTCCTACCCTTACTCTGACTATTTTGGACGCAAGACGCTTGACTTGTTATCTAGAATTTTCACCCCCGCCCATAGACTTTAGTGCAATCTAATCCCAGACTCTTTTCATAAACCCTTATTCAAGGTAAAATCAACACAACCCATCAAACCTTATTTTTGTGCCTTATGGCCCCACTCCAAAAATCCTTTTCTCAAAGGTAAAATCAACTAACACACAAACATTTTCTACTCCAAACTACGGAGCTCTGATTCCTCATCCCGGTGAGTGGTACGTAGGCACAAGGATCATAATCCTTGGTGAGCACAATAATAAAAAAAACCAGAGTCCCATCACTTTATTTTTATACACTTTTGAAAATAAAACAATAAACAAGATAAATACCCGCATACGTAAACAACCCTAATGGTTCTCATGGAGTACCATAGACGTGAGGGGTGCTAATACCTCCCCCTTGCGTAACCGACTTACGAATCCAAATCTAGGTTGTGAGATTGATCCCTTATTCCTTTTTGTGCTTCCTGTATGCATTCTATTTTTCGAGGGTTTTATCAACTATTTCCCATCTCCTCTACGATAGAGGTAAACCAAATAAAATTCGGTGGAGACTCTTTTGATTTTTCCTCTCTTTGGAAATCCTTTAGTATTTAGTCCCAGTTTTCCTCGCTTCCCTAAATCCCAGTAGCGATGGCTGGCGACTCTATTGGAGATCTGGTTTTCCCTAAGCAAGTCTAACCTAGTTTGGGTTGTTTTTCTATTATACGTATGTGGGGATTTATCCATTTTTTTTTGTATATATATTGCTTATATTACTAACCTGTTTATATATTTTCTTTGTTGGTCCAAAATCTTGGCTCTGTGACGAAGGAAAAAAAGGTTACAATAATAATTTCAATGAAAGCCTTGTGTGAAAGACTCTCCACCAGAGTCTGAAAGCTTGATTGAGATAAGAGAGGTTGAGTAGTATGGGTCCCTGGGGAGCTTTCCTCGTGTAGGGTCGTATAAGAACCTCACTTAGTGGTAGACTCTCATAAGGGGATTGATGACTGTCGTGCTTTCGGCATAACCATCCTTTCCTTTATTAGAGTCCGTGACCCTAAGACCCCCTTTTAGAATATTTAACCTTGGCCGGCCTAGACCGATGGTGGCATAGTATAGGTCCCCGAGGAGCTTTTCTCATGAGGGTCGATACGAAGATCTCACTTAGAGTAGATTTCCTTGATGGAGTTGTCGCCTAACAAGTAAATTGAAATAAATGGTGGACAGTCAAGGGAGTCCATGACTCTAGGGGAAGTTTCTTACACCCAATTTCTCAAAATCCCTAGATCATACAAAGTGAGAACCCTGGTTTGAAAAGTAGTCATTATTAGACCTCACACTTTGTCATGATGCCTAAAGTTCTGTGGAAATTAATAAAACCCGTTCATTCATTTATACATACATTCATTCATCATTAAATTAATAAGAAAAGCTCTTAAGGGTTTGGTTTGTGAAACGAAAAATTACAAGACTTTTACCGATACAATCATGGATCCCTCAGCAAGGAAGAACACTTCCACTTTTAAATTCAAGATTCCAAACATCAACACTTTGAAGGTCCTTTTCTCAAGAGTATTATCCCTCAAGGACAACAAATTTAGAGCCAAATTGGGTAACATCGTAGATCTCCTAATCGAAAAAGTTGACTATGGTGCAATCACTACATTGGCCAAATATTATGACGCCCCTCTGAGATGCTTCACCTTCCCATATTTTCAAATTTCCCCAACCTTAGAAGACATTGAAAGACTTCTCAAGTGACCGATAAAGGAATACAACCCCTTCCCTAAGTTGGAAGGATGATTTTTCTTAACCGAACTCTCTACTGTCTTGGGTATCAATGCCAATAAACTAGTGGCTAATTAGGGATCTAAAGGTACCATCAAGGGTTTAACTCAAAGATTCCTCGAAGCCCATTCTTGGGAGATGATTAAGGAAGAAAGGCCATATGTTTGTAGCACAATATTGGCACTTTTGATTCATGGAATTGTTCTATTACCAAACATAGACAAATTTGTGGATCATTTAACGGTGGAAGTCTTTCTAACCAAGAACCCGGTGCCATTTCTACTTGCCGACTTCTATCATACCTTTCATATGAGGCATGATAAGAAAGGAGGGACCTTCCTCTATTATGCTCCCATTCTACACTTATGGACGAGGGCTAATATGCCTCAACATGAACCTTTTGCTCAAAGCAACCTGCCGTGGCCCCAAAAGTTTGTATCTCTCTCCGCCAGTTCAATCCTTTGGTACAAGATAAAATGGGAAATAAATGATGTCATTTCAAGACGTGGAGGGTTCCCGAATTTCCCTTTAAAAGGAACGCAAGGATGTATCAACTACAACCCCATTTTATTCAAAAGACAGTTGGTATACACCATGTTGAGTCCTCCCGAGGAGCAAGACTACATACCTTTCATCCTTAATACCGTGTGTAACACCTCAAAATTTGCCCTCCTCTTCTTGGGACTAGCTTAGCATATTGCATTTCATTTTTTAGGACATTAGGCATTTGCATATTGCATATCATGTGAGAATAAACAAGTCATCCTCCTAGGTCTTTTTCAGAAGATAGAGAGGTTAAGAGATGCAAGCCTGAGGGTCTCATAAATTGATCACTAGCCATCTGAGGGTTTGTGATTCAATTAGGGTCTTTTTGGTCCCTCAAGGAGGTTGAGCATTATCTTATTGGCAAGGGTACATCATCATCATCATGGTTATGTCTTCCTCAAAGGCTCATTGTTTATGCTCAGATTCTTTGGGATTAGGGTTTTGACCTCTAGTCAACCCTAATAAGTTGCATTCTACCAGTCAGGGATTTTCAAGGAGATGAGGTCTTTCTTGAGAAGGAGATCATCATATGATTTTATTGAGCTTGTATAAGCTAGGGTTTCATTTTGGAGCCATTTCCTCAAATGGTTGAGGCTCAAGCTGATCAGAGCATTTCCAAGTCATCTATCAACCAGAAAGTCAACAGAAAGTCAACTGAGGGCTAGGAGGTGGAGAAATGAGTTTCAACATCTCATTCATGTTCAAATGGGGTTCATTGGTCATTACAAATGCATATCTTGAAGAATTTGAGGTCAGATCAAAAGTTTCCAAAAATGGAAAGTGACCTGTAATTGGAAGTTTCCAAAAATGGAAAGTTTTTGGTTCAAATTCAACTTGATCTTGCATCATCAAAAAAGCTTCAAATGAAATTTTGTCCAACATGAAAGTTGAAGATCTCTCTCTCCCATTTCCAAAAAGTCCAAGATCATGAGCATCTGATGAATGGTTGAGGAGATATGGTCCAATCATTGCCAAATGTGCATGGAACTTCAAAAGGGCATATCTTTTGATTCATAACTCCAAATTTGGTGGTTCTTTTTGTATTTTGCTTCTCATGACATGTAGTTTCTAAAACATCCATCACATTGCATGAAATTTGAACATATGATCATTTTCTTATTCATGAAGATTTTGGAGGGAAACTTGAAAATTCAAAAATGGTGCATCATGAGAACTTTTTGCCATTGCGAATGTGTTTAAAAAATGATTTTGAGTGACTTTGATCAAGCACATGGCACTGTTCACGTCCATTTACTACATGCACCATGCAAATTTTCAATTTTTGCTAAACACCTTATTTTGCCTAATTTCATTTAACCAAATTAAGTGTGGATTAGCAATGTGATTAAGAGAGCATATAAATACTAAAACCTAACAGAATTTGAGGAGCTTAATCATTTTTCACCATTTCTAGATCTAGTTTTCATCTCCCTCCAAAATTTTATTTCCATTGAAATTCAAATTTTCTTCACATAACATTGCAATATTCTTCCACATTCTTGTTCTCTGGTGTTGATATAGTGCAGATCAAGCTTTGAATTGGTGAATTCGTGTGGAAATTGTGCATAGCAAGTTCATGAAGGTGAAAATGGAAATGGATTGTTAAGCTAGATCTACACGGTTTTAAGCTTCCTTTTCTTCATCAAGCATCATTACAAGTGTTCTGGATTGGATTTGGATCATTCAAGGCCTGGAATCGTGCATTTCAAGAATCTACTCTTTAAGAGGTGAGTTTTTCGAGCTTCATAATTCTCAAATCCATGCACATGTTCATGTAGATCTTGTGTTGTTGATGAATCTGAGCTAAATTTCATGTGAAATGGTGCATTATTAAGTGAGATATGTGTGATGGAAGTTTGATGCATCATTTTTATTTTGTTCGATTCTCTTTGATCTTGATGAATTAGGATTAGATTTTTGTTAATCTATAATCTACTTGGCAATAGCTTTCAAATGGTATAGATTTTACTCATTTCTGGAAAATTTGTTTGAGCTTCATGCACCGTTCATCATCGTCTTCGTGGAGAAGACGATGTGGCGTCCGTTTTGTGACGGTTTAGCGTCCACTCTGTATTGGCTAGGGTTTGCGTGTGAAATGGCAGCGTTTCATTGTGGCGCGCTTCATTTTGAATCTGAACACGGTTCGATTCCTGGCGCATCACATTTTTCAAATTAATGCATCAATATGCCATTTCCCTCCATATTATGTACATGTGATCATTTTTGTTTCAAATTTTTTTATCCAACTTCAAAAATTCATAATAAATTGAAAAATGCTCCAAAAAATGCCTGGTTTTTTGCTACTTGATCCTTGAGATGTCCTCTATTTGATGATATTAAATTCTGAAGTTGTGCATGGCTGGATTTTGGATTGTGTTAGAATATGTGAACATGTGTACATTTGTGACCTTGCTCCATTCATCTTATCATGAAATGATTGATTTTAATCCAATTGCCATGAAATTTTGCATGATGTTTCTTGACATTTTGATGGATGTTTTAGGCTTGGTTTGGTATTTTTCTCATTTACCATTTCTGTTTTATACACATGTTTGCATGGTGTGACAATTTGTGTCACACAATTTGTTGATCAACTTGTGCAATTTTGTTTCCATATCAAATGACTTCTGTTGATTCTGATTTTTTGTGTGATGATTGTATTGGATGTGTTGAATGCTCATGAATTTTTCCAGAACTATTTGAATCATTTCTGTTTTGATTTGGAATTTTCATTCTCAATGTCCAAATGTGAGCTTTGAAATTGTCTTTGACTTCTCTTGCTTATTACATGGCCTTGCTTGATGATTTTGACTTGGTCCTTTTTAGGACATGTTAATATGTGTTTGAAGTTGCATTGTGTTGAATTTCAGCTCCTGTTTTGAATTTTTTCTTCACCTTTGACCCGAGGCTTTGACCTAGTGGTTTGTACTTACATGTGAGCTTTGAATTTCAGGACCAAGCACCTAATCTCCATGGTTGATGTTGCTTCATCATTTGAATGTTGATATTTGCTATTGATTGCTAAAATTTGGTTGTTTTGTAGGTTGAGGATAATTCACTTGAGTTTGCCTTATGGCTTATATGTTGTACATTGGGATTGTCTGTTTGTTGTTGACTGTTGTCTGTTTGTCTGAATATTGTACTGATTTGTTTAGTTGTTTACACAGGTACCTAAGTTGCTTTAAGTTCATTTGAAATTTGCTTTGCTTTGCTTGTGGTTGGCATACCACTTAGGTATAATCCCTATTCTTCATGTAGTCTGGAAGACCTGTCATGTTACTTTGGCAGACACCTGTCTGAAGCCCTCCTTAAGAGGCAATGTTTGTGGTTGTTTATCTTTGTGCCTTGTACGTTTAAAGACCTCCTAAGTGAAGAGGCAGTGGCAGATAAAAGGGATGTGCAATCCATCCCCTGCTATTCAGTTGTGTCTTTCATCTTGCTCACACCATGTGTTGATGCACTTTGAATAAGAACCCAAAATCTTGTTGTGTCAGTCATGTGGAACAGAGTCCCACATTCTGGACTCCCACACTTTCATTGTCTGAAGCTCTCCCAGGCCAGGGATAAGAGCTGTGAGGTCTTACCCTCACTTCCCATTTCATCTGCTTCACCGTAACTCTCAATGTTAGGGTTAAGAGCAAACAACACCCCTTTCCAGTTGGCTTGTGTGTCGAGGTTGATTTGACCCCTTGACTAAAGCCCAGCCTTGTATGAGCCACTTGTTTGCATATAGTATGAGCGTGGATCCCGTCGAGTACGACGGACGTGAGGGGTTCTAATACCTTCCCCTTGCGTAACCGACTCCCGATCCTTGTAAGCTCCGGTCGTAAGACCATTTCCTTTCCAGGTTTACTTCGAGCGTTTCCTTTCCCTCTTTGGGATAAATAACGCACGGTGGCGGCTCTGTTTGTTTTGCTTTCCCGACGGTTGTTTTTCGCGGATGCGACACCGTGGATCCACTCGATTCAAACGTGAAGACATGGATAAGCTTACCGACAAAATACGGAAGCTTGAGTTTGAAAACACTCAATTACGAGTCTAATCAACTGTGCCAAGGAACATAACCACACCTTGGTAGGAAAGGGTAAGCTAGTCTGTGAGAAGTTTGTAATTAGCAAGAAAAGACTCAGAGAAGTCGAAGGCCAAAGAGTTTGGGTTAATGGTGCTCTTCAAGGAGCAAAGTTTGAGCTAGACTTCCGTAACGACAAGTTGGATCAAGTATACTGAACCATTATGGACCTTAAGAAGACCGTTGAGAGGTCTAATGCTATAAAGAAAGAAGCCAGGGAGGATTATGAAGCCCAAATCCTCAAACTTAGGACCATTCTAAAGGAGTGCAAGGATATCTTGGCTAAGGAATAACTAGAGAGGGAGAAGTTTCACCGAAGCCTCTTGAGCGAGCAGTTCAACCTGGACGAGCTTGCGATCAAATCAAGAACTTGAAGGTGGGAATCTATGACCAAGCGTACATGGAGTTGCAAAACGACTGCATATATTAGGTGGAGCGATGCCGTGGAGCCAAAGCTTTAATTTCTCAAAGGGATGAAATCATCCAAAACCTCCAAACCCTCTACAATGAATGGAGGTACAAATATTCCAACAAGGAAATTCTAACTAATTATGCTCTCTAAGACTTTCTCGACAAGTTGAAGGAGACTGATTTAATCATGTGCCCAGAAAACACCCCCAAACAGTTCTACCATTTCGTTAAATTCTGCAAGAAGACAATGGTCGAACTCATCATTGACATTGAGGCTCTCCGTAAATCTCAAGGGTTCACTTTTAGGGTCGACATTTAATTTTCTTATTTGTCTCAACCATTTGTATTTTTCAATTTCCATGTATTTGTAATTTATATGATTCTCTTCAAAGGATGAATGAAGCTTTTGTGATTCACTTTGTGTGCTCTCCTTTATTCCTGATTGCAAACGTAAATTATTAAGTACTTCTTGCAATAAAATAACAAGAATAACTAAGAGCTTTGCATTAACAAAAAAAACATTCATGCATCATTTGCATTTAAAAAAAACATAAAATAAAAAAATCACTCGTCCGACGCCTCCAAATTGACTTCCCGATACAACACACACCGACATCAGGAAGCAGTCATGGATCAACTAGAACAAACTCAAGCGGCCCTTCGCGAAGAGATGTCTCAAATTATCGTTCAAATACTCTCCGCTCATTAAAGAAACACGACTTGATTTATCACACAAATTTCCGAGTCTTCATGTGATGGACGCACTTATTATACCATTTGAATTTTGTCAGTCACTAAAAAAATATTCAAACACATCAAACTTGGTTTTTCTCCCGTGCGCGATCTTGAAAAACCTTTTTCAGAAACGAGTATGTTCTATTGTAAGACCCTAATTTTGACCCTAAGATCCCTCATGATTTCTCATCATTTGCATTGGCTTTGGGGATCATACCTTGGTATCCTCCTTACCCCTCATTCATTGGGTTTGCATTCGGAGAGATCACCAAGCACATTTGATTGTATCATACTTTATTTTCATTTGTTTACTAACCAAAATACCAAAAAATGTCTAGTGTAGCTTTGTTTCTTTTGTAGGTAGTATGTGAGTTCATATATGCTTCATCAAGCTTACATCTAGGGTTTGAGACCCTCAGTGCAAGGGATCAATCAAAGAAAGGTTCACCATTGTTTTAGACATCATATATGGATGTCTGTGTTCTCTATTTGTTAATTTGATCAAGAACTCATCAAGAGTTTGAAGCTTGTTTGCCTTGGAAGCCCTAATTCATCTGGGTATCTGTTTTACCCCAAAATTTCCCCTCTCCTTTTACTTTTCATCTAACTTATAACTTGAAATCTATCTATACTCACTCATATCCCATTCATAGCCCATATAATCCAAGGCCATATTTCTTCCACGTTTCATAGTCCATGGTCCCATGTTTCATTAGTGTGTCAAGATCCAATTTTATTTCAAATTCACAGGCCTTCGGTCCTTGACTCATGATTCATGATCGCATGGGGGCCGTGACATTTTGGTCTATGAAAGCATGTATTCTGGAGGCATCCATGTAGCTTGGTCCATTTGGTTCATAATATGTATTCAAATGTGGATTTGATCTTATACTGAATCGTGACATTTAGCATGAACATCGATGATTAATTTGCCCTTGATTCAAATTGATTTTGGGATACAAATTAATTATGATATTTCAAGATATTGTTGGAAATTCAAATGTGTTCTTGATACAAAATGATTTTTTTGGATTCAAATGGGCCTTGATGATTCGATTTGGTTTTTGAGACCCAAGTTAATATTGCAAGATGTTACGGGCAGCCCAAATCGCCGAGTTTGAATGATGGGTCAGGGTTATGTAGGCCAATTTCTTCATCTTCTCTTTTATGTACAAATCCAAATCTTCCATTATGTACAACTTCAGGTCCAAAATGCAAATTACAATTACATGACATTGGTTAACACCTTACACATAAGCCAAAAAAAAAAGATACAAGCCTCCTAAACACTTTTCCATCCACCATCTTCATGCTTCATAAACCAAGCTTTTGATCCCCTTCCATGGACCACCCGCAAAACCAAGTGAATTATACCTTAAGAACCATGGCATAATCATCATTATTATTATTACCAATCATTGACATTTATTATTATTACCAATCTTTGACATTTATTATCATTCATTATTATCATTAATCATTATCATTCATTTCCAATTATTAGCTATCATTCATATCCACAAGCTATTTCAATTATAAACCAAACATATAATAACCATGTGATCGGAAAAATAGCAATTGTACTATTTTACCAATTATAGTAATAAAGGGGAAATTCCCCGAATGTCGATCTCAAGGACTGCAAGTTAATATTGAGTTCAATTCAGCGTTCAATTAAACAAAAAGTATGATTTGTGTTTTTAGATTCAAAATTATAAAAATAAAGGCAAAATAAAATAATAATAAAAATAAGGGTTTGCAAGGTATGAGGAACAATGTCAGGGAAGGTGTATGATTTATCCCTGTAACAACTCTGAGTCACTATTGCATCAACAAATATCAATTACTACCAGTTCTCAAGGGTATTTTCTCTCAAGTCCTTGGTGGCAAAAACCTTTAATCATTCAACCCTAATTTCTATGTCCATGGGCAATTGGGGTGAAGTTAAGCTTTATTATATCAAGAATGCTCTGATTCATACAGGGTATCCCCAGTCCTAGGTGATATTTACTGCAGAGTAACCTTATGAAAACCTTACCAATGGTGGTCCAACATAATTGATAACCATAAAACAATCTCGATAGGCCCAAAAGAGAAAACATTAAACACATCAAAAGGTTACCGTAAGAATAATATTATAAATGCAATTGTAAACTCAAAGTCATTACAATTCTAAATCAGGGACACTCCCCTAGAATTGGGGGGGTTTAGCTACTCATATTGTTTAAAACAAATTCAAGATAAAAAATACACATTACAAGTAATTGGATGACTTGGATCTTCAATCATTTCCGCTCATGAAAACCTTTCGCTCTCCGAATTCCTTGATCTCTGTATTCCTTGATTACTTGACAATTTTGTGTTCGCCTCGTTCCAAGATGATCTTTTATCTTGTAGAAACTATCCTAATATAGTGAAAATCCCTTGGCAGAAGGTGGAAATCTCCAAAACGTCCATGCCGCTCAAGCTCGATGAAAAAGCCGGAAAACTGGGAAATCAGCATTCTAGGATGACACGGGCGACCGTGTCAGCTCTCTGCCTTGTTATTTCCTTGCTGACACGGTCGTGTCAAGCTGACACGGGCGACCTTGTCAGACCACTATTTTGGGCATTTCTTGTACTTTCTTGGCCTTCCTCCTAACACGGCCCGTGTCAGGTGACACAGGTGGTCGTGTCAAGCTTCCTTAACTAGGAAATCTTCTTTTTTCGAACGCAGAAACTTTCCACTTTCTCGCATTGAGTCCATTGGATATTCTCAGTGGACCAGGAGGGCATAAACACGACAACCGAAGCGTAAAATCATGAAAACACAAAATAAATATGACAATTAATAAAATTGCTTAAATAACTTACGGGAATGAAAATTAACTTTAAAGGTACCATAATGCATACACAGTGTCTCAAAATCCTCGGTTCCTTGTCGGATAAGCAACGAAAATATTATAAAAAAGGTGACCGATCACAACCCTAAACCTAGCTCATTGCTTGTCCTCAAGTAATATCCTATACGACAAAGTGTCACTTCCTAAAATTTGTATTCTTACCATGATACTGCTGAGATCTTTCGCCAAAGCCTTCACTCTCCCTTTTATAGTCCTTGCTTTTCCTAATGAGTTTTCTGCCGCACTTCCTCATCGAGGTACCGCTTCACCTGTCAGCTTACATCACACTCTCACCAAGTCTCCCGGGATTAAAGTGTTTTCACTCCCAATTCAGAATATGCAAGATAAACTCATAAGTTTGAATAATTTCTCCTTTCATATCAACTACACACAACTCACACTTTTTTAGGTCTTTCGGGTTGTAACGGGGCTTGGGTTATGGTGTGGTAAATACAAACAAAAGGAAAAACAAGTGGTTTTGGGTTCAGAGCCAATGGTAATATTCTTTTCACTATGTTTTATTCTTTTCTTTTTCAATTGCTCAGTTTTTCTTTGATATTCTCTCTTTTTTTTCAACTGAGTGATCTCCCTTCGATGAGTGCTTCCTTCGAACCATCGACTACATTTGTCGTTTTTTTTTCGTACTCACCTTGGTTTTTGATACTTATGGGGTTTACCCCAAACTCAGAATTTAACACAGCTTAATGACATCACATTGACTCCGAACAAGGTAAGGAGGTGTTTTGGGTCGCGAGTTACATTTATGTGGTTAGACAAACAAAGGGTACATGCTCAAATATGGTTAACAAGCGATAACATTAACGAGATGGCTAGAAAGGCTCAGGGCTACAATCAAACAACGTGCCTCAGTGTGTGTATACATGCAGTGAAATTTCCAGAGAACCTACGCAAAGTCAGAGTGATAAAGACATACCTGAATATCGCTCATGATGACAAATGTGTTTGACTTTTTATACACTCACCATGTTAGGTAAAGCTTGATAGCATCCACAGTAATTCAAGTATGGTGCGGCTTCTTACTCAACTCGGAATGCACAGGGAACCTATGTTAGTTGAGCTTTAGAAGTTGCGTTTGATATTTTCTTCAATAATATCAACTTTTTGGGAAGATCCTTCACAACAAGCAATCGTAGGTGGAGTGATCATTTCATCCACTACCGCTATTGATCATCACCTCATCGAACAATAATACCAAGAACGTGAAATGCATGCAACACGTGATACCCGATAGTAAAAATAAACCAAATGTGAACGGTAAAAATTTGGGAACTAATCAACTTAAACATAAAACAAAACAAAAATAAAAATAAAAAGCATAGGAAAACCTCCCCCACACTTGAACTAAACATTGACCTCAATGTTTTAGAACATGATAAAGGAGGGTGACTCACAGTTTTGACCCCAATTTTGACCCCAAGATCCCTCTTGCAATTTCATCATATGCATTAGCATTGGGATCATACCTTGGCATTCTCCTTACCTTTCTTTCATTGGGATAGTTTTGGGAGAGATCACCAAGCACCATGTGATTGTGTTATACTTGTATATTATCATTTTATTAACCAAAATACCAAAAATATGTATTTTCATTTGCCTAACTCTTTTGTAGGTAGGGCATGATCATCATTGATCTATCAAGTTCATACCTAGGGCTTAAGACCCTCATGGCAAATAGCACAACCAAGGATTGATCCATAATGTCTCAAAGCATCATATATGAGTCCTGTAGCGGGAAATTCATGATCATCAAGCTATTGACAAGCTAGAGATCAAATAACAAGAGTCGCCACTGCGCTTTTATTGTTTCCAAGGGAAAAGAGAAAAAGTACAAACAAAACTCAAAAAGTAAGAAATTTTCAAATCAAAACTAATAAAATGTCAAAGATTACAGGTAAGGGGGTTGGTTACACAGAGGGAAGGTGTTAGCACCCAAAGTGTCCTAGGTACTCCTAGAGAGCCCTTTTTGTATGCATCAAACAAATAAAACTTTGAAAAATGGAGGGAGAGATTTTGAAATTAAAGAAATGGGGAGTTAAAAAGATCTGACCAAATGGGTAGCAATCCAATAGACAAGAATGTCAATAGAAACTTAGAATTCCCTTGGACTTTTAGAATCAAGCAACACACAAATGCACAATTATATTATCTTGAAGAGCAAGGCATTAAATAAAGATGGCCACATCCAAGCTTATCCATTCCATGATCTTCTCCAAAATAGCCCATGTAGCAAATGAATTTCAAATTGCAAGCACTTGGTTCCTTAACAAGTTGGCATTGGCCAAGTCCTTTAGCATAGGAAGGTTGCCTAGATTCTAAGTCCATTTGTCCAAGATCAAGCCAACAGTCCACACAAAAGTCTTTTAGGGTTTTTGTTATTATTATGTACATTAATGGTCAAAGACCACACAAACAAGCAAAGTATACACAAACAAAATGTATCACACAATATGGTCCAAGTGGACAAAGTGAAAATTGCATTAGCATAAACAATTAGATTGATATGAATAATGGCAAATGAAATAGAGTGATAGAAGTAAATTGCATTAAAGTAAAGGCTTGAAATTAAAAGTTAGTAGTTAATAAGTTAGAAGTTAGTATTGTTTTGCTTTTTGCTTTTCATCTTAAGACATTCTTTGGAGAACACTGAACCCACTTATCACAAGCATGAATCCTTGAGCCAAAACATCTTCCAAAGGAAGGAAAAAAGGCCAAGTTTCCATATAATACCATGAAAGAGGGGAGACTTACAATCTCATTAACTAGAATGCTTATGCCTTTTATGTCACAAATTTAGCACTATGTTAAGCAATCGTAATTGGACTAATGTAGAAGTCACAACTATTTGAGGTCGGGCAATAGAATTTTGGTGTTAATGCATGTTAGAGATATAGTATAATGGACTATGCTCATGAAACATACCACACACAAAAAGAATATGCAAAAGGTGTGGCCTAATCTCATCCATACTCATGTTAATTTTTCAATCAACTAGCGTTAGGACTTTGAGATATCATAGGCCAAATGGAATGAATGAATGAATAAAGGGAATGAGATGAAGAGGGAGGGGAATGGATCAAAACACAAATTGGTCAAAGGAGGACTTTTACCAAATTAATATCATCCATTCATTTGGGAGATGGAATGTACATTCCATCAATCCCATAAATCCAATGATATTAATTTGACAAAGTCAAATCAACCTTGACCAAGGCCCAACAACAAGAGTCAAACATAAACAAGCCATCACAATTGGTCAACAAATTTATTTGGCAATTATTCAAATTAAAATACTAAAGTAGTGCATTTAAATTAAATATGGTTTGTCCAATTCCTAAAATCTCATCAAAACACCAAAGAAATGGCCATGAGATTTATCATAGGTCAAACAAGGTCAAAGGACCTTAGAGAAAAAATTTCATAATTTTTGGACATTTAAAAATATTTTTAAACAATTAAAAATAAATGCAAAATCAATTAATTCATGAAAAATATTAATAATGATCCAAAAAATAATTTTAGTTCAGAATATGAAAGAGAAAAATATTTGAATTTTTTTGGTGAAAGTCCCATATTTTTTGGATCAATATTGAATTTAATATGAATTATTGAAAATAATGCAATTACAATGAAAATTAAAATATCAGAAAAAACGTGGACCACTTGATCTCCCTCATTAATTGAGGTGGCAGATCAAGTGGCAAGAAACACGCGTTCCACCGTGCACATGAGTCAGCGCTCCACAACATTGGTATTCAAAAGGAACGATCGTGATTAGAACAAACTACCTAGATCCTGTGGCTGTGAGACATGCCAGCGCATGGCCGGAGCTGTAGCTCCGGTCTGCTTTTCCGGTGGACCTCACCAGACTGGTCCACCATCAACCATCACCAAAATTTAAAACAAGGACATGATTTCAAAGTAAAACTGGCATTGAGCTCGAATCTGGCCTCAATTCTCTAACTCCAAGTATATTGAGAGATACATGGAGTTGAAATTTGAGGTACATGAACTGAGTTGCTTCGATTTGGCCTCAAAGCAACTCAATCTTCTTGCCTACATTGGTAGGACTTCAGACAACCAAAGAATCAATAGAATTGAGCTAGAATTTGAGAGAATCGAAGAGATCAAAATTTCTGGAAATTACCTTCAATGGAGGTCTGGATTCAACTGATCTTGATCTTGCTCGTGCTTGTTCCCACTCTAAATGCTTGCAGAAGAAGGATTGAATGCTTAAAAGGCTGTGAATTCCTGGAGATTTGAATTTCAAAACAGTGTAAATTCAACCTCAAATTCAAATGAACTTCTCAGGTTTATCCTTTACAAAGTGAGGGTTAGAGATGGGGGATCAAAGCTGGCGCGAATGTGTGTTGATTGCTGAGCATATGAGGCTCTATTTATAGCTGAATCCATTGCTTTTTGCACACTTGAAATCACTTTCCAAATTTGGTCATTGATGATGCATGGGTGGATGGGCGCGCATAGTCCCATAAAATCATTGCCATAAGTCCACAAATGAATGTTAGATAGTCTGAATTCAGCTTGGATTGCAAGGCAAGAGTGAATTTGGATTTGAAGTTTGATCCTTGCCAAGTGATGACACCATGTTCATGCCATGTGCAGCCTATGCATTCCTTGTCCAAAATGAATGAATTTGAGCTCTTTGGAAAGGTGAGATCAATAGGAACAACTTTAATGTTCAAGACTTTTCCATTTGGAGTTTGTAACTTGGAGAAATTTGAGGTGGAAGTTTGGAAATTTTTGACATATCAAATTTTTTCTAAGTGTCAAGCCATATGTCTCAATATTCCACCTTGCTTAAATCTTTATGTGAGCTTCAAATGAAAAAACTGTCTTCATCAAAGTTGTAGCTCTTTCAAAGACTTTAAAAATGGTCACCGAATTCATGTCATTTGGATTTGGAATGATAGAGTTATGCATTTTTGAAGTTTGGAAGAATCACTTGATCAATGGTATAGGTCAAAAGTGACCTATAATGTAACCTCATATCACATGCTCAAATAAGTTGAACTAGATCCCACTCCAAACATCAAAGTTGAAGTAGACATCTTGAATTTGATTTTGAAACTAGTAAATCTTTCATCTCATAAAAATTGAGCAAGTTATGGCCTTGGAAAGTTGACTTTCAAATTAGGGTTTAGACAAAATGACCTATAATGTTTCAACATAGAAAATGATTTTCCAAGAAAAACTAGCTCTAGGTCTCAACATTAAAGTTGTTTGGAATATCATTTAGAGTAACTTTTCTCTTGGAATAATTTTCATATGGTGAAAATTGTAGGAGATAGGGTCTAGGGAGACCCAGTTTTGGTTAGATGAATCCATCTGGCCAACCACCATCAACCAACTTGCTAACTTCCAATTCTCTTGACTTTATTGGCTCATGGTAGATCATATATGCATAAGATGATGAATTTTGAAGTTTCCCTTGAGAAATTTGATCAATTGGTGAGGTAGTTTGTTGGAGAAGTTACTCAAGATACCTAGTCAAACTAGGGTTTCAAAGGCAAATCACCCTCAAACTCTTGAAGAAAACTTGATCAATATAACATGTAGAGAACATTGGGACTCATATATGATTCTCATAACCATTCTTGAATCAATTTTTGGATTTTGCTCTTTATTCATGAGGAACTCAAATCCTAGATGTGAACTTGATGAATCAATGGAAACATGCCATTCCTACAAAAGAGTTAGACAAATGCAAAGACATATATTTGGTATTTTGGTTAGTGAAATGATAAAATACAAGTATGATATAATTACAAAGTGCTTGGTGATCTCTCTCAAAGCAAACCCAATGAAAGAGGGGTAAAGAGCATGCCAAGGTATAATCCCAATGCTAATGCTTATAATGGAATTACATAAGGGATCTTAGGGTCAAAATTGGGGTCTTACAGCTGCCCCTATTTAAGGACATTCTAACTGAGGAGGCGAAGGTTAAAATCTTCGGTTCGACTCAATAGAATGAGCTTAAATAACAACATAGAGAAACAAATTTTGGTCCCTAAGAGACCTCATGATGCATATGATATGAATGTAAAAGTTAATGCTCAGTGGGGAAATATTTCCACAACGGAAAAATAAATCAGAGACCGTAAATCCGCAGGAGCACAATGCATTCCGTAAGGAAAACTCACTGCGGAGACAGAGACTCTGGGGAATAAAAGGATTATGCGTAGGCCAAGCTACGTCTTAAAACTATTGGGGGACTCGAGGGATTCCATACAAACATGGAAAAGACTCAACCAGGGAATAACAACATCTGCATGGGATACGAGTAAGTCAGGATAAAACTGAAGTACTTGAATCATGCAGGGAAAAAACGATTTCACTAAGGAAATGCACACTCAACTCAATTGGGGAAGATAAACTTCAACACAGGAGGAGCAGAAATCTATTATCCTTTACCTATTACTGGGTAAGGAGATAATAAAGATCTGACAGAGAGAACATCCGTCATCGATTAAGATGAACATATCAAGGATGACTCGCTGAGGATTCCAGGAGAGGAAATTCATTACCGTTACTGGGTAAGAATAACCTTGATGGGGAAAATGTAGAAAAGATAGGATTTACAACTACCAGTTACTGGGCAGAAAACCAAGGGTGAGAGTATCCATCATCGGTTAGGATGAACATATCAAGGATAGACTCAATAGGGAAGAAAATCTGTCATCGGTTAAGATGAACATATCAAGGATAGACTTGCCTGGAAATGTCAAGGAGGATACCCGTCATCGGTTAGGATGAACATATCAAGGATATACCAAATGAACAAAAAGGGTAGGAATTAAATCTATCAAAATCTGGATAGAAAACCGTCGGAGAGAAAATCTGTCATCGGTTAGGATGAACATATCAAGGATAGACTCTGCGAGGGGACAAAGTGGATTTACAACTACCGGTTACTGGGTAGAAAACCAATCAAAGAGAAAATCCGTCACCGGTTAAGATGAACATATCAAGGATAGACTCTGAAAAGGGGGTAAACTGGGATTTACAACTACAGGCTACTGGGTAGAAAACCACAAGGAGAAGAAAACCCGTCATCGGTTAAGATGAACATATAAAGGATTAACTCTCTGAGGAACAAAATAGAGATTACAACTACCTTTTTACTAGGTAGAATACCAAAAATGAGAATATATGTCACTGATTAAAGTGAACATATCAAGGATAGACTCAGGCAGGGGAAAGAAAGATATCTGTCACCGGTTAGGATGAACATATCAAGGATGCACTTCCTGGGGAATAGATCCACTGGGAACTCTACTGAGGAGAAAAATAAGGGTATTTTTTCCGGGTATTGGGCAAAAAGTAAAAAACTGTAAACTAAGAATAATATTACCAGTTACTAGGTAATAGACTCTTAGGGGACCCAAGTATCTATCTAGGTAAGAGCTAGAAAGAAAACGGTCAATCAAGACTCAACCCAATGAGGACATAACTCAAGGGGAGCAATTCCATCCAGATAATCAACTGGGGAGGAAACTGAAATAACAATCATCTACGAGGAAACAAGCTCAGTGGGGAAAAGGAGAAAGGTTAAAGTCTTTCTGCTTAAGAGGCTGACACTCTACAATTGAAGGAGGACAGACACCAGATTTCGTATGGGGATAGAGTACCGCCATAACAAAGAATAGTAATCTCAAATGAATAAATATGTTGGTGCAAATATGCAATTATGACATTATATGAATGTATATGTATATGTATATATGATGATTATGCTGACAACACGATCACAAAGGATACAAAGGCGTTGCAAAGAATTTGAACCACCGGTACAATCCTCGGTCAATCCACAAAAATATGGAGACAACTGCTGGAGAACAGAGAGATCAACATCCCAAAGGTTCAACCCTAGCTAGGGAAAGAGGAGATCTGCTGAGGAAAGGACATCCAATCTGTGGGGAATTTTAGGTCAACACCATAAAAATAGGAGACAACCCTACAAAGAAAAATCATAACAAAAGCTGCTCAGAAACCAGGAGGAAGCTCTGACTGGGAGCAAGTTGAATGGCGATTGGTGGGGAAACTAATGCGATCCACTAGGGAAAGATCAACCATCCCTGAAGATCAACCCTGTTGAGGAAATACGAACTTCGTTGGGGAAGGCAGAAACTCTGTCGATGAACACAACACACCGCAGGGTATCTGAATCAACAAAATCAGCTGGGGACAAGGAAAGAAATTTTGCTGGGATTAAACACTCCGCCGAGGAACTGAATCAACACAAACATCTAGGGATACCCGAAGGGTTAAATTCTTGGGGAACCTCTGATGCTTTGCACTTAAGGACTTGCTATTCATTGAAATGCTGTTGATATTCCTTTTACTTGCTTTTAAAAAAATCTTGCTTTTATATATTAAAGAAAACTTGATTTTGATTTAAAAATTTTAATTTCAAAATGACCATAATAAAATTTAAAACTATTGGCTGAAGTAAATAAGAGTAGAAATAATTGGATAAAAGCTCAACTTTATTTAATGGAATGGTAGTCTGTAAATGACAAGACTCCACGGATTTTTACAAAGTTGAAAATGGTAATTTACATGGAAAAGGGTTACATTGAATACAAATGATCCTTAACCCTTCTACCATTTCTTGATATCCACTGTGCTCTTGACTGCTACTGAACTGATATCGACCCTTGTGCTCAAACAAGTCTTCAAAACACTGCAGATTAGCAGGATGTAGTTACTTGCCATAATCCCTAATTTTTGCATAAATTGCCCCAAGGTGGGGTACTCAACTTATCGGAAAATTCTTTTCTGTTTTATGTCTCTAATTTTTTCCTGGATCGCCCTTTTGGGTTTTCAATCCACCGAGACGCTCATTTTTGCTTAAGTCGCCCTTTCGTGTTTTCAACTTAGCAAGTTGTTCTTTTCTTTTTTAGGCAAAGTATTTCTTGACTGCATCTGCGTTCACAGGACGAGTGAACTCTTCACCATCCATAGTTGTAAGTATCAATGCACCGCCTGAAAAGGCTCTTAACAACATATGAACCTTCATAATTAGGAGTCTATTTTCCTCTAGAATCTGGCTTAAACGTCAAAATTTTCTTGAGCACAAGGTCACCTTCTCTGAACACACGAGGTCTGACCTTCTTATCAAAAGCTTTCTTCATCCTTTGCTGATACAACTGACCATGACACATGGCATTTAATCTCTTCTCTTCAATCAAATTCAGCTGATCAAACCTGGTCTGACACCATTCAGCCTCAGTCAACTTGGCTTCCATGAGCACACGCAATGAAGGAATCTCAACCTCTACGGGGAACACTGCTTCCATACCATAAACCAGAGAGAAAGGGGTTGCCCCTGTTCAAGTACGGGTGGATGTACGATACCCATGCAAAGCAAAAGGGAGCATTTCATGCCAATCCTTATATGTGACAACCATCTTCTGGATAATCTTCTTTATGTTCTTATTCGTAGCTTCAACAACACCATTCATCTTGGGTCTGTAGGGAGAAGAATTATGATGTGCAATCTTGAAGTCTTTACAAAGAGCTTCCACCATATTGTTATTCAAGTTCGATCAATTATCAGTGATGATCTTACTTGGCACACCATAACGACATATGATCTTATTCTTGATAAACCTCACAACAACTTGCTTGGTCACATTTGCATACGATGCCGCTTGAACCCATTTTGTGAAGTAGTCAATTGCCACTAAAATGAAACGATGTCCATTCGAAGCTTTGGGTTCAATCATCCCAATCATATCAATTCCCCACATGGAGAAGGGCCATGGGGAATAGATAACATTCAATAGTGTCGAAGGAACATGAATCTTATCAGCATAAATTTGAAACTTGTGGCACTTTTTCACAAATTTGCAACAGTCAAATTCCATTGTCAGCCAATAATAACCTGCTCACAACATCTTCTTCGCCATTGCATGTCCATTGGAATGAGTACCAAAGGAACCTTCATGCACTTCGGTCATCAACAAGTCTGCTTCGTGTCTATCCACGCATCTTAGAAAAACCATGTCGAAGTTTCTCTTATACAGTATACCACCATTCAAGTAGAAATTACCGGCTAATCTTCTCAAAGTCTTCTTATCTTTCAAAGATGCCCCAGGCGGGTAAATCTGACTTTGGAGGAAACATTTGATGTCGTAATACCACGACTTCTCGTCTTTAATCTCTTCAATAACAAACACATGAGCTGGCCTATCAAGACGCATCACAGATAAATTGGGAACTTCATTCCAATACTTCACTACAATCATTGACGCCAACGTTGCAAGAGCATCTGCCATCTGGTTCTCATCTCGAGGGATATGATGAAATTTAACCTTTGTAAAGAAAGTTGAAATCCTCATCGCATAATCTCTATAGGGTATTAAACCGGGTTGATTTGTCTCCCATTCTCCTTTGATCTGATTCACAACCAAGGTCGAATCACCGAAGACATCCAAATACTTGATTCTGAGATTCATGGCCTCTTCAAGCCCCATAATGCAAGCTTCATATTTTGCAATGTTGTTTGTACACTTGAAAGTCAATCTAGCTGTAAATGGTAGATGCGTGCCTTGCGGAGTAATAATCACTGCCCTAATGCCATTTCCATATTGATTAACAGCTCCATCAAACACCAGGCCCCAATGGGAACCAGGTTCTGGCCCTTCTTCAAGCAATGGTTCATCACAATCTTTCATTTTCAAGTACAAAGTCTCTTCATCAGGAAAATCATACTGCACTGATTGGTAATCTTCAATTGATTGGTGAGCCAAATGGTCAGCCAAAATACTACCTTTGATCATTTTTTGAGATCGGTATTCGATATCATACTCTAATAACAACATCTGCCAACGGGAAATCCTCCCAGTTAAAGCAGGCTTCTCAAACATATACTTGACTGGATCCATTTTGGATATCAACCAAGGGGTATGATTCAACATATACTGGCGCAAACGCTTAGCAGCCCAAGCCAATGTGCAGCAAGTCTTCTCAAGCATAGAATACCGAGTCTCACAGTCGGTGAACTTCTTACTGAGGTAGTAACTTGCAAATTCTTTCTTTCCAGTCTCATCTTGCTGACCAAGAACACAACCCATACTATCTTCGAGCACAATCAAATACATGATCAACAGATGGAGACAAAATCGGAGGTTCAAGCAAATATTCTTGGATACTGTCAAAAGCTTTCTGGAAATCTTCGGTCCAATCAAAAGTCTGATCTTTTCGAAGAAGCTTGGATATAGGCGCACACGTGGCAGTCATGTGGGAAATAAATCTGGAAGTATAATTCAAGCGGCCGAGAAAACCTCTGACTTGCTTCTCAGTTTTGGGCGCAGGCATCTCTTGTATTGCTTTGACCTTGGCAGGATCAACTTCAATACCCTTCTCGCTGACAATAAAGCCCAACAACTTACCGGAATGAACACTAAAAGTACACTTATTGGGATTCAAGCGGAGTTTATACTTTCTCAAATGCTGGAATAGCTTCAACAAATGATCAACATGTTCCTCTTCATCAATTGATTTAGCAATCATGTCATCGACATAAACTTCAATCTCTTTATGCATCATATCATGAAAAGAGTAGTCATTGCTCTCTGGTAAGTCGCACCAGCATTCTTTAGACTGAAAGGCATCACTCTATAACAGAATGTTCCCCAGGGTATAATGAATGTGGTATTCTCCATATCTTCGGGTGCCATCTTGATCTGACTATATCCGGAAAATCCATCCATAAATGAAAAGACTTTGAATTTAGCAGTATTGTCTACCAACATATCAATGTGTGGCAGAGGGAAATCATCTTTCAGACTGGCTTTATTCAAATCTCTATAGTTAACACACATGCGTACTTTTCCATCTTTCTTCGGCACAGGCACAATATTGGCCACCCATTGCGGATACTCAGCAGTTACAAGGAAACCAACATCAATCTGCTTCTGCACTTCCTCTTTGATCTTCACAGCCATATTAGGATGCGTTCTTCTCAACTTCTGCTTGACTGGTGGTCATTCTGGCTTCAACGACAATCTATGCTCCACAATCTCAGAATCCAACCCAGGCATGTCTTGATAGGACCAAGCAAACACATCTGAATATTCTCGAAGAAGATCAATCAACCCCTTCTTAGCATCTGGACACAGTCGAGATCCAATCTTGACTTCCTTCACATCATCTTTGGAACCCAAGTTGACAAGCTCAATCTTCTCTTCAAACGGCAAAATAATCTTTTCATCTTGCTCAAGAAGACGAGATAATTCATCACTCACTTCGACATCACTTTCCTCCTCGGACTCAAACACAGGGAATTCAAAATTTGGAGAAGGAGAAGGATCATTGTACTCAATAAGGTTAGAAACCAACCTGCATAATGATTTGATATTTTGATTTTAGAGAAGTGAATTTGTGACCAAATATTATGCAGATGGACAATTATATTGTTTATTTATGTTTTTTTGTGATTACCATTTTCATAATAAAAGCAAAAAGTAAAAATAACATCAAAGATGGGGATGAATAGAATTAATTTCATTAATGATCAATTTAAAATGCCCAAACAATGTTCACTTCTCCCTTGGGCATAGGAGAAGGATTTTAAAATATAAAAGCAATTACTTAAATTGATGCAAAAGAATTGGAATATCAACAACAATCCAATTGTTGCATGTCTTTCCATGCGTTACAAAGTTGGTGCAGTCTTCCTCTTCGCTATCCTCTAGCACATCAGCTAAGTGTTGTTCATTGCCATGAATGAACCCTCTGCTACGGAAGTTGAGTTTCATATCTTCAGATCTTGCAATTGATGAGCCTTTCTGGAACCCCAAACCCGTTCTGCCTTTGTTGTCGGAGACCTCTACCATGCGCCCCCACTAATCAACAGTACCTTCTTCAACAATCTTCTGAGCATCTTTCAACGAGGACATAGGTGCCCCAACTCTCTTCTCAGCAGCAATAGATAAGGCTTGGAACCGAGTTCCAACCTTATCCTCAGCTTCAACATACGAGAAAGATGACAGGTGACTAACCAACAACACCTTCTCTCCACCAACAATCACTAGCTTGCCATTCTTGACAAATTTCAATTTCTGATGCAGAGTGGAGGTAACAGCTCCTGCCTCATGAATCCATGGCCTTCCCAATAAACAGCTGTAGGCCGGATGGATATCCGTTACTTGAAAAGTAATATGAAAATCACTCATACCTATCTTGACTGGAAGGTCCACTTCACCAATTACTGTCTTGCGCGAACCATCAAAGGCTTTGACGGTTACAACGCTATACCTCATAGGCGCTCCTTGGTAAGATAGCTTTGACAAATTTGACTTCGAAAGCACATTGAGTGACGAACCGGTGTCAACAAGCACATTTGACAAAGCATCTTCCTTACAGTTCATTGAAATATGCAATGCCAGATTATGATTTCTTCCCTCCTCAGGGAGTTCTTCATCGCAGAAGCTCAGATTATTGCATGAAGTGATGTTAGCCCCGATGTGATCAAACTGATCCACATTAACATCATGCTCTACGTATGCTTGTTCAAGAAGTCTCTGTAGTGCTTCTCTGTGCGATTCAGAATTCATCAGTAGAGACAACACTGAGATTTTTGAAGGGGTTTGGAGCAGCTGCTCAACCACATTAAACTCGCTCCTCTTTATTAATCGGAGTACCTCATCATTATCATTGGCTTTCAAGTTGCTCTTTATTAATCGGAGTACCACATTGAACAGCCAACCGGATCTACATTAGGCACCTCCACCTTCTTACCAACAATCGTTTCCTCTTTGTTTTCTGGGAACACCGGCCCAAACACTCGACCATTGCGGGTCACCTTTGTTACATCAGCAATGCTCACTACTGAACTAGTCGTAGGTAACGGGACCTCTTGACCATTCTTTATCATTGTAGCATTGTACTGGTACGGTTCAACCTTATCAGATGAATACAGGACTGGGCCCGCTAACCGTATTACCAACGGCGATACTGATCTTTGACTGACGTTATTATTGTTGCTACTATCATATTGAATTACCAACCGCTCTTGTTGTTTGAAAACAGGCACTATGACATTGACGTCGTCATCTACATGACGGGATTGAACAATTTGAATCATGCCTTCATCCATTAGACGTTGGATGTCCCTTTTCACTACAACACACCCTCTTGGGTTCACACTACAAACAACACAACCATCATGGTCATGTTCACAGTCACTCACCAAACAGATATCCTTATGCATCTGCACCAAGGATCTTTGGATAAACCGGACATGATAAACTTTGAATTCTCCAAGACACCGTCCACCATATTCACTGAAGAGTTCCCATGAGCGGGCAAAGGGTTTGCTTTCACATTTGGCGCACGATCCTCAAAGGACACCATACCACTCTTCATAAGCTTTTGAACCTCATACTTCAATGGATAGCAGTTTTCAATATCGTGTCCGGGTGCTCCCTGGTGAAAACCACAACTGAGCTCAGGTTTATACCGCCAGGGAAGTGGTTCTGGGATCTGCGGTGGGTTCCTCGGTTGAATTAAGTTCTTGAGAACTAGCGAGGGATACAACTCTGCATACGACATAGGAATCGGGTCAAAAGAGACCTTCTTCCTCTCAAAGTTCTGCAGATGATGATTGTTGTTGGTATTGTTGTTGTTATAGGTGTTCGTTCTTTGTTGCGGTTGTTGTTGTTGACGTTGATGTTGTTGTTGTTGTTGAATTGGTGTTGCTTGTTGATTAGAAAATACTGGAATAACGGAAGATACTTGATGATGATGATGTTGACGGGGTGGTGGATTTCTTCTGATCTGAGGCCTCCTCTGCCTCCCACTGATTACTGCGTTGGTCTCACCATCCTTCTTCTTACCAAAGTTACTACCATATCTCTTGCTTGTCGACGCCTCATCTCTTGTCAACTGTCCCTCATAGACTCCTTCCTCAAGTCTCATCTCCATGTTTACCATTTCGGTAAAATCACTGGAGGCACTAGCGATCATGCGTTCATAATAAAATGAACTCAGGGTTTTCAAGAAGATTTTCAAAATTTCTTTCTCCTCTAAAGGAGGAGTAATTTGGGCAGCCAACTCCCTCCATCTTTGCGCGTATTCTTTAAATGTCTCTTTGTCCTTCTGAGACATAGACCTCAACTGCTCTCTATCCAGTTCCATGTCCACATTATACTTGTATTGCTTCACAAAAGCCTCTCCCAAGTCATTGAAAGTGCGAATGCTTTCACTATCCAACCCCATATACCACCGAAGCGTGGCACCGGTCAAACTATCTTGGAAGTAATGAATAAGCAATTGATCATTGTCGGTATGAGTAGACATCTTGCGGGCATACATCACAAGATGAATGAGCGGACAAGAGTTCCCCTTATATTTTTCAAAGTCAGGCACTTTGAACTTCATCGGGATCTTGACATTGGGAACCAAACACAACTCGGCAGCACTCTTCCCAAACAGATCTTTACCTCTCAGCGTCTTCAATTCCTTGCGCAGCTCAAGAAACTGATATTTCATTTTGTCCATCTTCTCATAAACATCCGGACCCTCAGACGGCTCGGAATTATAGATGATATCCTCTACGCAAGGCAAAGTGTGCACATTGGGAGGTGGCACGGACATGACCGGGCTAGATGCCGGCATGGAAGCATATGTAGGCGCAAAGCCTTCGGGCACAAAGTTGGGAGGCATTCCCCACGGGAATCCGGCAGGCATATTCGGCGCGAAATGGGCGGTAGCAGCAGGCATGGTAGAGGTAGTCACCTCTGAAGTAACAGTCCTCGCGGGAGGAGTTGCAGGTGTTGGAGAAGCTTGGTTCTGAGCAGCAAGAACTGACTCCATCATGGCAGTCAGGTGAGCGATCTCGTTCTTCATCTCTCTGTTCTATTGCTCTAGATGCTCCATAATTCTAAGATGATTGGCACGGGTGTTGTACCGATGAGTCAGCTTGGCTAAAGCACAAAAAATGATGCATGAGATGCAATGCTTGATTGTTTTTATTTTTCATGGAACTTATTGTATCATTTGCAAATATATATTTAACTGGCAATTGCAACAATTTGATATGACCAAAAATCTCTTTTTATTTATATAAATTGGAAGGATTACACTGAGTATAATTTCAAAAACCAAAATAAAAAGATACAAGAGAAAAGGAGACTAGTCATCCTAAGGATCCCTAACAATAATGTCAGAATATCTCGGTGAATGCGCCTACTTCCTTCGAATGAGACGGGTCTCGGTGTCAAAAGAAGCCTTCATCCGAGTCTTCTCGAGGACAAGCTGATCAACAATCTTCTTCCAAGCAACGGAAGGCTGAGGCATGCTAGAAGATGAAACCTCTAGCTCTCTTTGTCTCTTCGACACTCGGTCTTCAAGTAGCTCGATAAGTGCATCTTTGTCCTTAGACTCCAATTGTAACTCTTCGTGCTTCTTGCTCAAAGCACGGTGTAACACCCCAAAATTTGCCCTCCTCATTCATGCATTTCATCATGTCAATCAGAATTAGATCTGAAAAAAAAAAAACGAAAAAAAAAAAATAATAATAATTTTTTACAAAAAAAAAATAAAAAAAATAAAAAAAAATAATAAAAAAATAAATAAAATATAATAAAAAATTTTGGACTTGGGTCTCTCTCATTTGAGCCCACAAAACCATGAAATTCAGTCTATAAATACAAAGGCTTCACTTGAGAAAAAGGAAGAGAAGCAAAATACTCTGAGGTTTCCTTGGAACAAAACCCTGGACAAAACCTGAAGAGAAACCTGACAGAGAACTCAGAGCAACCTCCAAACCCTGAAGGGCCTCACGGGTGCAACTCAATTTCAACCGGTCTCTCCCATCAGGTTTGCCTCATTCCCATAATTTTATGCTCTTAATTTGGATCATCTGAATGTATGAGGTATGATGGATGAATTTCATTATTTTTTTGCCCACGGGTTTAATTATGCATGAATGGGTGAAACCTATGCCTTGAATGTTTAATCACATGATTTCTGAAATGTATGCCACAGGGTTTGAGGTTTCTGAAACCATACTGTTATCCATGAAAAAATGCTTATGGTGTTTCACTAACCCTTTTGTTGAGTTTTTGTGAGGGCTCACATGACTTTTGCAGGGATAACTTGCGTGGTTTCCCACTTTATTTGTGGGATAACCCCTGGAGGTTCATTCCGATTACCTGTACTGACCCACTTTCTTTGATGATGTTAGCTTGGAAGGATCTCAGGGTTTCCCATTCCTCTAATTGTTGTTACTTCGGATCTTTATCCGCGTGGTACTTTTACATTTTTCCCGCATTTTACTGCTTTCCTAGCTGGAAGACCTCGATAGGAGGCAATGTTTTTGTGTTTACTTTATGCAGGTTCCTTTGTCCAGGGTTAAGAGCTATGAGGTCTTATCCTCATTACCCTTTTGCATGCGCGTTCCTACAATGCAAACAAACCCTTCATTGATTTTTCTTCTCCATAGCAACACGTTTACTCCTTCTACTACAGGTGAGTAAGTCTCCAAAGGTCGAGCATCCGGTAGATTGCGTAGTAACGTCGTTCACCCAAAACCCAACCCTTAACCCGTAGTTAGCCGAACTACGGCTTGCTCTGATTCTCATTCCAGATGAGATACGTAGGCATAAGACGCGATGTCTTAGCGAGCACACATCCCCCAACCCATAGGTCAGCCGAGCTACGAAGACTCTGATTCTCATATTCAGATGAGATACGTATGCAGTGGATGCGACATCCGCGCGAGTCATTTTCATTTAACCCTTTTTTTTGGCAAACAGCACAAGATAAACCCACACCCTTTAGACGAAAACTACAAAAGTGGATCCCGTAGAGTACTACGGATGCGTAGGGGTGCTAATACCTTCCCTTCGCATAACCGACTCCCGAACCCAAGATTTGGTTGCGAGACCCCGTCTTGTCCTTTCCTTTTTCAGGTTTACTTCGAGCGTTTCCTTTCCCTCCTTTGGGATGAATAACGCACGGTGGCGACTCTTCTGTCTTTTTCTTTCGCCGGTTGTTTTTTTCGCGCACTGTATTTTTCAGGTTGCGACAGCTGGCGACTCTGCTGGGGAGTAAGAAGTTGACCTCTTGCTGGTCCATCTTCCCTAAGCGAGTCCCTCCTAGCTTGTGTGATTTCTTGTTTATTGGGTGTTCATTGCTTTTGTACATTTATTTGCTTACCTGCTTGCATGCATCTGTTGTATCTATTGGATCTGTTTGTTTGTTTGTTGGGATGGGATGTTCTATGAGAGATAAGCCCATTACCCAGGCTTGAGTGTACACACAGGTTTTAGAGTGGATGATCATGAGGGTTGCTTGGCATGTTGCTACATTAAGTCGTTCGTGAAGAACCACACCCAGACGAGGTTTCTTTTGGATATATTATGTCCTACGGATGTTCCGTAACGACATGGTGTTCCTTTAGAAATCGTCGACTCTGGTGACCATTTCCCGAGAACTCAGTCGAGGCCTCTCCTCCTAGACGTGATTATGTTAGCTCTGGTGGGCGCATTCTCGCTGATCAATCCGAGGTCCCCGAGACTGGGAACTTGCTTTAGGATGTCCTGTTGAGGGGAGTCAGTGGAGGTCTTTTATCCCGTAATAATGCCAAACCTTCAGTGGTAAACGTATTATTCGCGACTGAAGGGCTGAAGCTGACGAACTTCTGTTCTTAGAACCTACCAGTGAGGGGTGGGCTAAATTCAGGAAACCTTAACCTCCAACCAACCCGGTTTTCTGGAGCAGAGTTTTGGTCTTGTATTATATTCCTCAGTGAATTTCTCTCCAGGCAGTGCAACCTGACAGATGTTCAAGCGGATCCATCAATTCTGATTGACATGCCTTTGCATTGCATAACATCATCTGCATATTTGCATCCAACATCTCATGCTTATTCATTTGCAGGGTATTCCCTTTCAAAATGGGGGTGCCTTAAAACTGAACAAGCAGTGCATCGCATACCATGCATATTAACCCTTGTCTGTTTTGCAGGTGTCACCGCAGTGTCTAATGTTTGTTCCCTGTATCAGGCAGTTATTGGTCCCAAGCGAGTTCACAGATACCCGACAAAGGAAAACCGTCCACGACTAGCGATGGACCAAGTACAGAAAGAGCTGGCTGATATGCGTGAAAGGATGGATCAGTTCATGACATTGATGACTGGTATGGCAGCAGGTCAGGAAAAGCTGAGGGAATTGGTTGAGCAACCGAGACACGATCCGGAGGTGGAGATACCAAATGCTGAGGGAAACCCTGGTAACCCTGGGAACGCTGATAACCCTGTGAACACTGGTAACGCGGGTAACGTAAATGCTGATGAAAACCCGGGTAATGTTGGCAACACAGGGAATGTTGGAAATGGTATTGGCGGAAGGTACAATGTGAATCAGGGAATTCGGATTAACGGGCGCCCCGTTACTGAAGATTATCAGTATGATCAATTTTCTTTGCACGACGAGGCCCTCGAGACCACTCGCCGTATGGATGAGCTTGCTGAGAAGCTCAAATCTTTGGAGTCTCAAAATTCCTTAGGCTTTGATGTCACAAATCTTGGTCTGGTTCAGGGAGTAAGGATTCCTCACAAGTTCAAACCCCCTACTTTTGAGAAATACAACGGGGCTTCTTGCCCACGCACTCATCTCCAATCTTATTTGGGAAGGTTGGGAGCTCACACGGAAGATGAAAAGCTGTGGATGTCCTATTTTGAAGACAGTCTAACTGGAGCTTCTCGTGAATGGTATTCTCATTTGTCTCGTACTACCATCAAGAGCTGGAAAGACTTGGCAGAGGCTTTTGTCAAGCAATATCAATACAACTTGGACATGGCTCCAAATCGGACCTTGTTGCAAGGTATGTCTCAGAATGCCAAGGAAACCTTTAGAGAATATGCTCAGCGTTGGAGACAGATTGCTGCATCCGTCCAACCCCCTATGTCTGAAAGGGAGATGGCGGACATGTTCATGAACACTCTTCAAGGCAATTATATTGAGAGATTGGCTGCTTGCCCGTCAATCAGCTTTGCAGAGATAGTAATTGCTGGAGAAAGAATCGAGAGTCTATTGAAGATGGGCCGAATTCAAGACAATTGTGTTTCCAACCCATCAGGTCCCAAGAGACCGTTTGCTGGTAACGGTCAGCGAAGAAAAGAAGGCGAGGCAAGCGTTGTGTATGCCGGCAGAGGCAGGAGTAAAGGACGCCCTAATTATTATCAAGATCAAGTGGCCGCAGTCACTATTCCAACACCTGTTCCTCAACCGCAATATCATCCGTAGCAACAACCCAGGTACAACAATCAACAACAAGGAGGTAATCCGGGTCAGCAGAGACACTATCAACAACGTCCAAGGCAGACGGACCGGGTCATCGAGCCAATCCCAATGCCTTATTCAGTATTACTTCCCAAGCTGATTGACATGAATCTGGTTACATTGAGAACTCTGGCCCCACCAATCGATCCCAATAATTTTCCTAGAGGTTATGATGTCAACGCCCGATATGCTTTTCACTCCAACGCACCTGGCCATACTACAGATAATTGCAAGGCTCTCCAGTTAAAGGTACAAGATTTGAGAGATGCCCAGGCTATCAATTTTGCTCCGGTGCCTAATGTTATCCAGAACCCAATGCCGGCTCACGGCGGGCAGAGGATTAATGCTGTTGATAGTGGGGAAACTTTGAATTTGGTTTCTGATGTGACTAAGGTGAAGACTTCGCTATCGGTGGTTAAAGACCGACTTCTGAAAGGACAGATTTTCCCGGGCTGTGGGGAAGAATGCAGAAATTGTCAAGCTGCCGAAAACGGATGTGACAGTTTGAGAAGGGGTATTCAGCAGCTGATAGATGAAGGTTGTCTTCAGTTTGATCAGGCCCGTCCGGTGAAGAATGATGTATCGACGGTGACGTTTTATTTCACTCCTGAAGAAATATATGTTCCCGAGAGACTCGCTCCGACAACAATATATTTCCCAGAAAGTACAGAACCAGCAGCGGTGAACATCGAAAGTTCAGCACCAGTCGCAATTTACTCTGACAGCCCTCAACCGACTTTGGTTGGTCCAATCACCATCACGGTACCAGGACCTGTTCCGTATGAGAAAGACAGTGCTATCCCGTGGCACTATGGGGCTGATATCTACTGCCAGGGGCAGAAAGTTAACGAAGAAGACATTGACATTGGTAGCTCCGCTATAGACAATGTTGGAGGGGTTGGTGGCTTCACTCGCAGTGGACGCCTATTTACACCATCAACATTACGCGCGAATACTGAAGCCGAGGCAGCTGCCAAGGCTAAAGGGAAACAGGTATCCACCGAAGAGGTTACTACTGAGGAAGATCCTCCTAAGACCGCATTCGAGAAGGAAGTGGATGAGTTTATGAGGATTATCAAGAAAAGTGACTACAAGGTAGTCGACCAGCTAAATCAGACACCCTCAAAGATCTCCATTCTCTCACTATTGCTGTGCTCTGAGGCGCACAGAGCAGCCTTGTTGAAAGTACTGAATATGGCCTATGTTCCACCGGAGATAACTGTTAACTAGCTGGAGTCGGTAGTTTCCAATGTAAACGCTAGCCGGGGGCTAGGTTTCACCGATAATGACCTGACACCTGAGGGCAGGAATCACAACAAAGCCTTGCATATCACAATGGAGTGCAAAGGAGTGGTGCTTTCCCATGTTTTGGTTGATACAGGCTCTTCTCTGAATGTTCTTCCAAAGAAAGCCTTAATGAAGTTGGATTGCGATGGCATCATCCTGAGGCCAAGTAACTTAGTTGTGAGGGCTTTTGATGGCTCTAAGAGAGCTGTCTTTGGCGAAGTTGAGTTGCCAGTTAAGATTGGACCGCAGGTATTCAAGAGTACCTTTTATGTGATGGATATCCAGCCTGCCTACAGCTGTCTGCTAGGTCGGCCTTGGATTCATGCTGCCGGTGCTATTACTTCTACCCTCCACCAGAAGCTCAAATATGAACTAGAAGGTCAGATCGTCACTGTATGTGGTGAAGAGGATATTTTTGTTAGCCACCTGTCTACATTTAAGTATGTAGAGATGGATGGCGAGATACATGAGATGCTGTGTCAGGGCTTCGAAACTACAAACATCAATGAGGTCGCGCCCGGAGCTGTCTTTTCACCTGAGTTTGAGAAGGTCGGGACTTCTATCTCTTCATACAAGCAAGCTGTCGAAGTGGTTAAAGCTGGTAATGCCCAAGGCTGGGGCAAATTTGTGGAGCCAGTCATCAAAGAAGACAAGTTTGGATTGGGGTATGCTCCGGGATCTCAGAAGAATGAAACTGGTACTCTCTCAAGCGAGGGTTTGGTTTCCCCCCACATCGTCAATGCTGCAGATGAAGACAAGGCTGACAACAACTGTGACTTAGATAGCTGGATTCGCCCGTGTGTCCCGGGAGAAAAGCTCGACAATTGGTCGTCTGAAAAAACCGTCCGGGTTACTCTGCTGAAAGAGTGATTTTTATTGTTTTCCTTTATTACATGCATAATAAAGTCTTACACTTTGCCCAAAGTGTAACGGCTCATTTGTAGGGCCATCCATTTAGTTACGTTTCTCAATTATTTTTATCATCAATAAAGGACGGCTTTTGCAAACAATTTTGTGTTCTCTTTCTTTCAGTTTTTTTACTTTTTACAAAAAAAATGGCAATGTTTCTTTTTTCGTTTTTCCTTTCTTTCAAAAAAAAAATCTCTCATTCTAAGGTAAAGCATGATCCTCCATCATGCAGAGCCGACCACTCGGATCTCACTGCTAACGACACTGTTATGGCCAAGTATGACTTCGACAATCCTATCTATCAAGCCGAAGAAGGGGCTGAGGAAGATTGTGAATTGCCTGAAGGGTTAGCCAGATTGTTGAAACAGGAGGACCAAGCTATTACACCTTATCAGGAGGTGGTTGAGACCATCAACGTTGGTACCGAAGACGACAAGAAAGAGATCAAGATCGGGGCCAGTCTACAGGCCGAGAGGAAAGACCGTTGATCATGTACTTGACTGTGTTAGAAAGGTCAATGGGTTGTGTGCTCGGTCAGCATGACGAGTCAGGTCGAAAAGAGCATGCAATATACTACCTTAGCAAAAGTTTACCGACTGTGAACAAAGATACTCATTGCTCGAGAAAACTTGCCGCGCTTTGGCATGGGCTGCTCGCCGACTAAGACAGTATATGTTGACTCACACGACTCTATTGATATCAAAAATGGATCCAGTCAAGTATATTTTTGAAAAGCCATCACTTACCGGAAAGGTTACTAGGTGACAAATGATACTGACAGAGTATGACATCCAATACACTTCACAAAAAGCCATCAAGGGAAGTGTCTTGTCAGACTATCTTGCAGAGCAACCGATTGATGATTACCAACCTATGAGGTTTGACTTTCCTGATGAGGACATCATGTTTCTCAAATCGAAAGATTGAGAGGAACCACTCCCGGAGGAGGGGCCTGACCCTGAATCCAAATGGGTTATGATGTTTGATGGGGCGGTCCACGTCAATGGTCGCGGAGTTGGTGTAGTATTGATCACACCGGAAGGGGGTTCATATGCCATTTGGTGCCAGAATAACTTTTCCCTGCACCAACAATGAAGCCAAATACGAAGCTTGTATCCTAAGACTTGAGGAAGCCGTCAATATACAGATTAAAACCCTGGATGTATACGGGGATTCAGCTTTGGTCATCAATCAAACGGTTGCTCTGCTGGAAGATTGTTGACTTTCTTTTGAAGAAAACCAATTTGCTGATGCTTTGTTTACCTTGTCTTCGATGATTAAGGTGCTATACTGGAACTACGTACCCAGAATTGACGTATCTCGGTCAGAGACGAATGAAGAAAGCATTTGGTCAGAAAGTGCGCCCTCGGGAGTATCGAGTCGGTGAATTGGTACTCAAAAGATTTCTTCCTCCCAACACAGATCACAGGGGCAAATGGACACCGAACTATGAGGGTCCGTACGTGGTTAAAAGGATTTTCTATGGAGGAGCTTTGATGCTAACAACCATGGATGGCGAAGGATTCCCGTCCCCTATTAACTCAGACGCAGTTAAAAAAAAATACTTCGCATAAAATAGACCCGCTGGATGATAAAAAGAATAGTCCAGGCAAAAAAAGGGCATCCCGACGAACCAAAAAAAAAAGAATAAAGAGGTTCAGGCAAAAATTAGGGATATAAAAAAAGAGTACACCCGGTGAGTCGAAAACCCAAAAGGGCGGCTCAGGCAAAAATGGGTATCCCGGTGGATTGAAAACCCGAAAAAGGGGGCGATCCAGGCAAAAGTTAGGGAATAAGCGAACGACTGCGATCTGAGTTCATCAGTGTTATATCACCGTTTCATTCAATCCGGTAATCTTCGAAGGTTAAAGATCGACTAATCATCCACTTCAGAAAGCAAGATGAGCAGAGCGTCTTGAGGACATACGAGTCATAGCAGAGTCGAAACTCGGTGGGACCCCGTTTCCACATTGCCATTAGGATAGTTCTCTTTTTATAGCGATCACCTCTTTTCAGGGATCAGCTTCCTGATACCCTCGCCTATTCCTGGCACAAATTTTCTCCCCAGTAAGAGTCGAATAATTCAGTTAAAGA
The DNA here is from genome assembly GCF_024323335.1 of Lathyrus oleraceus. Taxonomy (NCBI): domain Eukaryota; kingdom Viridiplantae; phylum Streptophyta; class Magnoliopsida; order Fabales; family Fabaceae; genus Lathyrus; species Lathyrus oleraceus. Next base: position 32,512,138 of record NC_066581.1, read on the forward strand.
GCCTCTTTATTTTTCATTTATCAGTTTGTTTGCAAAAATGTCCGAATTTTTGATAAAACATATTGCATATGAACATAATGGTGGCTTTTGCAGATGATTTGCACAGGAAAACATTTAAAATTGCTTTGAATGTGCTTAATCCCGAACGGTGAATTCAAACCGAGTAATTCCCCCGAGGCATACGTGTATTTTTGGTTGCAGGTCACAGGAACCGGATGCCAAGTCATGAATCCTCATCCCCAAGCGGTTGACAAAGTCTCTCCTCAGCAGAGCATGTTCCCCAACAGAGTTGACAGTATCCAGACTGTCTATCCCCAGTAGAGTTGACAGTATCCAGAATGTCTATCCCCAGTAGAGTTGACAGTATCCAGACTATATATCCCCAGCGGAGTTGACAGTGTCAGACTGTATCTTCCTAGCAACAGCGGAGTGGTTGCATACCCAACGGACAAGAGGGTGGTGTTCCCAGTGTTCATCTCATCCCCAGCAGATTATTTCTAACAGATTTGTTCTAATCCCCAGCTTGAGGACGATTAGCAAGTTCATATCCCCAGCAAAGGTCGTTTCCTACGACATTTCCCTAGGAAGTGTTTTCCCCACAGACTCTCCTCACAGAGCCTCGCCGAGAAAAGTTTCCATAGTTGATACTCCCCCCGCAAGGTCAACTTTTCAAGCAGCCAATTTATTTTTGGTGGCTCATTGGTCCCGGCAGACGGATCATTCCCCACAGAGCATTCAAGGATTGATACAGCGATTTGTTCCCTACCGGAGTTTGCTTCCCCAAGCAGATTTCTTTTTACACCATGCATAACATTTGCATTTGCATGCATATCATATCAAGCATACACATAAGCTGATAAACAGGTTCTTCCAAGCAGACTGAAGATTTACTTTACAACCAAGGTCATGAGATCCAGCAAGAGGATCAAGCGTGAGTGATCCAGCCTGAGGGTCAATTCGAAGATTCAGCCTGAGAATCGTGTTCCAGTGATCCAGCCTGAGGGTCATTTCGAAGATTCCCCAGTGAAGTCGCCTACAAGCTTTATTTCCCCAACAAGTCTAATTGAGGAGTCGTTACAACATGTTCTAACCCGAAGAATATGTACGAAGCCCAAAAGTGGAATATGCTCGAAGCTGCATATCTAATATGAAGGTTGGGTGTAGATTTCAAAAGAGGGTCAACTAGCGCATGCCTCAGATGCGGGATCCTAATGATGGGAATTTATCATCAAAACAATCCAGATCTAGCCAGAAGATCGAAATAGATTCAGCCAGAGAATCGAAACAATTCAGATCTAGCCAGAAGATCGAAGTAGATTCAGCCAGAGAATCAAAGGAGATAGATTCAGCCAGAGAATCGAAACAAAGGAGATCTAGCCAGAAGATCGAAGAAGATCTACCCAGAAGATCGAAGTCAGGTCTAGCCCGAAGACCGGAAATAGATTCAGCCAGAGAATCGAAACAATTCAGATCTAGCCAGAAGATCGAAGTAGATTCAGCCAGAGAATCAAAGGAAATAGATTCAGCCAGAGAATCGAAACGAAGGAGATCTAGCCAGAAGATCGAAGAAGATCTAGCCAGAAGATCAAAATCGTATCCAGCCCGATGATCAAAATTAATATCCAGCCAGAGGATCGAAACTCCAGATTAAGCCAGAGGATCGGAAGAAAAATAAACAGCGCGGTGTATTTCCGCGTTTTTGTGGTGTTCTCGGAGCGCAAATTTTCGGTCTATCTTTGGTATTCAATCACAGCTCACCCCGTTTGTCTGATAAGCTGTTCGCTTCCATCCTACTCGGTTTAGCTGATGATTGAATAGGGGCAGCTGTAACACCCCAAAATTTGCCCTCCTCATTCATGCATTTCATCATGTCAATCAGAATTAGATCTGAAAAAAAAAAAGAAAAAAAAATAAATAAATAAATAATTTTTTACAAAAAAAAATAAAAATAAAAATAATAATAATAAAAAAATAAATAAAATATAATAAAAAATTTTGGACTTGGGTCTCTCTCATTTGAGCCCACAAAACCATGAAATTCAGTCTATAAATACCAAGGCTTCACTTGAGAAAAAGGAAGAGAAGCAAAATACTCTGAGGTTTCCTTGGAACAAAACCCTGGACAAAACCTGAAGAGAAACCTGACAGAGAACTCAGAGCAGCCTCCAAACCCTGAAGGGCCTCACGGGTGCAACTCAATTTCAACCGGTCTCTCCCATCAGGTTTGCCTCATTCCCATAATTTTATGCTCTTAATTTGGATCATCTGAATGTATGAGGTATGATGGATGAATTTCATTATGTTTTTGCCCACGGGTTTAATTATGCATGAATGGGTGAAACCTATGCCTTGAATGTTTAATCACATGATTTCTGAAATGTATGCCACAGGGTTTGAGGTTTCTGAAACCATACTGTTATCCATGAAAAAAATGCTTATGGTGTTTCACTAACCCTTTTGTTGAGTTTTTGTGAGGGCTCACATGACTTTTGCAGGGATAACTTGCGTGGTTTCCCACTTTATTTGTGGGATAACCCCTGGAGGTTCATTCTGATTACCTGTACTGACCCACTTTCTTTGATGATGTTAGCTTGGAAGGATCTCAGGGTTTCCCATTCCTCTAATTGCTGTTACTTCGGATCTTTATCCGCGTGGTACTTTTACATTTTTCCTGCATTTTACTGCTTTCCTAGCTGGAAGACCTCGATAGGAGGCAATGTTTTTGTGTTTACTTTATGCAGGTTCCTTTGTCCAGGGTTAAGAGCTATGAGGTCTTATCTTCATTACCCTTTTGCATGCGCGTTCCTACAATGCAAACAAACCCTTCATTGATTTTTCTTCTCCATAGCAACACGTTTACTCCTTCTACTACAGGTGAGTAAGTCTCCAAAGGTCGAGCATCCGGTAGATTGCCTAGTAACGTCGTTCACCCAAAACCCAACCCTTAACCCGTAGTTAGCCGAACTACGACTTGCTCTGATTCTCATTCCAGATGAGATATGTAGGCATAAGACGCGATGTCTTAGCGAGCACACATCCCCCAACCCATAGGTCAGCCGAGCTACGAAGACTCTGATTCTCATATTCAGATGAGATACGTATGCAGTGGATGCGACATCCGCGCGAGTCATTTTCATTTAACCCTTTTTTTTTGGCAAACAGCACAAGATAAACCCACACCCTTTAGACGAAAACTACAAAAGTGGATCCCGTAGAGTACTACGGATGCGTAGGGGTGCTAATACCTTCCCTTCGCATAACCGACTCCCGAACCCAAGATTTGGTTGCGAGACCCCGTCTTGTCCTTTCCTTTTTCAGGTTTACGTCAAGCGTTTCCTTTGGGATGAATAACGCACGGTGGCGACTCTTCTGTCTTTTTTTTCGCCGGTTGTTTTTTTCGCGCACTGTATTTTTCAGGTTGCGCCACACGGAAACACTCTTCCCACATATCCTTCTCTTGCTTCATCTCAGCGAGCGCGTCTTCCAACTCCTATACATCTTGGTTAGGGAGAGTTAATGGCTCAACCACAACCATAGACATAGGTCTTTCGCAAGGATAAGGCATCTTCAACTCCAAAGCTCTCTTCTTCACCCAAAGAGTGTAAGCTTCCAAAGCTACACAATTGCACAGACCAAGCTCGGATCTTCCTTTCCTATGCATATTATGCCAAGCATGCACAATCTTCTGCTTCAAATGTTGGGAATCTTTACCCTCTTGATAGAAAATACCTTCTAACAAAGTGTTATTAGGCTTGTCTCTCAAGGGGAACCCAAGCTGACGACGAGCCAAAGCAGGGTTGTAGTTAATTCCTCCTTGTGTACCAATGTGAGGCACATTAGAGAATTCACCACAACTATCAATAATCTCCAAACTTCTTAAAGATGGATCATACCAAACTATATCATCATTAGTGAGAGCCATAAGTCTCTGTGACCACCTTAGACATTGTTTGTTCTCCACAAAAGCAGGCGTCTGAGGCAAGTGCGAAATAAACCACTTGTACAGAAGAGGAATACAACAGAAAATCGTTCCACCACCCTTAGAATTCCTTAGATGCAAAGAGAAATACATATCACCCAACAAAGTAGGCACAAGATTTCCAATCAAGAAAAGTCTAATGGCGTTAACATCAACAAAATCGTAAATGTTAGGGAATAAAGCTAATCCATAAATGAGCAACACAAAGATAGCTTCAAAAGCGTCCACACTACCGGCTTGAGCAAAAGTAGTAGCTTCCTTGATGAGGAAAACAGATGGCAACCCAAATAACCCTCCTTTCTTCACCCAATGAGCCTCTATCTCAGACTTCTTCAAGTGAAGAGCTTCAACAATAATACTAGATCGGGGAATCTCCTCCAATCCACTAAAAGGCACTCTACTAGAAACAGGTATCCCCAAAAGATGAGAATACTCCTCCAAGGTAGGCACAAGCTGAAAATCTGGGAAAGTGAAACAACGGTATAGAGGATCATAAAACTGCACCAATACACTCAAGAGTCCTTCAACCACATTAGCAGATAAGATGGAAAAAAGCTTCCCATGACGTTGTTTGAAGTCCAAGGGATCTAATACAAAAGATGCTAGCTTCCTTAACTCTTTCAAGTTGGGACATCTGAAATTGTACTTCTTAGTGTTCCTTTGTCCACAATCCATGGTCTGAAAATATTTGCAAATGATACCTTAGTTCCTTGAAATTTTCGTGTGATGAATGTTATGATGCGCATGAATGCATGAATGCAACAATCACAAATAAGGGATCACACACAAGGAAAACAAAGGTCAAGGGATGAATCAAGTCATTGTCAAGATCAATCATCCATTTTGGTGAATTATGGTTTAGACCTTATCAACACCCAAGTTCCATTGATATTGACAAGGATAAAAACATGTAGATTATGTTCTAAAAAGCTCCCAGAGTCTTAATTCCATCTATTGGATATTACAGGTTAAGATGACTGACTCATCGACCCATAATATTCTCAAGAGAAACTCTTCTGAGTGTAGTATCGCGTAACAACTGTTATCAAGTCTACACTTGAACAGTTTCCACACTACTTCCTAAATAGGCCAAGATGGGTTAAATGTTCTAAGGTCCCCAGCTTCTCAGACCCAATTAGAAATAGTAATGCCTAACCACAAATACTTGTGTGACATTTCCAAATCCAAAGGAGTCTCCACTGAGCAGATGGATCTCATGCCAACTTGTTAAGGACTACTCCACACAAGTCGAACATGACTATACCATCCTCCTATCTTAATTGCACTCAAGTTCGGGTTAGAACTTATCTCACCACTCAGAAATCACCAAGCACAACGAGCAGATTATATCACACATACATATATACAAACATCACATATATACAAATATATACACACAAAAAGTAGGCTAAACCCACTAGAGACTACTCCCCAGCAGAGTCGCCACTTAATTTATGTAGCGGGAAATTCATGATCATCAAGCTATTGACAAGCTAGAGATCAAATAACAAGAGTCGCCATTGCGCTTTTATTGTTTCCAAGGGAAAAGGGAAAAAGTACGAACAAAACCCAAAAGTAAGAAGTTTTCAAATCAAAACTAATAAAACGTCAGAGATTACAGGTAAGGGGGTTGGTTACACAGAGTGAAGGTGTTAGCACCCAAAGTGTCCTAGGTACTCCTAGGGAGCCCTTTTTGTGGGCACATGTACTTGGTATAGAATGATGTTTACAAATAAATAGAATGGGGAGATGAGAAAAGAATTCATTAATTATATTTTTGTGTTTGACAAGACCTTCGGTCTTGTGCCTACGTACCAACATAAAAATGAGGGATCAAAACCTCGTAGTTCGTGATACAAATTTCAAAGTGGATGCATTATTTTTAACAAAAATTAAGTTTGAAAGGCACAAAGGCCTAAAAATGGTTTGAATGAGTTAGTCTTTTTTGGCTTTTTTGAAAGTTTAAGTCAAGTATAGTTAAGTTTATTTACAAGTTTGATTTAAGAAAATAAGTTTGAAAATGCAATGGCATAAGGCCAAAGTTTCTATCCTTTTTTGCAAGAGTGGTCAAAGTCTAGAACAAAAGTGGTTCACACAAAGAAGATTTTTAAAAATGGAGGGAGAGATTTTGAAATTAAAGAAATGGGGAGGAGATGAAGAGACTATCCTATGTACAAAATTAAAAGTTTAGAGTTGAAAAGATCTGACCAAATGGGTAGCAATCCAATAGACAAGAATGTCAATAGAAACCCAGAATTCCCTTGGACTTTTAGAATCAAGCAACACACAAATGCACAATTATATTATCTTGAAGAGCAAGACATTAAATAAAGATGGCCACATCCAAGCTTATCCATTCCATGATCTTCTCCAAAATAGCCCATATAACAGATGAATTTCAAATTGCAAGCACTTGGTTCCTTAACAAGTTGGCATTGGCCAAGTCCTTTAGCATAGGAAGGTTGCCTAGATTCTAAGTCCATTTGTCCAAGATCAAGCCAACAGTCCACACAAAAGTCTTTTAGGGTTTTTGTTATTATTATGTATATTAATGGTCAAAGACCACACAAACAAGCAAAGTATACATAAACAAAATGTATCACACAATATGGTCCAAGTGGATAATGTGAAAATTGCATTAACATAAACAATTAGAATGATATGAACTATGGCATTTGAAATAGAGTGATAGAAGTAAATTGCATTAAAAGAAAGGCTTGAAATTAAAAGTTAGTAGTTAATAAGTTAGAAGTTAGTATTGTTTTGCTTTTTGCTTTTCATCTTAAGACATTCTTTGGAGAACACTCAACCCACTTATCACAAGCATGAATCCTAGAGCCAAAACATCTTCCAATGGAAGGAAAAAAGGCCAAGTTTCCACACAATACCATGAAAGAGGGGAGACTTACAATCTCACTAACTAGAATGCTTATGCCTTTTATGTCACAAATTTAGTGCTATGTGTAGCACCCCAAAATTTGCCCTCCTCATTCATACATTCATTGCTTAGGTCATTTAGCATTTCATATCACATCGCATCATGTCAGTCGGGATTAGCTCCAAGAAGCTCGAGCATTATCCAGGACAATTTGTGGGTTCTGTTTAATGATCAGACAGCACGGGGAAAAGACGCAAGGTACTACCAACAGGACCAGATGGGGCCTGTTCACCGTACAAATCGTCAGTCTGAAGAAGCAAGAATCTGCCGCCGAGCTGCTATGCTCGCTAGGCGAGCAGATGCTTCGCCTAGCGAAAAGGACTGTCATGCTCGCTAGGCGAGCAGATCCTTCGCTAGGCGAAGGGCGCGCATTTTAGAAAATGACAGAAAAGCCTCGGGCCTCAGCTGACCTCATTTCAAGCCCACAAGTCCACGAATTTAGCCTATAAATATAAGAGTTCCAGTAGGGTTTCAGACACTTGGAAATTCCCTGAGAAATAGACTTGGAAATTCCCTGAGAAATAGACTTGGAGTTCACGTGGAGTTTCAAACCTAGGAACTACTCTGCAGCAACCTTCGGGCAACCCTGAGAAGTTCATTCCGCCTCACGCAAACCCTGAACGTTACTTCACCAATCCGGCCTTGCCTTCCAATTTTAACAGGTCTCTCATCAGGTATGCCTCTGTTCCTATTACTCTATGCCTCGGATTGAATACTGAATATATGAGGTAACCTCAGATTTTGCCCACAGGGTTATACTTGTGTATGAATATGTGATTTATGATTTGACTGTTTAACAATTTCGTTTCTGAGATGAATGCCGTAGGATCTGGAATCCTTAACATCGTGCAGGTACCAATAAGAAATCCAAATCCCGCAGGTGCTCGCTAGCCGCTTCGCTAGGCGAGCACGCAGCGAAGCTTCGCTAAGCTTTCGCTAGGCGAAGCAGGCGCGAGCATGACAGTATTTGCTTTTATTCTGTTTTGTTCTAACCTGTTCTTTGTGTTGCCATGGCCTTGTTACCTTTTGATTTCATCCTGTTTGCCTAACCCCTTTTTGTTGAGTTTTTGTGAGGGCTCATATGTTCTTGCAGGGATACCCTCCGGAGGTTTATTCCGATTTCTCGTACTGACTGGTTTTCTTTGATGGCATCAGCTTGGGAGAGTCTCAGGGTCGCTTATCCTTTAATTGCTGTAACTTCGGATCTTGATCCGTGTGGTATTTTACGTCTTCCCTTTTATTTCTACTGCTTTCTTAGCTGGAAGACCTCGATAGGAGGCAATGTTTGAGCCCCTTGGTGGCATTTTTTTCTATTTTAAGATACATGTTTTGTGGGATGTGATTGTTTCCCCATAGGATGCGAGGCTTCGCATAGCCTCCCGTTTGCATGCCAATTTAGGTAGCACTGTTCCTTCGCCTAGGACTCCCTTTTCGCATGCGCGTTCCTACAACGCAAACAAACCCTAAAACCCAAAGCAACACGTTTACTCCTTCTACTACAGGCGAGTAAGTCTCCAAAGGTCGAGCATCCGGTAGATTGCGTAGTGACGTCGTTCGTCCAAAACCCAATCCATAACCCCGTAGTCAGCCGAACTACGGCGTGCTCTGATTCTCATTCCAGATGAGATACGTAGGCATAAGACGCGATGTCTTAGCGAGCACAATTCCCCCAACCCATAGGTCAGCCGAGCTACGAAGACTCTGATTCTCATATTCATATGAGATACGTATGCAGTGGATGCGACATCCGCGCGAGTCGTTTCTCTTAACTTTTTTTTAGTAAATAGTACATTAGGCAAACCCATACCCTTTAAACAGAAACCGCATAAGTGGATCCCGTAGAGTACTACGGATGCGTAGGGGTGCTAATACCTTCCCTTCGCATAACCGACTCCCGAACCCAAGATTTGGTTGCGAGACCTTGTCTTTTTCTTTCCTAGTTTCAGGTTTACTTCGAGCGTTTCCTTTCCCTCCTTTGGGATAAATAACGCACGGTGGCGGCTCTGTTGTTTCTTCTTTTCCCGCCGGTTTTTCGCGTAATGCGACACTATGTTAAGCAATCGTAATTGGACTTATGTAGAAGTCACAACTATTTGAGGTCGGGCAATAGAATTTTGGTGTTAATGCATGTTAGAGACATAGTATAATGGACTATGCTCATGAAACATACCAAACACAAAAAGAATATGCAAAAGGTGTGGCCAAATCTCATCCATACTCATGTTAATTTTTCAATCAACTAGCATTATGATTTTGAGATATCATAAGCCAAATGGAATGAATGAATGAAGAAAGGGAATGACATGAAGAGGGAGGGGAATGGATCAAAACACAAATTGGTCAAAGGAGGACTTTTACCAAATTAATATCATTCATTCATTTTGGGAGATGGAATGTACATTCCATCAATCCCCTAAATCCAATGATATTAATTTGACAAAGTCAAATCAACCTTGACCAAGGCCCAAAAACAAGAGTCAAACATAAACAAGCCATCACAATTGGTCAACAAATTTAATTGGAATTTATTCAAATTAAAATAGTAAAATAATGCATTTAAATTAAATATGGTTTGTCCAATTCCTAAAATCTCATAAAAACACCAAAGAAATGGCCAAGAGATTTATCATAGGTCAAACAAGGTCAAAGGACCTTAGAGAAAAAATTTCATAATTTTTGGACATTTAAAAAAAAATTTAAACAATTAAAAACAAATGCAAAATCAATTAATTCATGAAAAATATTAATAATGATCCAAAAAATAATTTTAATTCAGAATATGAAAGAGAAAAATATTTGAATTTTTGTTGTGAAAGTCCCAAATTTTTTGGATCAATATTGAATTTAATATGAATTATTGAAAATAATACAATTAAAATAAAAATTAAAATATCATAAAAAATGTGGACCACTTGATCTCCCTCATTAATTGAGGTGGCATATCAAGTGGCCAGAAACACGCGTTCCACCGTGCACATGAGTCAGCGTGCCACAACATTGTTATTCAAAAGGAACGATCGTGATTAGAACAAATTACATGGATCTTGTGGCTGTGAGACATGTCAGCGCATGGCCGGAGTTGTAGCCCCGGTCTTCTTCTCCGGTGAACCTCACCGGACTGGTCCACCATCAACCATCACCAGAATTAAAAATGAAATTCTGGTATCAGATATGAGATGTCGAAGGTAATGTCACGACACTAATATCTAAACAATATAAATAGGATAAAAGATAAAGAACAGTAATGCAAGAGACACAAGTAATTGTTAACCCAGTTCGGTGCAAACTCACCTACGTCTGGGGGCTACCAAGCCAGGAAGGAAATCCATTAAACAAAATTAGTTCGAAGACTCTTAGTAAACAACTTCAAGTTACAGTCTTTTCACTTAATCTCTACCCGTGTGACTTCTACCTAAGAACTCTTAGATATGAGATCCTACTCACTCCCCCTCAATCACAGCAGTGATATAAAACAAGAATTACAATGAAAAGAAGACACTCTTCAAAGACACATACTTGATCTTTCTTAAAAGCTTCAATCAAGTAAACACACACTCATGCTTCAAAGCTTAAAGTGGACAAATTACAACTCAAAAATCAGTCCAATTCAATCATCTATGGATGAATGAATGGCTTACAATACACACGACCACACAAGACTAAACCCTTATTCTCTCTCAATATTTCTTTCATTATTTCTTGTGTATAAAATCAGGTTTTCTATGTCCTTTATATAGAAGTGTTTGGCTGGGCTTGGACATCATAAAACCCTAAAACTATTTTCCATTCATATCTTCTCATGACAGCTGAATATATCTCGTTGGAAAATAAGTCAATCTGGTTATAATTACTGATTGAGGGCGCGTTCAATCATTACATCAATCACACATAGATTAGCATGAAAAATGCAATCACATAATACATAACATTCAAATTGAATGTTCTGTATACAGATGTCATGACATCGGGTCTGACATCTCAGTAAAATCCTGCATATTCATATTTTAAACACCTTGCAGGTACATGTTATCTTATGTCAAGACAACACTTGTGACAACTTGTGAACACTCTAGGTTTTACCAAAATTGCTGCCAACACATAGAACCAACAAACTCCCCCTTTGGCAAATTTTGGCTAAAACATACATCAGACTATTTGTTCACAAGAGTAAAAAACACATCAGCAGTTTAGCAGCAGAAGTAATAAAACATACATTTACTCGCTAAAATAGCAACTAGTAAACACATATTTAACATACAAGTGCTTCTTCTCCCCCTCAGTCCGCTCAACACACACATCTCCTTCAACAACACCTGTAACAACCAGCACCTCATCTGACATCTCCTTTAACATCACCTATGCTACACAAAACATCCTTTTCAACATCAGATGTCATTTGTTTATAGCATAGCTACTTTAGCTACTTCTCTCCCTTTTTAGCCAAAAGAGACCAAAGAGAGCAATGAGACAAAATAAATGTCTATTAGTGCAACAGAATGTCACATAAAATGTCAGAACATATTGTTAGGTGTTACAGAACCACAAACAAACACAGCTATATAAGCTGAGATAAAATCCAGAGACATCAAAAAGAACCCAAAAATTACATCAAGGCATCAAAACAAGACTGCCAAAAAAAACATCAGAACATCTAGAACAGCACATCATCAGAAACAGTAGGGAACAATCTTCAAAAAAACTTAGTCAGAGGAGCTAGCATCTTCATCAACTTCAGAACCAGAACTGCCACTTGATTTATCTTGAGATTCAGACCTCTCACTAGAGGTTTGGGCTTCTGTTTCCTTGGCCTGTCCAACATTATCTCTATCACCTTGCTCTAAGCTTTCAATCAGAGCCTCCAAATCTTCTTTCCTGGCTTTAGCCACCCTAATCCCAGTCTCCAATTCCTTACAAGTCTCTTTCAGTTCAGCAATCAGGCCACCTTGAGAGGCTGGCTTCTTCACAGCAGATGTCATAACAGTGTCATTTACATGACTTCCTTCAAATAATTTGTAATGAATTGACAGGGGAGGTTTTCTTCTATTAGGAATATCACTTGTGCTCAGAATTCCAGGTTGCTGGCTCAGGATTATCCCATAAATCATTGAGGGAAAAGTTATGGGCAACTTCACTGCATTTGTAGAAGCATGTTTGACAATTTGTTCAAACATGAATCTACCATAATCAAAATTAAGCTTGGTTCCAACAACAAATATGAATCTTCTAAGAGCATTTGAGATTGTAGAGATGTGATTGGTAGGTATCCAGTTTGCTGACCCTATCTTGTGCAAGATAGCATATTTCACAGTTAGCTTTCCAGCAGGGAGATGCTTCTTGCTAGGCCACTCCTTGACCTGTCTAGCTATTATTCCCTACAGACCTCACTGTATGTGGCTTCTAGTTCACAAGCACCTTCTGTTCGTCTTCCTAGGAACCTATTAATTACAGTTGGAGAAACTTTTATACACTTCCCTCTAACAAACACCTTACAAACTCTTTGTTGTTTTTATCTGCAATGTCCTCAGGGATGTTCACCACAAATTCTTTAACCAGACCTTCAAAACACTGAGATATCCCACTAACAATTTTCATCAATCCAGCAGATTTAATCAGGTCCATGACCTCTTTAACTTCCACAATATCCTTGCCCAGTTCTCTTTCCAAAGCCACTCTCCTTTGGATTACAAACTTCCATTTTGCTGCTCCATCTTCAAGATGGAAGGAAATATTATCCAAGTGTACAACAACAACCTTTGCAGGGGATTTTCTAACAGTTGACCTTTTGACAGGAGAGATGTCAGGGACATCGTGTTCAACATCTTCATCTGAGTCAGAACTTTCTCTTACTTTTCTCTTCCTCACCTCCACTTTGCTCCAAGTCTTTGAGGGGCCTACAGCAGTAGCCTTCTTAGCCGTTTTGGCTGTCATCATCTTAGCCACAGACCTACCCTTTCTGGTCTTCATCCTCTTAGCAACACTTGGCTTTAAGTGATGAAGAAAGCTATCATCTTCATCATTTGAGCTCTTATCTTCCAGGTCAATCACCTTCTTAGCAGAGTCATGCTTCTTAGACTGAGAAGCATTGGCAGTAGGTGATGCTACAGATTTCTGACTAGGCAAAGTTTGCCCTAAAGAGCACAATCCTTCTGCAGCAATATCTTTCTCAGACCTAGATAAATCATCATTTTTCTCATTGTGAGGTCCAACCTCAGGAGAAGGGTCCCTTCTAGATAGAGGAGTAGAAACTCCCTTTACAGAGTGTCCTTCATTTAGGATCCTCGTGACAAGATTTCTAATGACACGATCAGTATGATGCATGTCATCCTTAGAGCTAGGGGTATTAGAAATGTTACCTTGAGTATGGCCTGCAGTGGAGGATGAAACAGGAACGTCGCCTGGGATGACTGACAGGGGAATCACTTCCAAAATGTCTTCATTAAGAAAGTCCATAGAGGGTGTTCTAGCTTTGTGCGTAGGTTTTGTGTTTTTAGAACCTAATGGTGAAGGATGTTGTGACATCTTGTTGTTCTTGTGGAAGGATTTTTGTTGCCCTAGCAGAGGAGGTTGATGAAGTTGAAGGAAGGTGGAAATGTTTGAGTAGAGGTTGCGTGTGAAAATTCTATAGATGGAAGTTCCAATACTAGGTGATGATTTACCATAAATGGGGAACTTTCTTTTAAGTGGGCAGACAATATTTTTATTACCTTTTCCACTCCAAATTAATAGCTATAAATTCTCATAGATACAAATCCCTAATTTCCCTCTTAGGCATTCAAATTTATTAGCATCCAAAGCCTTTGTAAATATGTCAGCTAATTGCATTTCAGTAGTAAAATGCTCCAGGGCTATGATTTTCTCTTCCAATAGTTCTCTAATAAAATGATGACGAATATCAATATGTTTTGTCTTGCTGCGCTAAAAAGGATTCTTAGAAATATATATAGCACTCAGGTTGTCACAGTATAATGTCATGACATCTTGTGTGACATTGTATTCAGTCAGCATCTGTTTCATCCAAACCAGTTGAGAACAACTACTTCCGGCTGCTATGTATTCAGCTTCAGTAGTGGACAGAGACACACAATTTTGTTTCTTACTAAACCTTGATATTAAGTTGTTTCCCACGAAGAAACATCCTCCTGATGTGCTTTTCCTATCATCAGCACTTCCAGCCCAGTCAGCATCACAATATCCAGTCAGCATAGATCTAGATCCATGAGTATACAACATCCCATAGTCACTGGTGCCATTGACATATTTCAGTATCCTTTTCACTTGGTTTATGTGACTGACTTTTGGTTCAGCTTGATATCTAGCACAAACACCTACAACAAAAGCAATGTCAGGTCTGCTTGTTGTGAGATATAGCAGACTTCCTATCACGCTTCTGTAGAGACTTTGGTCTATACTAACACCATTATCATCTTTGGAGACTTTCAGATGTGTAGGAGCAGGTGTCCTTTTATGACTTGCATTCTCCATTCCAAACTTCTTAACAATGTATTTGGCATATTTTCTTTGAGATAGAAAGATAGAATCTTCCATCTGCTTGACTTGTAGCCCAAGAAAATAGGTTAGCTCTCCAACAAGGCTCGTTTCAAATTCAGATTGCATTTGTTTAACAAAATGTTCGACCATCTGATTTGACATCCCACCAAACACAATATCATCCACATATATTTGAGCCACCATGAGTTTTTCTCCTTCATTCTTAACAAATAGGGTCTTGTCAATGCCTCCCTTCCTGTATCCATTGTTAATGAGGAACACTGTGAGTCTATCATACCAAGCCCTAGGAGCTTGTTTCAAACCATAGAGGGCTTTCCTTAGCTTATACACATGTTTTGGAAGATTTGGATCTGTAAATCCTTTAGGTTGTTCAACATACACTTCCTCATTTAAGTAACCATTCAAGAAGGCACTTTTTACATCCATTTGGAACAACTTAAACTTCTGAATGCATGCCACTCCATGCAATAGTCTAATGGACTCAAGGCGAGCTACAGGGGAAAATGTTTCATCAAAGTCAACTCCTTCAACTTGAGTGTATCCTTGTGCTACTAATCTTGCTTTATTTTTAGTAACCACCCCTTGTTCATCAGATTTATTCTTGTACACCCACTTTGTTTCAATGACATTTATTCCTTCAGGTCTTGGAACCAGTTCCCATACTTCATTTCTCTTGAATTGGCCTAACTCTTTCTGTATGGCATTGATCCAGAATTCATCAGTCAAGGCTTCCTTGACATTCCTAGGCTCAATCTTGGACACAAAACAACCATGTGAGATCACTTCCCTTGATCTAGTTGTGACACCTTTATTTGGGTCACCTATAATGAGATCTTTAGGATGATCCTTCTGAATTCTGATAGAGGGTCCCTTATTCATTTTGTCATCTTCAGGTTCAGCTTGAGTGAGTTCACTCTCATTACTTTTGTCTGGGAAATCAGCTGGGGGATCATTTAGGGATGTCTCAACATCGTCTGTGACATCAGTCTGTTGATCATCAACCACAACATTGATAGATTCCATCATTACTTTTGTTCTGGAATTAAAGACTCTAAATGCTCTACTGTTTGTTGAGTACCCCAGAAATATTCCTTCATCACTCTTGGGATCCATTTTTCTTCTTTGTTCATGATCAGTCAAGATATAACATTTACTACCAAACACATGGAAGTATTTGACTGTAGGTCTTCTCCCTTTCCATACTTCATATAAAGTAGTAGGAGTCCCTTTCTTCAAGGTTACTCTGTTATGAACATAGCAGGCCGTGTTCATTGCTTCAGCCCAGAAGTGGTAGGGCAATTTCTTAGCATGAATCATAGCTCTGGTTGATTCTTGGAGAGTTCTATTTTTCCTTTCTTCCACACCATTTTGCTGAGGAGTAATGGGAGATGAGAACTCATGACTAATCCCTTCTAATGCACAGAATCCAGCAAATTTGTTGTTCTCAAATTCTTTCCCATGATCACTTCTGATTCTGATAACCTGACTTTCTTTTTCTCTTTGAAGTCTTAGACAAAGATCTTTGAAGACTTCAAATACATCAGATTTTTCTCTTATAAAATTGACCCAGGTGTATCTGGAGAAGTCATCCACCACCACCACCACATAAGCATACTTTTTCCCACCAAGACTTTCCACCTGCATGGGTCCCATCAAGTCCATGTGGAGAAGTTCCAGCACTCTGGAAGTGGTGTCATGTCTGAGCTTCTGATGTGACATCTTTGTCTGTTTTCCAATCTGACATTCCCCACAAAGTCTTCCTTCATCAATCTTCAAGTTTGGAATTCCTCTGACAGCTTCAACATATATAATCCTCTTCATTCCTTTAATATGCAGATGGCCCAATTTTTGATGCCATATTTTCACTTCTTCTTCTTTGGCTAGAGTACACATTGATGAATAACCAGTTTCTTGAGGACTCCACATATAGCAGTTGTCCTTAGACCTGACTCCTTTCATAATCACTTCATTTTCTTTATTAGTAATCAGACATTCAGTTTTTGTGAAGTTTACAGTTTGACCTTGGTCACATAGTTGACTAATGCTTATTAGGTTTGCAGTCAGTCCTTTAACAAGTAGGACATTATCAAGGTTAGGGACTCCATGGCAGTTTAGCTTTCCAATCCCCTTGATTTCACCCTTTGCTCCATTACCAAAGGTTACATAGCTGGTGGCATGAGGATGAAGGTCAGTTAGTAAGCTTTTGTTTCCAGTCATGTGTCTGGAGCATCCACTATCAAAATACCAGTCTTCTTTGGCTGAAACTCTGAAGGAGGTGTGAGCTATTAGGTTAGCAACACCGGTCCTAGGAACCCATTGTTTCCTATTGACAGTGATGTGATGTTTGGGGCTAGGTTGATGGTGATAAGGACTAGGATAGCCATACAATTTAAAGCAGAATGGTTTTATGTGACCAAATTTTCCACAATAATCCCCATCTTTGGTGTTTTCCTTTCTGTTGTCTTCCCTTATGATGTTGTGACATATGATGTGACATCTTTGGTTTGCTACCAGTGTGACTACACTCAGGTTTGGATTCATTGAACCCAAGGCCAAACTTGTCTCCTGCCATTTGTCCAGTCTGGAGAATTTTGTCTAAGGTGTCAGATTCATTGTTTAGCATTCTGACATACTTTGTCATCTCATCCAGTTTGGAATTCAAGAACACTGCTTCAGTCTTCAACTTAGAGATTGTTTTCAAGTGTTCTGCCTTCTCATTCTCCAGTTCTGTTATCACTTTCTTCTGACTTTCAACTTGTTGACACACTTCTTCACTTCTATGAAATAACTTTCTGTAGGTAGTGGCTAACTCATCAAAGGTTACTTCATCATCACTTGAGTCTTCATCAGAACCCCATCTTCCAGTCAAGGCAGTCACAAGATTTGCAGACTCTTCTGTTTCACTTTCATCAGACCAAGTAGTAGCAAGACTCTTCTTCTGTTTCTTGAGGTAGGTCCCACATTCAACTCTAATGTGTCCATACACATCACATTCATGGCATTGAACTCCTTTTCCTTCTTTGGACTTTTCATCAGATCTTGTTCTTCTTCCAGCATTATTGGACCTACTGATGTCAGATGAGATGTTCTTGACATTAGACTTAGACCTTACATCCATCTTTTTCAGAAGTTTGTTGAAATGTCTTCCCAGTAATGCTACATCATTTGTCAGATCTTCATCAGTATCTTGACCTCTTTCTTCCTCTTTCTCTTCAGTGTTTGACATGAAGGCTATCCTTTTGACTTTCTTTTCAGATCCATCACACATTCCCAACTCAAATGTTTGGAGGGATCCAATTAGCTCATCCACTCTAATATTGGAAATGTCTTAAGACTCTTCTATGGCTGTCACTTTCATGGCAATCTCTTAGGAAGTGACCTGAGTATTTTCCTCACTAGTTTTTCATCTGACATCTTCTCACCCAGGGCTCCTAAGGCATTAGCAATTTCAAGGATATTCATATGAAATTCATGAATATTTTCATCTTCTTTCATCCTAAAATTTTCAAACTTGGTCGTGAGCAACTGCAGTCTAGACATCTTCACTCTAGAGGTGCCTTCATGAGTGGTTTTGAGAATATTCCAAGCATCTTTAGCCACCTCACAGTTGTTCACCAATCTGAAGATGTTCTTATCAACCCCATTGAATATAGCATTCAATGCTTTAGAGTTCCCAAGGGCTAGATCATCCTCCTCCTTGGTCCATTGTTCCTCAGCCTTCTTATCAGTTGTAGCTTCTCCTTCCTTAGTAACAACTGAATGTTCCCAGCCTGTTAAAACAACCTTCCAAGCCTTATTATCCGAAGATTTTAGGAAGGCTACCATTCGAGGTTTCTAGTAGTCATCGTTGGATCCATCCATAATAGGTGGTCTGTGAATAGATCCTCCGTCTCTATCCATAGTACCAGAAAGTAACGTCCCTAGATCTCAATCAGAACCAGAGCAGGATGCCTGCTCTGATACCAATTGAAATTCTGGTATCAGATATGAGATGTCAAAGGTAATGTCACGACACTAATATCTGAACAATATAAACAGGATAAAAGATAAAGAATAGTAATGCAAGAGACACAAGCAATTGTTAACCCAGTTCAGTGCAAACTCACCTACGTCTAGGGGCTACCAAGCCAGGAAGGAAATCCACTAAACATAATTAGTTCAAAGACTCTCAGTAAACAACTTCAAGTTACAGTCTTTTCACCTAATCTCTACCCGTGTGACTTCTACCTAAGAACTCTTAGATATGAGATCCTACTGATACCAGAATTACAATGAAAAGAAGACACTCTTCAAAGACACATACTTGATCTTGCTTAAAAGCTTCAATCAAGTAAACACACACTCATGCTTCATAGCTTAGAGTGGACAAATTACAACTCAAAAATCAGTCCAATTCAATCATCTATGGATGAATGAATGGCTTACAATACACACGACCACACAAAACTAAACCCTTATTCTCTCTCAATATTTCGTTCGTTATTTCTTGTTCATAAAACCAGGTTTTCCATGTCCTTTATATAGAAGTGTTTGGCTGGGCTTGGACATCATAAAACCCTGAAACTATTTTCCATTCATATCTTCTCATGACAGTTGAATATATCTCGTTGGAAAATAAGTCAATATGGTTGTAATTACTGATTGAGGGCGCGTTCAATCATTACATCAATCACACATAGATTAGCATGAAAATGCAATCACATAATACATAACATTTAGACTGAATATTCTGTATACAGATGTCATGACATCGGGTATGACATCTTAGTAAAATCCTGCATATTCACATTTTAAACACCCTGCAGGTACATTTTGTCTTATGTCAAGACAACACTTGTGACAACTTGTGAACACTCTAGGTTTTACCAAAATTGCTGCCAACACATAGAACCAACAAAAAACAAGGACATGATTTCAAAGTAAAAATGGCACTGAGCTCGAATCTGGCCTCAATTCACTCTAACTCCAAGTATATTAAGAGATACATGGAGTTGAAATTTGAGGTACATGAACTGAGTTGCTTCGATTTGATCCTTGCCAAGTGATGACACCATGTTCATGCCATGCGCAGCCTATGCATTCCTTATCCAAAATGAATGAATTTGAGCTCTTTGGAAAGGCGAGATAAAGAGGAACAACTTTAATGTTCAACACTTTTCCATTTGGAGTTTGTAACTTGGAGAAATTTGATGTGGATGTTTGGAAATTTTTGACATATCAAACTTTTCCTAAGTGTCAAGCCATATGTCTCAATATTCCACCTTACTTAAATCTTTATGTGAGCTTCAAATGAAAAAAGTGTCTTCATCAAAGTTGTAGCTATTTCAAAGACCTTCAAAATTGTCACCAATTTCATGTCATTTGGATTTGGAATGATAGAGTTATGCATTTTTGAAGTTTGGAAAAATCACTTGATCAATGGTATAGGTCAAAAGTGACCTATAATGTAACCTCATATCATATGCTCAAAAAAGTTGAACTAGCTCCCACTCCAAACATCAAAGTTACAGTAGACATCTTGAATTTGGTTGTGCAACTTGGAAATCTTTCATCTTATAAAAATTGAGAAAGTTATGGCCTTAGTAAGTTGACTTTCAAATTAGGGTTTAGACAAAATGACCTATAATGTTTCAACATAGAAAGTGATTTTCCAAGCAAAACTAGCTCTAGGTCTCAACATGAAAGTTGTTTGGAATGTCATTTCGAGTAACATTTCTCTTTGAAGCATTTTCATATGGTGAAAAGTGTA
This sequence comes from Lathyrus oleraceus, assembly GCF_024323335.1. Classification (NCBI taxonomy): domain Eukaryota; kingdom Viridiplantae; phylum Streptophyta; class Magnoliopsida; order Fabales; family Fabaceae; genus Lathyrus; species Lathyrus oleraceus. The sequence continues at coordinate 32,532,313 of NC_066581.1, forward strand.
GGAGATAGGGTCTAGGGAGACCCAAATTTGATTAGATGAATCCATCTGGCCAACCACCATCAACTAACTTGCTAACTTCCAATTCTCTTGACTTTCTTGGCTCATGGTAGATCATATATGCACAAGATGCCCAGTCAAACTAGGGTTTCAAAGGCAAATCACCCTCAAACTCTTGAAGAAAACTTGATCAATATAACATGTAGAGAACATTGGGACTCATAGATGATGCTCATAATCATTCTTGAATCAATTCTTGGTTGTGCTCTTTGTTCATGAGGGTCTTAAACCCTAGATGTGAACTTGATGAATCAATGGAAACATGTCCTTCCTACAAAAGAGTTAGACAAATGCAAAGACATATTTTTGGTATTTTGGTTAGTGAAATGATAAAATACAAGTATGATATAATTACAAAGTGCTTGGTGATCTCTCCCAAAACAAACCCAATGAAAGAGGGGTAAGGAGGATGCCAAGGTATTATCCCAATGCTATTGCTTATAATGGAATTACATGAGGGATCTTAGGGTCAAAATTGGGGTCTTACAAGTCCCAATGATCTCTACATGTTATATTGATCAAGTATTCTTCAAGAGTTTGGAGCTGATTTGCCTTGGAAACCCTAGTTTGACTGGGTATCTTGAGTAACTTCTCCAACAAGCTATCTCACCAATTGATCAAATTTCTCAAGGGACACTTCAAAATTCATCCTCTTATGCATATATGATTGTAGCACCTCAAATTTTCCCCACCTCATTCATGCATTCATTTGTAGGTCATTTAACATTTCATATTGCATTTCATCATGTCAGTCAGAATTAGATCCAAGAAGCTTGAATATCATCCAAGACACTTTGTGGGTTTTATCTGGGTGATCAGTCAACACAAGGGAATGACTTGAGTTACTTCCAACATGTTCAAATCGGGTCTATTCATCATTCAAAATGCTAATCTTGAAGGAGCAAAAGTTTGTTCACGAGCTGTCATGCTCGCTAGGCAAGCAGTGTGGTTCACCTAGCGAGTCTGAACTGTCATGCTCGCTAGGTGAGCAAATTCTTCGCTAGGCGAAGCGCACGCGTTTTAAAATATAATAGAAAAATCTTGGACTTGGACCTCTCTCATTTGAGCCCACAAAGCCACGAAAATCAGGTTATAAATTCTGAAAATTTCATTGAGCAAAACCCTATTCTATTCCTATGATCCTAGAGAGAGAAGAGCTAACAGAATTCAGAGCAGCCTCCAGAGATTGAAGGGAACTCATCTGCAAATAACCAATTCCATCTCATATAAACCCTAAGATTGTTCTGCAAGCCCAACCGTGCAATTGAATTTCATTCGATCTCTCCAATCAGGTTTGCCTTATTCCCATTACTTTACGCTTTTAATCTAGCATGAGGTATTATGTTTGAATCCGGGAGAGTGGGTATAGTTAGGTTTTTCATGTGGGTTTAGATGTGTATGAATGTGTAGAACAATGCCTTGAATGCTTGATCACTTAATTTCTGAGATGGATACCATAGGGTTTAGGGTTTCTGAAATTGTACTGTTATCAGAGAAGAATCCAGAACCCGCAGGCACTCGCTAGCACCTCGCTAAGCGAACCTGTAGCGAAGCTTCGCTAGGCCTTCGCTAAGCGAAGCAGTAGCGATCGCGACAGTAGCTGCTTTTTTCTGTTTGCTCTCCAATCTGTTTTGTTTTTATTATGACATGCTTTCTATTACGTCTGGGCACATGTTTTGGTGTGTATGTCATGTATTGATGTGTGGACCCTTACCCCCTACCTTCGAGCTTTGATATCCTTTTGATGCATTTGTTTTATAAGAGGTTTAGGCCTCCTACCCTTGGTTGCCTTTTGTGAGCTTTTTGTGAGCTTTAATGGCATGATTCATGTGGTTACATTTTGATTCTGATTTGGTGCAACTTTTGATTGCACCCCATCCTATTATTCTAACTTGTTTGTTGAGTTTTTGTGAGGGCTCACATGACTCTTGAAGATATAGCTTGCTTGGTATTCCACTTTATTTGTGGGATACCATTTGGAGATTTATTCCGATTACTATGCTGACTTGCTTTCTTTGATGGTGCTAGCTTGAGAGATCACCGGGTTTCTGGCTTCTTTAGTTGTTATTACTTCGGATTTTTATCCATGTGGTAGATCTCTTGATCCCTTTATCTTTCCCGCATTTTACCGCTTTCTTAGCTGGAAGACCTCGATAGGCGGCGATGTTTTTGTGTGTTTACTTTTGTGCCCAAAGACCTCCACGAAGAGGCAATTGACGGATAAAAAGGATTAGTAGTCAATCCCCCGTTATTCAGTGTGTCGTTCTTTATGCTCGCACTACGTGTCAATGCTTCAGAACAAAAGCCGAAGATCTTTTGTTCGGTCGGTCAGTGGAGAGGGTTCCACCTTTCTGAATCCCAACTTTTTGTCATGAGCTCACCCTGTCCAGGGTTAAGAGCTATGAGGTCTTATCCTTATTACCCTTTTGATCTGCTCACCCTGACGTTCAGTGTCAGTGATTAAGAGCCCGTTTGATTACCCTTCCATGGCTTGTTTGTCGAGGTTGATATGACCCCTCTTGACTAAAGCCCTACCCATGTTTGTTTGAGCCCCCTTGTTGGCATGTTTACTTTACGCATGTTTGTTTTGTATGGTGTGATCGTCTCCCCATAGGATTTCTAGGCTTCGTATAGTCTCTCGTTTGCATGTCAATTAAGGTAGCATGGTTCCTTCGTCTAGGACTTCCTTTTTGAATGAGCATTCCTAAAACACAAACAAACTCATTGATTTTTCTTCTCCTAAGAACACGTTAACTCCTTCTACTACAGGTGAGTAAGTCTCCAAAGGTCGAGCATCCGGTAGATTGCGCAGTAACGTCGTTCATCTAAAAAACACAAAACAAACCCGTAGGTAGCCGAACTACGGTTTGCTCTGATTCTCGTTCCAGATGAGATACGTAGGCATAAGACGCGATGTCTTAGCGAGCACACTCCTCTTTAACCCATAGGTCAGCCGAGCTACGAAGACTCTGATTCTCATATTCAGATGAGATACGTATGTAGTGGATGCGACATCCGTGCGAGTCATTTTCTTTTGACCCCTCTTTTAGTAAATAGTACATTAGATAAACCCACACCCTTTAGACAAGAACAACAAGAGTGGATCCCGTAGAGTACTACGGATGCGTAGGGGTGCTAATACCTTCTGTAAGACCCCAATTTTGTCCCTAAGTTCCCTCATGGCATCATATCATATCATCACATTGCCTCAAGGATCATTGGACACCTTGCTTCCTTCCCTGTGGGTGGGTCATCTTTTTGAGAGTGGTTCTTGGTCACTAAGCATTCCTTGCATTTGCATGTCATTGCTTTTCCTTTTATCACTAACCAAAAGTACAAAAATAGGTCATCTAACCTTTGTCTTGCAGATGAAGCATTAACAGGTCAAGGCAATTCAAGGCATTCATTGAGCAATAGATGGTGGTCATTCTTTGAGATTTGGACCCCACAATCATTCACAAGAGTTCATATGAGCTATGATGTCATTTTGAAGCAAAATCCCAAGTGGTAGAGGCTTGAATCTCATCAGAACATTTCCCAGTCAACTGAAGACCTAGAAGGTCAACTGCAAAGTCAACTGTGGATTTGGAGGTGGGAAGTGATTAGAAATACTTCATTCATGTTCAAACAAGTCTCATTTGACATTTCAAACACTCACATTGAAGAATTTGAGGTCCAGTCAAAAATTTCCAAAAATAGTAAGTGACCTATAATTTGAACTTTCCAAAAATGGAAAGATTTTGGGCCAACTTCAACTTCAAATTACATCATCAAGAAAGCTTCAAATAAAATTTTGTTGAACATGAAAGTTGTAGATATTTCTCTCCCATTTCCAAAAAGTCCAAGATCATTAATTTCTCATGTGTGGTTAAGGAGATATGATCAAAACATGGCAAAGTATGCATGGAACTTCAAATGGACATAACTTTTCAACCAAAACTCCAAAATGAGTGGCTCTTTTTGCATTTTTCTCCTCTTGACCTCTAATTTCCAAATCATGCATCACATTACATGAATTGTCATCACATGATCACTTATTAATTCATTGGCTTTTTGGAGGGAAATCTCAAAATTCAAATTTGGTGCATGGTTTGAACTTTTGGCCATCACCATTGGTTCCAAAATTGGATTTTAAGTGAAAATGAAGGGAATTCGTGTACTGTTCACACATGCATTCCATGCATAAGGTGAAAAACCATTTTTTGCACATACACCTCATTTGGTTAATCTCACTTAGCATTTGGCTTAAACATGATTACAACATAATTAGCAAGGCATATATAAAGAAAAACCTAACTGTTTTCAAGGGATTAACATTCATTTTTCAGATCTAGATCAAGATTCTTCAAACTTTTCTCTCAAATTTTTTTGCAATTTCTTCAAACAAAAGCACCTTCCATTGCTTGATTCTTGATCCTGAGGTGTTGTTGAGTAAGTTTGGACGTGGAACCAAGAGAAACAGTGCCATATTGAAGCATACACAAAGCTTGAAGCATCCATGGAATTTCAAAAATCTGGTGGATTCGTGTGCAATTAAGCTTCAATTTCTCCTTCAATCATCCATACAAGCATCATAGAGGAACATTTGAGCTATCACAAGCCTTGAATCAAGCCAAATCCAGATCTGCTCTTCAAGAGGTCATGAATCGTTTCTCTTATTTCTCAAATCTATTATGATGTTGTTGTAGATCTTGATGTGCTGGTTATGCTGAGCTTTGAATCGTGTAATTTCATGCAATATTGACTGAGTTAGGCTAGGTTAAAGTTTCATGTATGAATATTGTTTGGTTCGATTTGATCTTGATACTTGGATTTAAGCTTAGCTATGCATGGATTCGTGATCTCCTTTGAATGTACAACATGTTTGTGTGCTTGATTTTGATTTTTGGAAAAAATTTTCTGGAATTGCATGAACATGCTACTGTTCATCTTCTTCACGAGGAAGAAGATGAAGATCTTGCCTATGGCCATGCTTTTGATCCTTTTGGAAACAGTTTTTTGGTTTGCATGTGTTAATTTAGGGATTGACATGTACTGGTCCACGTGTGCGTCCACATAGCACTTCCATTGGCTCACAATCGTTTAACTGGCACACGTAAGCATTGACCGGCCACGTCAATAAATGAAACGCCGCGTTTCACTGCTTGGTGCGTTTCACATTTAAATGTTAACCGGATTCGATTCCCCGCTGCAGCAATTATTCAAATGCTTTCATTCTTTTTCATTTTCCCTCCATAATCATGCTATGCTTCTCATATGTTTTTTTAAATTTTTTCTCATCTTAGAAAATTCATATCAATTTGAAAACTCATCCAAAAATTACCAGGTTTTTTGCATTGTGATCCTTATTCTCTCTAGTTTTTTATCATCATGATTTTACAAGTTGTGCTTCGCTGGATAATTTTTTGTGCTAGAATGTTTGAACATGTGTCCTTATTTGACCTTGCCTTGGTTATCATGTTGTGAAATGCTTGTTTCTTATCCAATGAATGTGAAATTTTGCATGCTATAACTAGACACATTGCTTGACATTTTAGTGTTGGTTTGGCATTTTTATCAATTCCCAATTCTGTTTTATGATTGTGCTAACTTGGTGTGACAATTTGTGTCACATGAATTTTGTTGGAATTATTTGAATCATTTATGTTTTAATTGAGATTTTTCATTCTGATTGATCACATATGAGCTTGAAAATTGCCTTGAACTTCATTTGATCATGAAATGCTTTTGGTGAATGATTTTGATGTGAGATCTTTTGGAATGTGTCAAGATAAGATTGAAGTTATTTCATGTTAAATTTCAGCTCCTGTTTTGAATTTTTTCTCCATCTTTGACCCTAGGCTCTGACCTAGTGGTTTGTGGCTTACATTTGAGCTTTGATTTCAGGTTGAATATCCAAGTTCCATAGTTGATGATGCTCCATCATTTGAGTGTTGATGTTTGCTTTTGATTACTAACATTTGTGTGTTTTGTAGGTTGATGTTAACTCATTTGAGTTTGACTTTTGGCTTACACATTTTGTACATTGGGATTGTTTGATTGCTTATTGACTATTGTATGTTTATCTGAGTATTGTACTGATGTGTTTAGTGTTTCCACAGGTACATAAGTTGCTTTAAGTTCACTTGAACTTTGCTTTTGCTTGGTTGCTTAACCACTTAGGTATAATCTCTAATCTTCATGTAGTCTGGAAGACCTACTGTTATTGGTAGACACCTGTCTGAAGTCCTCCTTAAGAGGCAATGTTTGTGATTGTTTAATTTTGTGCCAAGCAGGTAAAGTCCTCTTATGAGGCAATTGGCAGATAAAAGAGATGTGTAGTCCATCTCCTGCTACTCAGTGTGTCATTCACCTTGCTAACACCATGTGTTGATGCATTGTGGATAAAAACCCAAGATCTTATAGAGTCAATCATTTGTGGAGAAGAGTTCCAACTTTCTGAACTCCCACACTTTCTATTGTTTAAAGCTCTCCCTGACCAGGGATAAGAGCTATGAGGCACACCCCTCATCTCCATTTCATCTGCTTCACCCTAACTCTCAATGTTAGGGTTAAGAGCACAAAATACCCCATTCTAGTTGGCTGTAAAGCCTAACCTTGCTTGAGCCTAATTGATTGTATATAGTGTGTGCTAATTGACTCGTTTGTCTGCTTGCTTGATTCATCTGTGCATACTTGCTTATGTGTGCCTTTGTGCATTTATCATCATTACTTGTATATCATTTCATGATCATTGTTCATATTTTTGTGACACTTTGTTTGTCCATTGAGGAGTCAATTGTAAGTCCATTCATTGGTAGTTGTATCCTATGATTTGGAGGAGTTAGGAATAAGTCCATTGATTGGCATCCGGTATCCATTTTTGTTTTGGGAGATTGGTGTAAGTCCATTGATTGGCATCCGGTATCCATTTTTGTTTTAGGAGATTGGTGTAAGTCCATTGATTGGCATCCGGTATCCATTTTTGTTTTAGGAGATTGGTGTAAGTCCATTGATTGGCATCCGGTATCCATTTTTGTTTTAGGGGATTGGAATAAGTCCATTGATTGGCATCCGGTATCCATTTTTGTTTTGGGAGATTGGTATAAGTCCATTGATTAGCATCCGGTATCTATTTTTGTTTTAGGAGATTGGAATAGGTCCATTGATTGGCATCCGGTATCCATTTACTTTGCTCATCTGTTATTTGCATTGTTGCCTATTCCAAAGGAATCACTTGGATCATCTACATATGATCTCAAGAGGTGAACATCTAAGAAGTTTTACTTCCTCACCTTCACCCTTTTGTTTCTTTAAACCTCCATTTGCATGTTAACCCAAAACCTGAAAACTATTGTGCAAACATTTTCATCTGTTTCTTTCAAATTAGAAACTTAGGCCTTAGGCCTTTGATTTTCAAACTTCATTTTCATAATACTTCTTTTGAATTGAATTATAATCATACTTTGACTTCATTTTTGTGAATAATCCTAACTTATTAATTTCACTCATTCAATTGTTTTGTGGCTTTGTCCATTCTTGATAAGTTTTCATACATTAGCCATAGATCTCAATTATCTTAGTGGTTGATGTGAATCTCACCTTTTGTCCTTAGTGATTGAATTGTAAGACTTCCTTGCTTATTATAGGGTTAACCCCTCACTAGCAAGTTGAAGCTTTTCTCACATGGTGGACTTGTTGTTGGTATAAGGTTGAGTTTTCTCCCGTGGATAATGAAAGACCTTAGGGCTTTTGTTTAAAATTAACCCACCCATATTTTGGAAATCTTTTAGCCGAACTACGAGGTTTTGATCCTGTAAAGGTACGTAGGCAATGGTTATCCATCCAAACAAAAAAATAATAACTTGTACATTCTTTTTCCATCCCTTCAATCATGTTTGCACAATAAATATTTCATAAACAAATAACATTTCGTACAATAAGTTGTGAAAAGGGCTCCCTAGGAGTACCTAGGACGTTTTGGGTGCCTAACACCTTCCCATTGCGTAATTAACCCCTTACCCAGATCTCTGATCTTTTCATTAGTTTTCTATGTGTAAAACTTCTTAGGCTTTTGTTCGCTTTTTAGCCATTCCTTTGGATAAATAAAAGTGCGGTGGCGACTCGATTCTTTGTATACTTTGCTTTTGATTTAATCAATAAATCATAAAGTAACGAATACACCGCTACACCTTCCCTTCGCATAATCGACTCCCGAACCCAAGATTTGGTTGCGAGACCTTGTCTTTTCCTTTCCTTTTTCCAGGATTACTTCGAGCGTTTCCTTTCCCACCTTTGGGGTAAATAACGCACGGTGGCGACTCTTCTGTCATTTCTTTTTTCGCCGGTTGTTTTTTCGCAGGTTGCGAGAGCTGGAGACTATGCTGGGGACCCGGTTTTCCTATGCGAGTCCCTCCTAGCTTTTGTAGGTTTCTTGTTTGTTGGGTGTTTAGTCTTTTGTACAGTTATTTATTTATCTACTTTATCTTATTGCATTGTGTACATATCATTGCTGTGTCTGCTGGATCTGTTTGGTTTGTTTGTTTGTTGGGGTGGGATGTTCTATGAGTGATAAGCCCACTAACCAGGCTTTAGCATACACACAAGTTTTAGAGTGGATGGTCATGAGGCTTGCGTGGCATGTTGCTACGTTAAGTCGTTCATGAAACCCACATCCCAGACGAGGTTTCTTTTGGATATATTCTGTCCTACGGGTGTTCCGTAACGGCATGATGTTCCTTTAGAAATCGTCGACTCTGGTGACCATTTCCCGAGGACCCAGTCGAGGCCTCTCCTCCGAGACGCGGTTATGTTAGCTCTGGTGGGCGCATTCTCGCTGCTCAATCCGAGGACCCCGAGACTGGGAACTTGCTTTAGGATATCCTGTTGAGGGGAGTCAGGGGAGGTCTTTTATCCCGTAATAATGCCAAACCTTCAGTGGTAAACGTATTATTCTCGACTGAAGGGCTGAAGCTGACGAACTTCTGTTCTTAGAACCTACCAATGAGGGGCGGGCTAAATTCAGGAAACCTTAACCTTCAACCAACCCGGTTTTCTGAAGCGGAGCTTTGATCTTGTATTATATTCTTCAGTGGGTTTCTCTTCAAACAGTGCAACCCAACAGTTGCTCAAGCGGATACAGCAACCCTGATTCCCATGTCACTACATTGCATCACATCATTTGCATTCATATCATTTAACACATGTTTATCTATTTCTAGGGGTTTACATCTTCCTCTTGATTTCGGTCGGGGTTCTCTGGTTCTCTTAAGATGGATAGTGGCAGAAAGAGACATGTCGCCTACAAGTTTCCTATGGTTTGTTTGGAGCCTATTCAACAGCTGATGAAGTTGATGGATCATGATTATCTAGAAGGATTCCGAAGGGATTACGGTTTGGTTCTATGTTTCGTCACGGTTCTCTCCAAAGATCAACACGATGCTCTCTTTACATTGCTGCAGTTCTATGACCCTCCATTGAGGTGTTTCACATTCCCGGATTATATTTTGGTCCCTACTTTGGAGGAGGTTGCTAGTTTTCTCAGAGTTCCTATCAAGCCGCAGTTGCTATTCTACAGTTCCGAGTTTCTGCCCGATCTCAATATGGTTGCTTCAGCCACATATTTGGGGAAATTAGTCTTGAAGGCTAATATGTATCAGAAGGGAGGAGTCAGTGGTTTTCATTCGAGTTTCTTAGTGGGAGAAGCCAAGAAGAAGCTTGAAGATGGCGATCAGAGGGGTTTCAATGTTGTGTTGGCTCTTTGCGTATATGGGATTGTCCTGTTTCCTAATGTTGCAAAATTTGTGGACGTAGGCGCGATACGCCTCTTCGTGTTGGGAAATCCAGTGCCGACCTTGTTGGGAGATTTCTTTCATTCAGTGCATCACAGGAATGAGAATAGAAAAGGAGGAGTGGTGAATTGTTGTGCACCCTTGTTTCATAAGTGGTTTAGTTCCCACCTACCCAAGTCAGGAGCGTTTGTTGATCTTAAGGACTCATCGAGTTGGTCGAAGAGGTTGATGGGGATAAGAGCTAGAGATATTTCTTGGTGGTCAGACCAGAACTTGCTTCGGGCGGATATTGTTCACAGTTGTGGGAACTTCCCGAATGTACCATTGGTAGGAAGAAGAGGAGGTATCAACTACAATCCTTCTCTGGCAGTCAGACAGTTTGGATATGCTTTAAGAACTCCGCCTTTGGGAAAAGATGTGGAAGAATCTCTGTTTTTCTATTCTTCGCCTGATTTGACTGTATCCCGTAAGGCAACTGAGGCTTGGCTCAAGGTGATCAAGAGAGGAGGAACTGTGCTTGGAAAAGGAGATTGTAGAACTTACCCTCAGTATGAAGAGTGGCTTCAAGGAAGAGTCGAAGAGTTTGGTCTGCCGTTTCCTATTGAAGAACCTTTATATCCACCTACTCCTGAGCAGTCAGCCATGGTGAGCCGAGAGGAGTATGACAAATTGAAGAATGCCATGGAGGAGCTTCAAACTGAAAACTCGGAGTTAAGTGTGAAGCTGCAAGACTGTATGCATCAATTCCATGAGGCGGAATATCAGAAGGGGGAAGCCGTCAGATTGCAAAGGGAAGCAGAGAGGAAATCAGTTGTGGAGGTAAACCGCTTCAGGAAAACTGACGAAGCCTTGGAATCGTCTAGTTCTGAGTTGAGGCGAGTCAAACAGCAGTTAACAGATGCTCATGGTAAGTTAGCTGGTTGGCAAGAGCAATGGGATACATTTTCAGCTTCTAGGAAGGTAAAGGAGGAGGAGATGGTGGCCGAATTGACCGGTCAGATGGAGAAGTTGAAGATTTTGCTGAAGGAGAAGAACAATGAACTTCTATGCGCCCGTTCAACCAATGGTTATATCACAAATCAGTTCAACAAAGCTCAAGGACAGATTGAGGAACTCAAAGTGTTGGCATGTTTGAAGAAATCCAGACTTGAAGAGGTATTCGGAGAAGATGATAGGAATTACTACAGAGAGCACATCAACGAGTTGGATGGAGTTATTCACAAAAGGAATCTGCTTATCCGGCGTTTGACAGAATCTCCAGATCATCCTGACACAATGGCACTACTGGATGAAGTGAGGAGCAGTCCTTATGGGTTGTATACAGGAGGCTGATTCCTGATTTTTGTTCCTCTCTTTACTTATTGTATTGTAGTGATGATCCACATGCTTGTTGTGGAGATCCTTTTTGATGTATTGTTGGCTAAGGCCTTTCCCTTCTTGAACTCATTCATATGATGGTTTTCTTTATTGCATCTCGATCTCAGAAGCTTATCTACAACTCGGTCTTCTTGCGCTGGAATCAAGGGGGTAGGATACCCTTTGGAATTGATAAACATGTCATTGCATTTGCATATCCATTAGCATGTCTTGCATAAGAGGTACCGCCGCGGTGTTCTTAACGCCTCAGACTCGTCAGGGGCCGATTACTTTCTCCAGTGCTGGCGTCATCCAATATGGCCAGGTCTCTGCGGTCAACAATGAAGATGGGGATAGTGATTGCGACATCGATAACTGGGTGCGTCCGAGGATCCCGGGTGAAGTCATCAACAATTGGTCTTCTAAGGAGATTGTCCAAGTCACTTTTCTGGAGGAGTAATTTTCTTTGTTTATTCATGCATATCCAAGTCTTACGTTCCGCCCAGGGCGTAATGACTCATTGTAGGGCTCATCCATGTGGATACCTGCATTTTTATCATAAATAAAGGACGTCTTTTTTTTGCATTCAAATATTTTGTTCACTGTCTTTCTATTTTTGTAGTTTTCAAAAATAAAATAAAAAAATATTTGGAAATGTTTTGTTTAGTTTTCGCTCCTTGTTCACACTCATAAGCACATACCATCACTCATGCAGATGCACATCACCGGATCCTATTGATAACGGTTCTGCTATGGCTCGCTTCGACTTTGAAAATCCGATCTTTCAAACTGAAGAAGAGGGTGATGAAGACTGTGAACTCCCTGAAGAACTTGCCAGGTTGTTAAAACAGGAGGAAAGGGTCATTCAACCACATCAAGAGTCTATTGAAGTGATTAATCTTGGCACCGAGGACGCCAAGAGAGAGATCAAGATAGGGGCTGCTTTGGAAGACGATGTGAAGAAGGGGTTGATTGAATTGCTGCAAGAGTATATTGACATCTTCGCTTGGTCTTATCAGGACATGCCCGGGCTTGACACAGACATCGTGGTACACCGCTTGCCTCTCAAAGAAGGGTGTCCTCCGGTCAAGCAGAGGCTCAGAAGAACAAGACCAGAGATGGCTGTCAAGATAAAGGAAGAAATGCAAAAACAGTTGGATGCAGGGTTTCTAGCAGTCACCAATTACCCGCCATGGGTTGCAAACATCGTTCCAGTACCTAAAAAGGATGGAAAGGTACGGATGTGGGTTGACTACCGGGATCTGAACAGAGCTAGTCCTAAAGATGATTTCCCATTACCTCACATCGATGTTTTGGTGGATAACACGGCTCAGTTCTCGGTATTCTCCTTCATGGATGGATTTTCTGGCTATAATCAAATCAAGATGGCACCAGAAGACATGCAGAAGACAACTTTCATAACCCCATGGGGCACCTTCTACTACAAGGTGATGCCGTTTGGTTTGAAAAATGCTGGGGCAACATATCAACGAGCTATGGTGACTCTTTTCCATGATATGATTCATCATGAAATCGAGGTTTATGTTGACGATATGATTGCCAAATCTCAGACGGAAGAAGAACATCTGGTGAATTTGCAGAAACTGTTTGAGCGTTTGAGGAAATTCAAGCTGAGGCTTAATCCGAACAAGTGTACTTTCGGGGTGAGATCTGGAAAACTGCTGGGTTTTATTGTTAGTGAAAAAGGGATTGAGGTGGATCCGACCAAAGTGAAAGCGATACAAGAAATGCCTGAGCCAAGAACAGAGAAACAAGTCTGTGGTTTCTTAGGGAGGTTGAACTACATTGCAAGGTTCATCTCTCACCTAACAGCCACGTGTGAGCCGATATTCAAGTTGTTGAGAAAAGATCAGGCCATCAGGTGGAATGATGATTGCCAAAGGGCTTTCGAGAAGATAAAAGAGTATTTGTAGAATCCTCCAATCCTTATGCCTCCAGTCCCAGGGTGTAAGACCCCAATTTTGTCCCTAAGATCCCTCATGGCCCATATCATATCATATCATGGCCTCAAGGATCATTGCATGCCCTAGCTTCCCTCCTAGTGGGTGGGATACCTTGTGAGTGTGATTCTTGATCACCAAGCATGTATTGCATTTGTATATCATTGCTTTTCATATGTTTACTAACCAAAAGTACAAAAATATTGTCATCTAACCATGTTACTTGCAGATGAAGCAAACTAGGTCAAAACAGTCAAATCATTCATTGAGCAGTGGATTGTGGCCATTCTTGAAGAATTTGGGCACCATGATCATTCATCAATAGTTCATATGAGTTGTGACATCATTTTGAATCAAGACCTCAAGTGATTAGGGTTTGGAATTCATCAGAACATGGTTCAGTCAACCAAAACCCTAGCAAAGTCAACTGAAGTCGACTGTGGTCAACTGTGCATTTAATCAGTGATTTGATGGTGGGAATTGGTTTGAGAGATCTCATTCATGTCCATATAAGCCTCATATAACATGTCAAACATCATCAGTGAAGAATTGGAGGTCAGACAAGAAATTTCCAAAAATAGAAAGTTGACCTGTAATTGGATTTTGCCAAAAATGGAAAGTCTTGCTCCTCCAAATTACATCATCATACAAGCTTCAAATGAATTTTTGTCCAACATGAAAGTTAAATATCTTGTTCTCCCATTTCCAAAAAGTCCAAGAACACTCATTTCTCATGTGTGGTTGGCAAGTTATGATCAAATCATTCTCAAAAATTTTTGAACTTCAAAGTGAGATATCTTCCAAACCATTTGGCCAAATTGAGTGAGGTTTTTTGCTACAAGTCATATTTGATGTGCTCTATCCAAATCCTTCATCACATTTCACCAAAAATCAACCAATCAAAATAGCCTTTTTCAAGTGGCTTGAATTTAAAATGAGTGAGGTGAAAAAATGAACTTTCAAATTAACCATTTCCAACATATTTCACCAATTACAAGTGTTCAGAAATCATGTTTTGGATATGCTTAAAGCCCATATTCGCACTGTAGCTCATGCACCTTGCCATTTGAGTGAAATCCACAAATTAACCAAAAACACTTCATTTTGAGCTAAATGCAATTAACACTTCCTTAACCAAACTTAGCATATTAAACAGAGTATATATGCTTCCTTTTCTGATGAGAAACCCTAGCCACACTTTCACAAAACAGATCAAATTTTCATTTTCTCTCAAACTCTCTTTTTCCTCATCTGAACTTTTTCTGAAAAATCTTCAAAGAGCTCGAGCTTGGTTTGATTGTTTCATCATATGCCATCCTTTTGGAAGCTGTAGCAAGCATCAAATCTCAGCTGTAAAGCCTCTCATACCACTGTTACATTAAAGCTTCATCCATGGCAGATCTTGATTGGGGCTGTTTCAAAGGTTGTTGAGCTAAAATTCATTCTCCATTCATCAATACAAACCTCCTTGTACATCTGTTTCAGCCTTTTGCAACCAAACAACCATTGTATCATCACTGTGCTCCAAATCAAGTAAGATTTTGAATCTCTTTATTTTCAAAATCATGCTATGCTTTAGAAAGAACTCTCCATGCTGATTATTTTGAAACTTGAATCATGGAAAATGGTTGAATATTTAGAGAGATACATGGATTCAAAGTTGTGTTGTCAAATATGTTTGTGCTTGGTTCTTTCTTGATAGCTCGATTTAGTGAAAAATAGGGTTGGATTTGTATTGTACATGTTTAGCTGATTCGAATGGTATGCTCATTTTCCAATTCTGGGAGAAAAGTTCATCTCGATTGATGGTGATGATGAACAGTGACATAAACCCTAAAATGTTGAACCCAGAATTTGTTTGATCGTGTTTGGCTGTTTGGGATTTTTATTTTGCATGAAAATCACTGTTTTATTGCCATGAACCAATTGCCAGCCGACACCTCCTTAAGTGAAACACAGAGTTTCACTTAAGGGATCCAAATATTGCAAGTTTGCCACTGCCGGTTTAATTAATTATTTAAATCATTTTATTTTTCAATTTTTATTTCATTTGATATGCCAATCTTCCAAAAATCATAAGTCACTCAATTTTAATCCAATTTTGATGGGATTTTTTGTGAATTGCTCCTCATGACCTCTAGTTTTTTATGATGATTTTTCCAGATTTTTTGCACGTGTGTATTTTAAAAATGCCTAGGGTTTGTTCATATGTATCCATTTTATGTATGCCTTGCCAAATTGTTTGTGAAATGATGATACTTTATCCAATGCTTCCCAAATTTTTTGTGCTTAAACTAGACATGTTCATGGTGATTTTGGTGTAGAGTTTGTGAATTTATCTTTGCTGGTTGGTGAGTTATGATTTTTTGAATAGGGGTGTGACAATTTGTGTCACACCATTCATGTCCAACTTCATGATTTTAATTACCATGCTTTTTGAACTCAAATTGGTCTGGATTTTTGCATGAACATACATATGGATGTTGAGAATACATGTGATTTTTTCTGGAATTTTGGAATGCATTTCCTATTTGTTTGGAATTTTCTCCCCTGTTTGACCAAATTGTTGACCCCTTGTGATACATGTTTGTATTTGGTTTGTGAAATTCTCATGCATTATTGGATGGATATGAAATTTTACATGTGAATTGTAGACATCTTAAAGTTTGTCATGGTTTTAGTCCCATTCATTTATCATGTGTTGTCACTGTTTTATGATTTATTGAATTTGGTACATGTTTTGATGCTTTGTATGAGTATGCTTGAACTTGCTTTGACTTTCTGATTTTCATTGACCTACTTCCCTTGATCCAAATGAGCTGAAAATTGGTATGCTTATATGTTATGGATAATGTTTGAGCATGATTTATTTGAGGATTTATTGAAATGTTTGTGATTGGATTTGAGTTAAATCATTCTGTTGACTTCTTTGAGCTTCCATTTGACATGCTTTGACCTAATTTGCCTATGAAATGACAATGATGAATGATATGAACATGGAACCACTTGGGTTTGTTTCTTAATTGCTTGAACTTGATTTTGGATAGCTCTCACTTGCTGTTTTGGATTTCTTATCTCTTTTTGACCCTAGGCTTGTCCTAGTGGTCATGTTGCTCATGTTTTGAGTTGTTTTTTCAAGTTAAGCAACAAATGCCTTAAAGAAACTTATGCAAGTTGATTGAGCTTGATTAATTATCATGAACTAACTTGTTTGTTTTGTAGGATGTTTAGCTCATATCCTTTGAGCTTTGTGCATTGCACATTTGAACAATTGTGTTGACTGTTGATCCCTATCTCATTTTGATTTAACTTTGAATTGTATACTGATGTTGTCTGACTGGTTTCAGGTACCTTTAGTTGCTCAGTTCTTTTAAGAACTTGCTTTGCTTTGCTTGATAGCATTTGCTTTGAGGTAGAATCCTTTTTCTTCATGTAGTCTGGAAGACCTGGCATGTTACTTGGCCAGGCACCTGTCTGAAGTCCTCCTTAAGAGGCAATGTTTGTGTTTGTTTACTTTTGTCCCAAGCAGGAAAAGTCCTTTGAATAAGGCAATTGGTAGACAAAAGAGATATGTAGCCTATCTCCTACTATTCTGTGAGTCACTCACCTTGCTCACACCACATGTGTTGATGCATAGTGAGTAAAAACCCAAGATCTATCGAGTCAATAATTTGTGGAGAGAGTTCCATCTTTCTGAACTCCCACATCTTCTGATATTCAAAGCTCTCCCTGACCAGGGATAAGAGCATGAGGCACACCCCTCATATCCTCTCATCTGCTTCACCTTGGCTCTCAATGTCAAGGTTAAGAGCACCATTAACCCTATTCCAGTTGGCTTTAATGCCTAACCTTTTGTATGAGCCTTATTGCTTGGTTATAGTGTGTGCTGAATAACTTCATTTGATTGATTGCTTATTTCATTTGTACATGTCTGCTTGCATGCCTTGTGCATTTATCACCATTAATTGCTCATTAGTGCATGATCATTTCATCTGTCTTTGTGACATATCTTTGTTGTTTGCCCATTGAGGACAATTGTAAGACCATTCATTGGCCATTGTTCCTATGATATGGAAGTGAGTATAAGACCATCTCATTGGCCACTCATCTTCTCTTTGCTTGATGCATTTGCATTTGTTGTATGTGAGGATGCAATTGTAAGTCCCTGCAAGTTGGCTTTTGCTTTCCTATGATCATATGTTGGATATTGGTATAAGCCCAGACAGATTGGCATCCGGTATCCAAGTTTCGTTTTGTTTTAGGAGATTGGAATAAGTCCATCTATTGGCTTCCGATATCCTTGTTTCTTCGTTTAGGAGATTGGTGTAAATCCATCTAGTGGTATCCGGTATCTGCTTTGTTTGTGAGATTGGAGTAAGACCATCGAGTGGCATCCGGTATCATTTGTTTGCTTATTTTGTTATTGCTCATTGCCTATTCCAAAGGACACATTTGAGTCATCTTCAATATGATCTCAAGAGGTGAACCTTCTAGGAAGTTTTACACTCCATCTTCATCCATTCATCCCATTTTGTCCTAAACCTTTTCACACATTGCTTTCAAAACTTGAGATAGATATTGTGCAAACCTCTTCATGTTTTCAAATTAAAAACCTGGACCCTAAGTCCTTGACTTTTTTCAAACTCCATTTCATAATACTTCTTTTGAATCAATCTTAATCATACTTTGACCATACTTTCATGAATACTCATAATCAATTAACTTCACCCATTCAATCGTTTTGTGGCTTTGTCCATTCTTGCTAAGTTTTCACACATTAGCCATAGGTTTCAATTATCATTGTGGTTGATGTAAATCTTACCCTATCCTTAGTGAGTCGACTATAAGACTTCCGTACTGAAAACAGGGTTAACCCCTCTAGTACGTCGAAGCTATCCTCGCATGGTGGATTGTTGTTTTGGTTGAGTTTTCTCCCATTGATAATGAAAGACCTTAGGGCTTGTGTTTTAAAATGAACTCACAAACTTTTGGAAATCTTTTAGCCGAACTACGGCGTTTTGATCCTTACCTTTGATGGAAGGTACGTAGGCAACGGGTTCATCCGTTCGAACACAAAAACAATAAAAATTGTATATTCTTTTCTCATCATCCCAATCATGTTTGCACAATAAATATTTCATAACAAATAACAATTTTATACAACAAGTGTGAAAAGGGCTCCCTAGGAGTACCTAGGACGTGATGGGTGCCTAACACCTTCCCATTGCGTAATTTACCCCTTACCCAGACTCTCTGATCTTTTTTATTAGTTTTCTACGAGTAAAACTTCTTAGGCTTTTGTTCTCTTTTTAGCCAGTCCTTTGGATAAATAAAAGTGCGGTGGCGACTCGAATTCATTGTATGCTTTGCTTATGGTTTAATCAATAAATCATATAGCGACGAATACACCGCTACACAGGGAGACCGCTGATTATGTATTTGACAGTACTTGACAATTCTATGGGTTGTCTTCTCGGTCAACACGACGAGACAGGTAGGAAAGAGCATGCCATCTACTACCTGAGTAAAAAAATTCACAGATTGCGAGTCGAGATACTCAATGCTTGAAAAGACATGTTGTGCACTTGCATGGGCTGCTAAGCGATTGAGATAATACATGCGAACTCACACAACCTTATTGATCTCCAAGATGGATCCAGTCAAGTATATATTCGAGAAGCCATCTCTCACCGGAAGGGTTGCTCGTTGGCAAATGGTACTGACAGAGTACGATATCCAGTATACATCCCAGAAAGCCATCAAGGGGAGTATTCTGTCAGACTATCTTGCTCAGCAGCCGATTGATGATTATGAGCCGATGAAGTTTGATTTTCCGGATGAAGACATCATGTTCCTCAAGATGAAAGACTGTGAAGAGCCAGTTGTTGAGGAGGGACCTGATCCAGACGAAAAGTGGACTTTGTTGTTTGATGGGGTTGTCAATGCCAGAGGAAGTGGAATTGGTGCTGTCATTACTACTCCGAAAGGTGCCCACATGCCTTTCACCGCTCGTCTGACTTTTGAGTGCACCAATAATGAAGCTGAGTATGAAGCCTGTATCTTGGGTATTGAGCAAGCCATTGATTTGAAAATCAAGACTCTGGACATCTTCGGAGATTCAGCTCTAGTGATCAATCAAGTGAATGGTGATTGGAACACCCTCCAGCCCAATCTGGTCCCTTACAGAGATTACATGAGAAGATTGTTGACTTTCTTCACGACAGTAAAGCTGTATCATATACCTCGTGATGATAATCAGATGGCAGATGCTCTTGCCACTCTATCCTCCATGATCAACGTGATTCAGTGGAACCACCCTCCCAAGATCGATGTGATGCGCCTCGACAGGGCCGCGTATGTGTTTGCTGCTGAACTGGTGGTTGATGACAAGCCCTGGTACCACGACATCAAGTGCTTTCTGAAGAATCAAGAGTACCCTGCAGGGGAATCCAACAATGATAGAAATACTTTGAGAAGATTGGCAGGCAGTTTCTTCTTGAACAAAGACGATGTGTTGTATAAGAGGAACTTCGACATGGTTCTGCTCAGATGCGTGGATAGACACGAAGCAGACATGTTAATGCAGGAAGTTCATGAAGGCTCCTTCGGTACTCATGCCGGCGGACATGCAATGGCTAAGAAATTGTTGAGAGCGGGTTATTACAGGATGACCAGGGAAACTGATTGTTTCAAATATGCTCGGAAGTGTCATAAATGCCAGATTTATGCTGATAAGGTACATGTTCCGCCAAATCCTTTAAATGTGATGTCTTCTCCATGGCCTTTTGCTATGTGGGGCATTGATATGATTGGAAAGATTGAGCCGACCGCCTCCAATGGGCATCGCTTCATCCTTGTTGCCATTGACTATTTCACCAAGTGGGTCGAAGCAGCGTCATTCGTGAATGTCACCAGACATGTGGTTGCCCGATTCATTAAGAAAGAAATCATTTTTCATTATGGGATTCCCGAAAGAATCATTACTGATAATGGTTCTAATCTCAATAACAAAATGATGAAGGAGTTGTGCCGGAACTTCAACATTCAGCATCACAATTCCTCCCCTTATCGCCCTAAGATGAACGGCGCTGTTGAGGCAGCAAATAAGAACATAAAGAAGATTGTGCAGAAGATGGTCGTCACGTACAGAGATTGGCATGAGATGCTACCCTTCGCCTTGCATGGGTACCGTACTTCAGTACGTACATCGACCGGGGCAACCCCTTACTCCCTTGTGTATGGTATGGAAGCAGTCCTACCTGTTGAAGTGGAGATTCCTTCTCTAAGAGTCCTGTTGGATGTCAAGTTAGACGAAGCTGAATGGATTCGGACAAGGTTCAATGAGTTGAGTCTTATCGAAGAGAAGCGAATGGCAGCCATTTGTCATGGGCAGTTGTATCAGAGTCGGATGAAGAGAGCCTTTGATCGGAGAGTGCGTCCTCGATGTTTCTAAGTTGGAGATTTAGTGTTGAAAAGGATCCTTCCTCCTCAAACAGATCACAGGGGCAAGTGGACTCCTAACTATGATGGACCGTATATTGTCACCAAGGTTTTTGATGGCGGGGCCTTAATGCTTGCAACTATGGATGGTGAAAACTTCACTTCCCCTATGAACACAGACGCAGTTAAAAAATACTTCGCATAAAATAGACCCGCTGGACAATAAAAAGAATAGTCCAGGCAAAAAATTGGGCATCCCGACGAACCAAGAAAATGAAAATGTTCGGGCAAAAATTAGGGATTAAAAATGAAAAGATTGTACACCCGGTAAGTTGAAGACCTGAAAGGGCAACTTAGACAAAAATGGGTATCCCGGTGGATTGAAAACCCGAAAAGGGCGATCCAGGCAAAAATTAGGGATTAAGCGAATGACTGCGTTCTGAGTAGTTCTGAACCTCATCCCATGTCGATAACTGGAAACTTTCGAAAGGTAGGAAACATTCCAATCACTCTTTTCGGAAAAGCTGATCATCTGGAGGATCTTGAAGACGAGCGAGTCATAGCAGAATTGGAACCCGATAGGAATCCATTTCACATTGCCATTAGATCAATTTCTGTTTTTATCTTTTGTGCGATTACCTCTTTCCAGGGATTGCTTCCTGATGTAAATGCCTATTCAAAGGCCACTCAATCAATAAAATCATGTTATTCAGTACATCTCTGTGTTCATTTTCATTTTACTGTTTTGTGTGCAAAAATGACGTCCGAATTTTTGATAAACATTGCATCATGAAACATAAGAGCTTTACAGGTACGTGCTCAATAAACATTGAAAATTGTTGTGAATTTTAAGTGCTTTGGATCGTCTATTCAGAACAGGTATACTCGGGGCATTTCCTTGAGGTTCCCAGCAGATGATCACGGATGTTTTTCCTCAATAGTTGGTATTTGGTATCTTATCCCTACAGAGCTGGTCCAAGCGTTGGATTCTTCAATCCCCAACAGTTTCTCACCACTGTACCTCCCCCAAGTGGTTTGTTTCAGATTATACACTCCCCCAGTAGAGTTGACAATGCCAGACTGTATATCCCCAGCGGAGTTGACAGTGACAGACTGTATCTTCCCAGCAGAAGCAGCTGCTCCTCAGAGTTCGATGCCAGATCGATGATCTCGACGCTAGATCCATGGTCTCTTTCCCTGAAACAGAATCTCGGTACCGTATCGGTGTTTGCTTCCCCTGCTGAGTCGTCTCTCTCGCAGATTATGGTTGCCAGAACCACTGTCGCTTTCCTCAACAGCAAGTTTTCAGCGTCGTCCTCTCCTCAGTCAGAGCCTCGGTATTTTGTTATTGCTAGCATACCGCGTGGCCGGTCATTTCCCCACATAGTTCATTGTGCTGTGTATCTCCAACAACATTGCCAGGGCCCAGAAGATGGTGATCATTTCCCCAGCAGAATTCCTTGCCTCGGTTTGGCGTTCTCTCTAATCAAGCATTTCGCATCCCTGCATGTAGAATCATATTGCATTGCATCTTCCCAAATTGCGTAGCATTTCCATTTTCATAGAGCATTACACCATTGAAAAATTCAAACATACGCATGTAAAGCATAAGGCATTCTCGGTATCCCAAGTGATAAGCCAGAAGTTTTTTCCAGTACTCAGACTGAAGATTGTTCATGACTTATCTCTACTATCCCCAGCATAGGTCGTTGGCCCATGTGCCGCCTCAATTATCTTTCCCTATTTCTGCCGATACTGACAGGCATGAAAGGTTTCCGGTATTCAGACCGAAGTGGCATTCAGGCCAATTTTCCGGTATTCAGACCGAAGTGGCATTCAGGCCAATTTTCCGATGTTCAGATCGAAGAAGTTTCCGACGTTCAGGTCGACGCAACTTGTGGCATTCAGGCCAGGTTTCCGGTATTCAGACCGAAGTGGCATTCAAGCCAATTTTCCGATGTTCAGATCGAAGAAGTTTCCGACGTTCAGGTCGACGCAACTTGTGGCATTCAGGCCAGGTTTCCGGTATTCAGACCGAAGTGGCATTCGGGCCAATTTTCCGATGTTCAGATCGAAGAGGTTTCTGACGTTCAGGTCGACGCAACTTGTGGCATTCAGGCCAGTTTTTCGGTATTCAGACCGAAGTGGCATCCATGCCAATTCTCCGATGTTCAGATCGAAGAAGTTTCCGACATTCAGGTCGATGCAACTTGTGGCATTCAGGCCAATTTCCCGGTATTCAGACCGAAGTGGCATTCAGGCCAGTCTCTCGATGTCCAGATCGATGTTAATAATCTCATATCTTCCGATGCTCAGATCGAAGTCATTTCCAGTATTCAGACTGATGAGTGGCATTCAGGCCATGGTTATTTCTGTGGTACCATTTATTTTGGTATCCAGTTTAACATTCTTTTTCGGTATTCAGACCAGCTCTCACCGTACTAGACGGATTCTTCTTTCAAGACCACCTCTTTGCCGATTCTGACAGGCATTGTCACTTCACTTCACTTCAGTGTAAATTTTCGGGCTTTTATTGTATTCAATCCCTTGATACCTCGAAAGTGCGAAAGCCGCTGCTATCTTTTTTTCGGGTCTCCAGTTGATTGAATAGGGGCAGCTGTAGCACCTCAAATTTGCCCCCCCTCATTCATGCATTCATTTTTAGGTCATTTAACATTTCATATTGCATCTCATCATGTCAGTCAGAATTAGATCCAAGAAGCTTGAATATCATCCAAGACACTTTGTGGGTTTTATCTGGGTGATCAGTCAACACACAGGAATGACTTGAGTTACTTCCAACATGTTCAAATGGGGTCTATTCATCATTCAAAACGCTAATCTTGAAGGAGCAAAAGTTTGTTCACGAGCTGTCATGCTCGCTAGGCGAGCAGTGTGGTTCGCCTAGCGAGTCTGAACTGTCATGCTTGCTAGGCGAGCAAATTCTTCGCTAGGCGAAGCGCACGCGTTTTAAAATATAACAGAAAAATCTTGGACTTGGACCTCTCTCATTTGAGCCCACAAAGCCACGAAAATTAGGTTATAAATTCTGAAAATTTCATTGAGCAAAACCTTATTCTATTCCTATGATCCTAGAGAGAGAAGAGCTAACAGAATTCAGAGCAGCCTCCAGAGATTGAAGGGAACTCATCTGCAAAGAACCAATTCCATCTCATATAAACCCTAAGATTGTTCTGCAAGCCCAACCGTGCAATTGAATTTCATTCGATCTCTCCAATCAGGTTTTCCTTATTCCCATTACTTTACGCTTTCAATCTAGCATGAGGTATTATGTTTGAATCCGGGAGAGTGGGTATAGTTAGTTTTTGCATGTGGGTTTAGATGTGTATGAATGTGTAGAACAATGCCTTGAATGCTTGATCACTTAATTTCTGAGATGGATACCATAGGGTTTGGGGTTTCTAAAATCGTACTGTTATCTGAGAAGAATCCAGAACCCACAGGCACTCGCTAGCACCTCGCTAAGCGAACCTGTAGCGAAGCTTCGCTAGGCCTTCACTAGGCGAAGCAGTAGCGATCGCGACAGTAGCTGCTTTTTTCTGTTTGCTCTCCAATCTGTTTTGTGTTTATTATGACATGATTTCTATTACGTCCGGGCACATGTTTTGGTGTGTATGTCATGTATTGATGTGTGGATCCTTACCCCCTGACTTCGAGCTTTGATATCCTTTTGATGCATTTGTTTGACAAGAGGTTTAGGCCTCCTACCCTTGGTTGCCTTTTGTGAGCTTTTTGTGAGATTTAATGGCATGATTCATGTGGTTACATTTTGATTATGATTTGGTGCAACTTTTGATTGCACCCCATCCTATTATTCTAACTTGTTTGTTGAGTTTTTGTGAGGGCTCACATGACTCTTGAAGAGATAGCTTGCTTGGTATTCCACTTTATTTGTGGGATACCATTTGGAGATTTATTCCGATTACTTTGCTGACTTGCTTTCTTTGATGGTGCTAGCTTGAGAGATCACCAGGTTTCTTGCTTCTTTAGTTGTTATTACTTCGGATTTTTATCCGTGTGGTAGATCTCTTGATCCCTTTATCTTTCCCGCATTTTACCGCTTTCTTAGCTGGAAGACCTCGATAGGAGGCGATGTTTTTGTGTGTTTACTTTTGTGCCGAAAGACCTCCAAAAGGAGGCATCCGTGCTAAAGACCTCCACGAAGAGGCAATTGACGGATAAAAGGGATTAGTAGTCAATCCCCCGTTATTCAGTGTGTCGTTCTTTATGCTCGCACTACGTGTCGATGCTTCAGAACAAAAGCCCAAGATCTTTTGTCCGGTCGGTCAGTGGAGAGGGTTCCACCTTTATGAATCCCCACTTTTTGTCATGAGCTCACCCTGTCCATGGTTAAGAGCTATGAGGTCTTATCCTCGTTACCCTTTTGATCTGCTCACCCTGACGTTTAGTGTCAGTGGTTAAGAGCCCGTTTGATTACCCTTCCATGGCTTGTTTGTCGAGGTTGATATGACCCCTCTTGACTAAAGCCCTACCCATGTATGTTTGAGCCCCCTTGTTGGCATGTTTACTTTACGCATGTTTGTTTTGTATGGTGTGATCGTCTCCCCATAGGATTGCTAGGCTTCGTATAGTCTCTCGTTTGCATGTCAATTAAGGTAGCACGGTTCCTTCGTCTAGGACTTCCTTTTTGCATGAGCATTCCTAAAACACAAACAAACTCATTGATTTTTCTTCTCCTAAGAACACGTTAACTCCTTCTACTACAGGTGAGTAAGTCTCCAAAGGTCGAGCATCTGGTAGATTGCGCAGTAACGTCGTTCATCTAAAAAACACAAAACAAACCCGTAGGTAGCCGAACTACGGTTTTCTCTGATTCTCGTTCCAGATGAGTTACGTAGGTATAAGACGCGATGTCTTAGCGAGCACACTCCTCTTTAACCCATAGGTCAGCCGAGCTACGAAGACTCTGATTCTCATATTCAGATGAGATACGTATGCAGTGGATGCGACATCCGTGCAAGTCATTTTCTTTTGACCCCTCTTTTAGTAAATAGTACATTAGATAAACCCACACCCTTTAGACAAGAAGAACAAGAGTGGATCCCGTAGAGTACTATAGATGCGTAGGGGTGCTAATACATTCCCTTCGCATAATCGACTCCCGAACCCAAGATTTGGTTGCGAGACCTTGTCTTTTCCTTTCCTTTTTCCAGGTTTACTTCGAGCGTTTCCTTTCCCTCCTTTGGGGTAAATAACGCACGGTGGCGACTCTTCTGTCATTTCTTTTTTCGCCAGTTGTTTTTTCGCAGGTTGCGACAATGATCTACCATGAGCCTATAAAGTCAATACAATTGAAGGTTAGCAAGTTGGTTGATGGTGGTTGGCCAGATGAATTCATCTAATCAAAACCGGGTCTCCCTAGACCCTATCCACTATAATTTTCACCATATGAAAATTATTACAAGATAAAAGTGACTCTAAATGACATTCCAAACAACTTTCATCTTGATACCTAGAGCTAGTTTTTCTTGGAAAATCATTTTCTATGTTGAAACATTATAGGTCATTTTGTCTAAACCCTAATTTGAAAGTCAACTTCCCAAGGCCATAACTTGCTCAATATTTATGAGATGAAAGATTTCCAAGTTGAAAAATCAAATTCAAGATATCTGATTCAACTTTGATGTTTGGAGTGAAGGCTAATTCAACTTTTATGAGCATGTGATATGAGGACACATTATAGGTCATTTTTTACCTATACCATTGAACAAGTGATTTTCCTCAACTTCAAAAATGCATAACTCTATCATTCTAAATCCAAATGACATGAAATTAGTGACCATTTTGAAGGTATTTGAAAGAGATACAACGTTTATGAAGACACTTTTCTCATTTGAAGCTCACATAAAAAGTTAAGTAAGGTGGAATATTGATATATATGACTTAACACTTAGAAAAAATTTCAACATGTTCAAATTTCCAAACATCCACCTCAAAATTAACCATGATACAAGTTCCAAATAAAAAAGTGTCCAATATCAAAGTTGTTCCCCTTGATCTAAGCTTTCCAAACTGTCATATTTCATGCATTTTGGATGAGGTTTGCTAGGGTTGCGCATGGTCTTAACAGGTCTGCATCATTGGAGAAAATCAAATGTCCAAAACTCCATTTCACATTGCCTTGCCATTCAAGCATGATTTGAACTTCGGTACAGTTGCAATTGGATCAAAATGGATTGCTTCATGGGTTTGTACACGCCCATGCAAGCTTGTGCATCACATTACCAAATTTAGCAAATTTTCAAGTGTGCAATTGTCAATCCCAAATGCTATAAATACATGGACTCTGAGCTCATTTCAAACACACCTTGCGCGCTAGCTTTGCCCCCCAATTCAAACCCTCACCACTCAAAGGAAAACCTGAGAATTTTCAACTTGAAAATTGAGTTTGAATCTCACTGTTTGGAGATTAAAAAAATCCAGGATCCAAAGCTTTGTACCATTGCCAAACCACTTCTGCAAGCTCCTCGAGTGTGATCAAGTCAAGTTTGAAGCAAGCAAGATCCATTTCTGCACAACATTGAAGGTAATTTTCAGAAATCTTCTTCTCTTTGATTCTCACTCAATTCTCATCAATTCTCTTGGATCTTTGTTTGTATGAAGTCCTACCAATATAGACAAGAAGATTGAGTTGCTTTGAGGTCAAATCGAAGCAACTCAGTTGACACACCTCAAAATTCAACTCCTCGTATCTTTCTATATATTTGGAGTTAGTTGAAATTGAGGTCAGATTCGTGCTCTACGCCATTTTTTCTTTCAGATCATGTCCTCCTTTTTCATTTTGGTGATAGTGATGAGTGAACCAGTCAAGTGGACCTCGCCTGAGATGGTGACCGGAGTTCCAGCGCCGCTGGTGTGCTGGACAGGTTCTGAGCCATTGATCTCATTTGAAATGTTTTAATATTGAGCGTCCAAAGTAATTACCATGCGTGTGGAACAGTTGAATTGGTGTATGATGGAACGCGCGCTCACATCCACTTGATCTGCCACCTCAATTAATGAGGGAGATCAAGTGGTCCACGTTTTTTCTGATTATTTGAATTTCATTTAATTTGTTTTATTTCATTAATTCATATTAATTTTAATATTGATCCAAAAAATATGAGAGTTTCACCAAAAAAATTTAAATAAAATCCTTTTTCATATTTTGAATTAAAATAATTTTTTGGATCATTATTAATATTTTTCATGATTTAATTGATTTTGTGAATATTTTTAATTGTTTAAAAATACTTTTAAGTTTCTAAAAATTCTGAAATTTTTTCTCCAAGGTCCTTTGACCTTGTTTGACCTATGATAAATCTCATGGCCATTTCTTTGGTGTTTTGATGAGGTTTTAGGAATTTGACAAACCATACTTAATTTAATGCATTATTTTTAGTATATTTTAAATTGAATAAATGCCAAA
Organism: Lathyrus oleraceus; assembly: GCF_024323335.1. NCBI lineage: Eukaryota > Viridiplantae > Streptophyta > Magnoliopsida > Fabales > Fabaceae > Lathyrus > Lathyrus oleraceus. The sequence goes on from NC_066581.1 coordinate 32,560,347, forward strand.
TAATTGTGTTGAGCTATTTTGATGGTTTGTATAAGTTTGACTTGTGTTGTTGGGTCTTGGTCAAAGTTGATTTGACTTTGCTTGGTTAAGATCATTGGATTTAGGGGATTGATGGAATGTACATTCCATCTTCCAAAATGAATGAATGATCTTAACTTGATAAAATTACTCCTTTGACCAATTTGAGTTTTGATCCACCCCCCCCCCCCTCTTCGTCTATTTCCCCTTCTTTATACATCTATTCCATTTGACCTATGATATCTCTAAATCCTAAGGCTAGTTGATTGCAAAATCAACATAAGTATGGATGAGATTAGGCCACCACTTTTGCATATTCCTTTTGTGTGTGGTATGTTTCATGAGCATGGTCCATTATACTATGTCTCTAACATGCATTAACACCAAAATTCTATTGCCCGACCTCAAATAGTTGTGACTTCTACATAAGTCCAATTATGATTGCTTAACATAACGCTAAATTTTTGACACAAAAGGCATAGCATTCTAGTTAGTGAGATTGTAAGTCTCCCCTCTTTCATGGTATTATGTGGAAACTTGACCTTTTATCCTTCCTTTAGAAGATGTCTTGGTTCAAGGATCCATGCTTGTGATAAGTGGGTTGAGTGTTCTCCAAAGAATGACTTAAAATGAAAAGCAAAAGCAAAATCAATACTAACCTCTAATTCATTAACAACCAACATTTAGTTTCAAGCCATTTACATTAATGCAATTTAATTTCAAGTCTTTATTCATTTGCCATTATTCATACCATCCTAATTGTTTATGTTAATGTCATTTTCACTTTGTCCACTTAGACCATATTGTGTGATATATCTTGTTTGTGTATATTTTTTTTGCTTGTGTGGTCTTTGACCATTAATGTACATAATAAGAACAAAAACCCTAAAAAACTTTTGTGTGGACTGTTGGTTTGATCTTGGACAATTGGACTTAGAGTTTAGGCAATATTCCCTATGCAAAAAGGACTTGGACAATGCCAACTTTTATGAAACCAAGTGCTTGCAATGTGAAACTTCATCTGATACATCATTGAAGATCCCTTTGAGTTCCTCTGCAACATGATCATTATGAAGCTATTATTTTGAACCTGTGACTTGTGGAATTCATCTGCTGCATGGGCCAATTTGAAAAAGATCATGGAGTGGCTAAGCTTGGATGTGGCTATCTTTATTTGATGCCTTTCTCTTCAAGTTGATATTGTGCATTGTTTGTGGCTTGATTCTAATGTCCAAGGGAATTTGGGTTTCTATATGACATTCTTGTCTATTGGATTGCTACCCATTGGTCAGATCTTTTCAACTCTTAACTTTTAATTTTGTGTTTAGGATTAGTCTTTTCATCTCCTCCCCCACTTCTTTAATTTCAAAATCTCTCCCTCCTTTTTAAAAAAAATATTCTTTGCTTGTACTAGTTTTTTTCTAAACTTAGACCATTTTGCAAACTAGAAACTTTGGCCTTATGCCGTTGCATTTTCAAACTTCTTTTCTTAATCAAACTTGTAAATAGACTTCATTATACTTGACCTAAACTTTCAAAAAAAGCCAAAAAGAACTAACTCATTCAAACCATTTTTAGGCCTTTGTGCCTTTCAAACTTAATTTTCGTTAAAAGCAATGCATTCACTTTGAAATTTATACCACGAACTACGAGGTTTTGATCCCTCATTTTTATGTTGGTACGTAGGCACAAGTCCGAAGGTCTTGTCAAACACAAAAAATATAATTAATGAATTATTTTCTCATCCCCCCATTCTATTTGTTTGTAAACATCATTTTTTTACAAAATACATATGCACACAAAAAAGGGCTCCGTAGGAGTACCTAGGACACTTTGGGTGCTAACACCTTCCCTCTATGTAACCAGCCCCCTTACCTGTAATCTCTGGCATTTTATTAGTTTTGATTTGAAAACTTCTTATTTTTGGGTTTTGTTCGTACTTTTCCCATTTTCCATTAGAAACAATAAAAGCGCGGTGGCGACTCTGGTTTTATTGATGTCTTGCTTATCCATAGCTTGATGATCATGAATTTACCACTACAGAAATTAAGTGGGGACTCTGCTGGGGAGTAGTCTCCAGTGGGTTTAGCCTAATTTTTTGTGTGTATATAATTGTATATTTGATGTATGTATATTTGTTTGGGTGATATGATTTGTTTGTTGTGCTTGGTGATCTCTGAGTGGTGAGATAAGTTCTAACCCGAACTTGAGTGCAATTAAGATAGGAGGATGGTATAGTTCCAAATTTGGTAAAATGATGATGCCATGCTGCATGGGCGCGCATAGGCCCATGGAATGATGGTTTGAAAGTCCAAATGAATGATCAGATGCTTTGAAGATGGATTAGATTACAAGGTACATGTGCATTGTCACTTGAAGATTGATCCGTGCCAAATGATATCAACCTGTTTAAGCCATGCGCAACCTATGCATTTCAAGTCCAAAACAAATGAATCTTAGCTCTTTGAAAAGGTGAGATAAAGAGGAACAAGTTTGATTTTGAACACTTTTTCATTTGGAACTTGGAACTTGGAGATATTTGAGGTGGAAGTTTGGAAAAATTTGACATATCAAAATTTTTCTAAGTGTCAAGCCATATGTCTCAATATTCCACCTTGCTTAACTTTTTATAGGAGCTTCAAACGAGAAAAGTGTATTCATTAATGTTATAGCTCTCTCAAAGACCTTCAAAATGGTCACCCATTTCATGTCATTTGGATTTGAAATTATAGAGTTATGCATTTTTGAAGTTTGGAAAAATCACTTGATCAATGGTATAGGTCAAAAGTGACCTATAATGTAGCCTCATATCACATGTTCAAAGAAGTTGAATTATCTCCCACTCCAAACATCAAAGTTGAAGTAGACACATTAAATTTGATTGTGAACCTTGGATATCTTTCATCTCATAAAAATTGAGCAAGTTATGGCCTTGGGAAGTTGACTTTCAAATTAGGGTTTAGACAAAATGACCTATAATGTTTCAACATAGAAAGTGATTTTCCAAGCGAAACTAGCTCTAGGTATCAACATGAAAGTTGTTTCTAATGTCATTTCGAGTAAGTTTGCTCTTGGAATAATTTACATATGGTAAAAATTGTAGGAGATAGGGTCTAGGGAGACCCAATTTTGATCAGATGAATTCATCTGGCCAACCACCATCAACCAACTTGCTAATTTCCAACTCTCTTGACTTTCATGGCTCATGGTAGAACATATATGCATAAGATGATGAACTTGAAGTGTCCCTTGAGGAATTTGATCAATTGGTGAGATAGCTTGTTGGAGAAGTTACTCAAGATACCCAGTCAAACTAAGGTTTCAAGGCAAATCATCCTCAAACTCTTGAAGCAAACTTGACCAATATGACATGTAGAGAACATTGGAACTCATATACGATGCTCATAACCATTCTTGAATCAATTCTTGATTGTGCTCTTTGTTCATGAGGGTCTCAAACCCTAGATGTGATAAATGAATCAAGGAGATCATGCCCTACCTACAAAAGAGTTAGACAACTACCAAGACATATTTTTGGTATTTTGGTTAGTGAAATGATAATATACAAGTATGATATAATCACAAAGTACTTGGTGATCTCTCCCAAAATAAGCCCAATGAAGGAGGGGTAAGGAGGATGCCAAGGTATGATCCTAATGCTAGTGCTTCTGATGAAATGCATGAGGGATCTTAGGGTCAAAATTGGGGTCTTACAGCTGCCCCTATTTAAGGACATTCTAACTGAGGAGGTGAAGGTTAAAATATTCGGCTCGACTTAGTAGAATGGGCTTAAATAACTACATAGAGAAACAAATTTTGGTCCCTAAGAGACCTCATGATGTAATTGATATGAATGAAAAAGTAAATGCTCTATGGGGAGATATTGCCACAAAGGAAAAGAAATCAGAGAGACCGAAAGTCCGCAAGAGTACAATGCATTCCATAAGGAAAACTCACTGGGGGGACAAAGACTTTGGGGGATAAAAAGGAATTAGGCACAGGCCAGGCTACGACTTAAAACTACTGGGGGACTCAAGGGGATCCATATAACAATGGAAAGACTCAGCCGGGGAAAAACAACCGCACCTGCAGGGGATATGAATAAGTCAGGGTAAAACTGAAGTATTCGACTCATGCAGGGGAACAATGATTTCACATAAGGAAAACACGCACTCGACTCGACTGGTGAAGCGTTACACTTCAGCAAAGGAGGAGCAGAAATCTATTATCTACTACTTGTTACTGGGTAAGGAGATAATAAAGATCTGACAGAGAGAACATCCGTCACCGGTTAAGATGAACATATCGAGGATGACTCGCTGAGGAAAATCCAGGAGGAATCTTCATTACCGGTTACTGGGTAAGAATCGCCTTGCTGGGAAAAACTGCAGAAAATAGGATTTACAACTACCAGTTACTAGGAAGAAGACCAGAAGGGGTGAGAGTATCCGTCATCGGTTAGGATGAACATATCAAGGATAAACTCGACAGGGAAGAAAATATGTCATCGGTTAAGATGAACATATCAAGGATAAACTTGCCTGGGGATGTTAAGGAGGATACCCATCATCGATTAGGATGAACATATCAAGGATATACCAACTGAACAAAAAGGGAGGAATTACATCTATCGAAAACTGGATAGAAAACCGTCGAAGAGAAAAATCCGTCACCGGTTAGGATGAACATATCAAGGATTAACTCTACGAGGGGACAAAGTAGGATTTACAACTACCGGTTACTGGGTAGAAGACCAATCAAAGAGAAAATCCGTCACCGATGAAAGTGAACATATCAAGGATAGACTCTGAAAAAGGGAATAAAAAGTAGGGATTACATCTATCAGTTACTGGATAGAATACCAAAGAAGAGAAAATCCGTCACCGGTTAAAGTGAACATATCAAGGATTGACTCTACACAGGAAAAAGTAGGATTTACAACTACCGGTTAATTGGTAGAAGACCAACAAGGAGAAGAAAACCCGTCATCGATTAAGTCCTTCACACTTGATATGTGCATTGCTTCAGCTACCACGGTGACACCACTATTCTGCATAGTACTTTTATCATCTTGTTCTTTGGTATAAAATGTGTATCCATTAATCGCGTATGCGCTATAAGAAAAAACATGGAAATTTGGACCATATGCTAAGCATCTCAACCTTTCTGTTATTGAAGCGGGATCTGAATAATACTTTGAATAAATATGATCCTTAAACCAAGGTATAAAACCAAAACAATTTTGGTTTATTGAGTTAGTTTCTCAACATTTTCAGATATCTCTGACTTCAATAGCATGAGAATGTATGAACCATGCATTAAGCATTAGTGGTATGCACTAATTTGTAGCATAGTTATATATCACCATATAGTTTTTACAAAAGATAAACATTGACTAGAAAATATATATGTAGAATTGTATAATGGTCTAACTGAAAGCTAACAGAAGAATAGTCGACTCTAATTTACTCTATCAAATAACATCCATACCTAAACTTCTTAAGTTACTAGCTACGCTATGTGTGCTAGAATAAATACACTCATAAGCTGCATAGTGTACCTAACGTGAAAAAGAACGAAAATAACAGAGAGTGAAATAACAAAACGCGCAGTATGTTATAATTTTAATGTTTACTAAAGGGGACCTTAGAGGGCGCTTGTGGAAAAAAAGCGCCCTCTAAAGGGGGCCTAAGAGGGCGCTTATGAAAGCGCTCTCTAAGGCTTTCCAAAAGAGCTTTATAAACTGGAAATGCACATGGACTTATAGAGCGCTTTTTTAAAAGCGCCCTCTAAGGGTAACCTTATTGGGCGCTTTCTAAAAAGCGCCCTGTATTGTTGTCCCTCTATCTCCTCCTTATTTTTTCGCTTCACCTTAGAGGGCGCTTTATTACAAAAGCGCCCTCTAAAGTGCGCTGTCTATTCCAGTTGTTCGCTCCTTATTTTTTCGCTTCACTTTAGAGTGTGCTTTTGTAATAAAGCGCCCTCTAAGGTGCACTGTCTATTCCAGTTTTTGGCGTAGTGAAAATGTTTGTTTGTTTTGTTGATTTTATACCTTGAAAAAGGGTTTTCGATGTGATGCCCTTAGGCTCAAACAAAAGGTTTGATGCGTTGATGTTGTTTTTAGATTTTGAAAAGAATGTTCTTGACTTGGGATTGCACTAAAGACTATAGATAAAGGTGAATACCTCGAACTACCAAGCCAAACGTCTTGTGTTCAAAGTACTCAGAACGAGCGTAGGAAAGCTCCATTCCCATCCCTTCTTTTACCACTTAAGGCTCGTGGCATACAATCCTAATCGCCTCTTATTGTGTTTTCGAGTTTGATTTGAGAAAATACCGCTTGACGTTGGACCAAAGGTTTATTTATTATTGTTGAAATAGTGAACGCTCCTGGTGTCTAAGGGATAGCTAACAAACAATAAAAAAGAAAGCGAGTAAATAGTACATGCAAAAGGGGAGGGGATACATGGAAAATACAAGGGATTGCAGAAAATAAAAGGTCTCATTGTCAGGTAGCCCAAGAGAAAGCCTTCTGTGTACATTGTGTCCTAAGCTAGAAAGTGCATAAATATATTACAAACATAACTCCTTTGCTTCTTTGATGTTGCTGCCATGAATGCTCCTTTCGTGCTTGAGTCAAACAATGATTCAAAGTCCAATGTCAAGGGTCCTAAAAGAAATCTCTAAGTCCATGGCCCATTGTCCATTATCCATGCTTAGGTCTTAGTCTTTTCTTTTCCATTTTTTATGTTTAGACCATTTTAAGTTGATTATTAAGATGAAGTGAAGAATGACGATGAATGCACAATTATGGTATAAAGCGAAATAAAGCAAATAAAATGACAAGAAATTAAAATGTTAGAAGTTAGGTATTAGAATTAAAAGTTAGAGTGCAGAAATATAAAGAGTTAGATGTTAGGATTAATCAAATCAAAAATAAAAATAATAAAGTTCAAAGTCAATATCAAGTATAATACCAAATAAAAATTCCAATATCAATTAACAAATCAAATTACAATTCTATCAAACAATTAACAAAATCATTATTCTAAAAATCAATCAATTAACACAATTCAAATACAATTAACAAAATTAAAATTCTAATTAGCAAAATTAAAATCCAATTAACAAAATTAAAATTCTAATTAGAATCCTACAATTACTAAAATCAATATTCTAATTAACAAACCATTAACAAAATTCAAATTCTATTAACAAAATTCAAATTCTAATTAGCAAAATTAATTTCCAATTAGCAAGACTAAAATTCAAATAGCAAAATTAAAATCAGCATGGGCCTAAATCATCCTAAGCCCAAGCAGGGGGGAAGGGGGGTTACTGGCCAAAGTAGGGAGTGTGCAGTAGCCAGAATTGCATTAGGCTCACTTAAGGCTAGGGGTGTCAATGGATCATGAACCAAACCAAATTGAACCATATAAATGGTTCGGTTTGGTTCTTAAAATCATTTTCATAAAACCAATTTAATTTTTAGAAATCGGTTTATAAGTGGATCGGTTCGGTTTTAAACCGGTTTTTCAAAAAAAAAAAGTTAAAAAAAAAATAGTTTTAAATCAATTTCTTTAAAACCAATTTTTTATTTTCTTAAAAAAATCAATTTCAAAACCAATTTTGTAAAAAAAAATAGTTTTATTTTCACTAATTTTATTTTCTTTTAACTAACTTTTTTATTTTCACTAATTATAAAACTATTTTTTATAAAAAAATATTTATTTTAAAAAATTACTTTAAGTTTGACTTTTATAATCACCACAAATAATATCTCGATTAAAAAGAATCCAAAAGTATGATGTGTTACATAAAAACGGTCATAAAATAAAATAATTATGAATCATATCTCTATAAATCATAATTGTTCATAAAATACCTAACTTATTAAAAAATTGTTCAAATTTCTAAAATCTCTCATAATTGTTCATAAACAAATTTTATGAGGTTTTAAAATAGTTTTTCTTTTAAAATTTAAAAAACATAAAAAAAACAATTTTTTTAGAAAAAAAATAACAAATATTCAGAAAAAAGAAAAAAAATAGATAAAAAAAATTGAAAATAATAAAATTATATTCTGAAAAAAAAAATTAAATTTTTTTTTTAAAAATATTTTTTTACTGAAAAAATACAAAATATTTTTGATAAAAAATATCTTTTTTATTTAGAAAAAAATAATAATTTTATTTGAAAATAAATATCAAATATAATTTTTTCGAAAACAAAATCCAAATATAATATTTTTGGTGAAAAGAAAAAAAATCTGATTTTTATTTTTAAAATAAATTTTTTATCAAATTTAAAAAAATTTAAAATATAAAATTGATTTATAATGTGATAAAACATGAAAACATACAAAAATAAAAATTTAACACATAGTAAAATTTGGATAACCAATAACAAAACCAAATTTTTATAATGGGTAACGGTTTATATTTGGATAACCAATAACAAAACCAAATTTTATTTTAACATTTGGTTTGGTTTTTTAAAAGTGGATCAATTTGGATACCAATTTGGTTATGGATAACCGGTTTTTTTGCACACCCCTACTTAAGGCCCGTGCGGGGGTGAGTAGGGCCAAAGGAGGGTGTGAAACAACAAACTATTTGTTTGGGCCAAATGGCCCGAATCTCCTTCCCTCCCACATTTGGATCCATTGTCATAAACAAGAGTCAAACACAAGTATTCAAACGCCGGAAATGGTATACACACCCTTGAAATGAAATGATCAGAAAACAAACGACACAAAGTTCTCACCGTCGGCGCCGTAGTGTCCGTCGCGAGCGACTCGAGGTCCTCCGTGAGAGTGTCGTACGCTGGCGTTCTTTATGGATGATGAATATCGAGTTTGCGCTTCTGTTTCGTTATGAAGACAAACACGTGGTTCCGCGTCTGTGCGTTGCTGAAGATGAAGCAACTTGGATCGTTGCGTTGCAAGGAAGATGATACTCTGATGCATGCGAAGAAGATGATACTCTGATGCGTGCAAAGAAGGTGATACTCCGATGCGTGAGGAGAAGATGATACTTTGATGCTTGCGAAGAAGGTAATACTTCGATGCGTGCGAAGAAGGTTATACTCCGATGCATGCGAAGAATATGATGGCCGTGATTCTGGAAAAAGAAAACTAGAGGCGACCCTATTTCCTTGCTCATTCTAGTATTTATAGACTTGTGAAGGTTGCATTTGGGTGAGTTTGTAAGCTGCATTTTGCTTCTACAATGTCGTTTCCGTTGTTCGCTTATTGTGTTATGTGTTTTGGATTCAGTTGGCTTGTGTGCAATTTCAATTTCCTGCGTTTTGGTTATTTAAGTTGTTGTTACTACTGTGTTTTATTCTGCTGTAGTTTCATTTGTTTCCATTTACTCATGTGTGGATTGCTGTTTACAGCCTGGCTTGCGTTGTGGTGCTGCATCATTTTGGATTTTACGTATTTGGACTTGCATTTCATTTCATTTCTTTGTTGTTGTAGCTGTATTACGTTTTGATAGGTCATTTGCATTGTCGTTTCGATTTAGTCTTCATTGCTTTTCGATGTTGTGCAGTTTTCACTGTGTTTTGCTTTTCCTTTCAAATTTCACTTTCCTGCATTTTTTCAGCTCACGTGTACTCCCTTGGATAATGATTTTTCCTTGCAACTTTTTCTTTTGTCTTACTTGATATGGATTGGACTTGGATATGTGGCATGGATTAGCTTGGTCATGAAATGGGTTGATATGGATATGGCCAAACAATGGGCCGTTGGATATTGAATTGGCAATCGAATAAACTGGTTTATTGGGTTAATTGTGTAACTAAATGGATGTGGGAAAAAATGGATAATTGGATTGGTTTTGGGTTAATGGATTTAAAATGGAATTGGATAATGGATTTAACAATTGGGTTTTAATGGGTTTATGAATGATGGATTTTGGACAAATGGATTTGGTTTTGTGGTTATTAAATGGTTCATGGATTTGGATGAAAATGGTTATGAAATGTATTATTGGATTATAATGGATATGGGCCAAACAATGAATGAACTGGCTTATGTATCTTTAACAACCATGGCCCATCAAGAAATTTCTAAAAAAAAATGATTAAAATTCTAAAATTAAATCGAAACTGAAAACTTAATTTTACATGATGCAATGATTTCTAAAGATAATCAAAACTCAAAGATCAATTCGAACTTCAAAAAATCAATTTTGTATTAAAAATCAAATTGAACTTTAAAACAATGCAATTCCTAGAATTAATTTGAAAAAAAGATGAAATGATTTCTAAAATCAAATTTAAATTCCAAAAAAATCAAATCCAACCTCAAAAATTCAATTTAAACTTCAAAAATTTATTTGAAGTTAAAATCAATTCGAAGCTAAAATTAACTCGGAAAAATATTATGACACAATGTTGACTGTAATGACAACATGCATTGAACTAGTGAACCCACAAAACTTGCAAACCAGATTATATCATAGTTGAATGAAATGAATGAATGTATCAATGCAACAAGAAACATATAACCAAGAACTATATGGCTGATCAAGAATCAACCTGGATTCAAGAGTGCAGCAGGGCATGAAACCACACAGACACCTGGTTAACAAAATACATGGCAAATCCTGATGATCAAGACATGATCATGGTTGATCAAATGCCTCAAAATCAAACAATTTAACATGCAAGTGAAATTTTTCACCACTGTTATAAACCAAGGGATTAGGTTTTGATTGCTCGTTTCCCCTAAAATTATTGATGAACCCTAGTATCAACTAGGTGCAAACACAAAGCCATGAATTTAAGTCACCTACCTCCATGTGTTGAACCATGCTCATGCAAAATGAAATGAATGCTCAAGATGATATGCAAATGTTTAGGATTAGTGACCTAGATGATTATTGGGAAGGGTGGGACGAATTTTGGGGTATGACAGTATAAAAGTATGGCGTGGACCTCAAATGTTCTTATTGAGAAAGATGAAAGAGAAGTGGATTTCGACATAACCAAGTATACAGGTATAATCAGAGTAAGTTACTCTAGTTAAACGCGATTAGGCCATATATCATGCTTAGTTTGTGCATGTGTGTTAGATATCAAGCGTCACCTAAGGAATCTCACTTTAAGATCGTAAAATATATTTTGAGGTATCTTAATGAAACATCTTATCACTGTCTTTGGTATTCTAAAGGTAGTGCTTGTAGTTGTTGGTGTAAGCCTTAGAGGCCAATACTTTTGGTACTTGTATCGAATTATTTATTAATAATAAAAGGCTTTTTCTTTATTATGTTTGTTTAATAAAGTCCCTAGAATAGCTAGTCCGTTTAATGTATCAGGTGTGACTTAATCATGAGATCACATTAAACATAAGGACACTATTCTTAAAGTATCCGTAGTCGAGCTTTATTGTGAAGTGGGATAAAATTAAAGCATTAAGACTATTATGTATATAGACTGATGATCACATCTCATGGATCATGGATAAGGAGTTATCAAGTCTTAAACATAGGTATGAATATTAAGAGTAATATTTATACTGGATTGACCCGCTATGAGAATACTATATAGAATATTATGCAAAGTGTCATAAGTTATTCTCATGGTGATAATGGTGTATACCACCCTTCGACCTGAAACCACTATGGACCCTAGATGTAAAGTCGAGTGCCTTATTGCTGATCAAACATTGTCGGTAACTGGATGACCATAAAGACAGTTGATGGGTACTCCACGAAGCATGCTAAGGGACATGAGTGACCTAGATGGAATTTTCCCATCCTGTGTAACAGTATAAATGTCTATGGGCCCAATATTGAACTGGACAAGGATGACACGGTATATGCCTTGTGTTCAATATAGACATAAGGGAAAAAGGGTAATTATACACATAAGTACTATCACAAAAGGATTTTTCATATCACATGACATTTTTGTGTCTTGGGTAGCAGTGATGTGTTGCTAGATACCACTCATTGTTTGTTATGTTAAATACGTGATTTAATATAATTGCCAATGCCGCAAAAACCTACAGGATCACACACAAAAGGACGGATTGATGAGAGATAGAGTAACTAAGGAACACCGTAAGGTACGGTGCACTTAAGTGAATTGTAGAACATCGTAAGGTATGGTGTACTTAAGTAGAATACGAAATATGGTAAGGTACCACGCGCTTAAGTGATTTTGGCATATTATAAGATATGGGCCACATACACTTAAATGGGCTTTTTAGCTTATAGCTCATACAAGAGGGTCTATAAATAGAACCGTTGTGCAGAAGCATTTGTGCAGTTGCAATTTTGTTTCACTCTCTCTCACTCACTCAAAGCCTTCATTCGTAGCAGCTAGCACTGAGATTGAAGGAATCCGTTCGTGTGGACAGAGTAGAGGCGTTATCATCGTTCAACGTTCGTGATCGCTTCGTAGATCTACATCAATGGTTTCAATCGTCACAAGAGGTAACGATTCTATCACTGATCATGCCCATTTCGTAAGGATTACTAAAGGAGAAAATTTTAAATTCCGCTGCGTTTTGGATCGCTATTCTCCTTTAGTGGTATCAGAGCCACTTACGAAACCATGCATCTGATAGTTGTTTATTTTCTGTATTAATATGATTAAAAGACATAATGAATCAAAGAATAAACGAGTAATTAAATTTGGCATCATGTGTGTATGATTTGGATGATTTATGTTGAATATGCTTCGGAATCCGACATTAGTATGGTGAAGCAGCGATACATTGATCGTCCATAGGTTACGCAATTGAGATCGGTCAAGTTATATATATGATATAAGTAATCCTAATGCAAAATACGGTATATATGATATATTGTTTCTGTTTCGTTCATTCAAACACTTAATGGTTGTTTTCCTTTGAGCGATCAATGGTCGTTTGCTTCTTGATCTGACATTAGTATGGTGAAGCAATGACCTGTTGATCAATCATACTGAATCAACAATCGAGGTGTGTTTGACGGTCTGAAATTGGTGCATTAGGGTTAGTGACGACACAAGGGTTGTGTTGTCAAAGAGTTATGAATTGAGGGCTTGTTGGATCACGTCTGTTGACTGTTTCAAAATGCTGATTTTGGCCGCGTGACGTTCGTGATGGGCATGTGACGGGCGTGACAAGCTGGACGTGACGGTCGTGACATGCTTTGTGACGGTCGTCACATTCACAAAATCTGTATTCTCTATTTTTCTGTTTTGTGACCGGGCAGCGGACCCCGGCTAACTCTGCGTAGTATGATCGGTCGCCGAAATTTAATTTGGTTTTAATTAATTAAAAGAATTAAAATTAATAATAATAATGTGTTTATTATTATTGTCTTGTGGTGAGCGGTTATGGCCTTAGTTTTCCTTTATTTTGTTTTGGGTTTTTAAAATACGACCTGCGTGTCGTGCCTCTCTTTTAATCTCATAATGTAACTTCTTTTCTCATCTCACTCCCTCGTATGTAAAACGAGTTTCTTTTATGTAATATAATGTTATGAAGAAAGATAAGAATTCAATATCAAAGGAGGACAACCTTGAAGATCTTGCTTGGAGAAGCTTAAATCGTTATTAGGTTAACTTAGGTTCTCTCATTGGCTTGGGAGAACAATTGCGCTAGGGGCCATAACTGTTTCATTATGTATGTATGTTGATGCATGTGAATGTATATTGATGCATGTGAATTTATGTTGATGCATGTGAGAGACGATTTATATGATAAATAAGCCGGTGAGATCAGAATAATTGCAAATTCCCTCAAATTAAATATTAAGTTTATGCTTTCCAAGTTTTAGCACTCATCAAGACTAGTATCGAATAATGTAGGTTTCGCCTACGCGAGGTGCATGTTCTATATTAGTAAGGTGCGATGGGATAATTGTAATATCCAATTGTTAAAACAATGGGTCAAACTTAACTAAACAAATTATAATAAGATTATATATGTTTAGAAGCTAGAGTTGGAAATGATCCATGTGATGGATTGGAATAAGGAGTTATTCACCCAACTAAAATATTCGAGAGTTGTATTAGATACAATTGGAAGGAGTTCCTACCTAAATAACCTAGTTTTGTGTAATCCGTCTACGGGGACTTAAAACAAAGTGAAATATGGATCTCGACCTACTAGAAAATCTTCCAACGGGATTTTCCGAATCAAATGGTGATGGTCATTTGTTTTGAGTAAAATAGTGGGAGCATATTTAATTAAAGGCCTAATTAAATATGTTATTGATACTTATATTTTCATTATTTTCATATAGATTACCATGACAACAAACACCTCTAACAACATTTTGCGATCAATCATTGACAAGGAAAAATTGTCTGGGACAAATTTTTTGGATTGGCACCGAAAGATTAGGATTGTCCTCAAACATGATAGAAAGTTGTATGTCTTGGAGAAACCTGTTCCTGAAGGGGAACGTCCTAGTTCTGCACCTAAGGCAGAAAGAGATGCTTATAAGAAGCATGTCGATGATGCCAATGAAACTGCTTGTCTCATGCTAGCTACCATGAACTCAAAGTTGCTAAAGCAACATGAGAACATGGCAGCGTTCGATATGATCGAACAACTGAAGATGCTCTATCAAGAGAAAGCAAGGAATGAAAGGTTTGAAGCTTCAAAAGCCCTTTTTCAAGGAAAGTTAGCTGAGGGAGCCCCTGTAGGTCCCCATGTGCTCAAGATGATTAGGTATGTGGATAACCTTGAGAGGTTGGGTTTTCCCATCGGAAAGGAACTTGCGACTGATTTGATCTTGCAATCGTTGCCAGATAGATTCAGTCAATTTGTCCTAAATTTCAATATGAATGATATGGACAAATCTCTTCCTGAACTACTAGCCATGTTAAGAACTGCTGAGCAGAATCTGAAGTCAAAAGGGAAGTCCATTTTGATGATCGGAAATGGAAAGAGACAGAACAAAAGACCCACCAAGCAGGGTGATAAAGGGAAAGGCAATGAAGTTGCCAAACCCAAACCCATTGTTTCTGATTTGAAGCCTAGTGGAGGCATAGCAAAGGAAGACACCTGCTTCCATTGCGGTAAGATCGGACACAGGAAGAGAAACTGCCCTAAGTACCTGGAAGATAAGAAGAATGGAGTAAAGACTTCAACTTCAGGTATTTTTGTTATTGAAATTAATTTATCTACTTCTACATCATGGGTATTAAATACTGGATGCGGTTCTCACATTTGTACCAATGTGGAGGGGCTAAAAAGGAGTAGAGATTTGGTAAAAGGTGAAGTTGACCTCCGAGTTGGCAATGGAGCAAAGGTTGCTGCTTTAGCCGTAGGAACTTATGTATTGACTTTACCTAGTGGTTTAATAATTCAGTTAGAGAACTGTTATTATGTACCTGCAATTAGCAGGAATATTATTTCCGTTTCTTGTTTGGACAAGTTTGGTTTTTCATTCATAATAAAGAACAACTGTTGTTCAATTTATTTGAATGATATATTCTATGCTACTGCACAAATGAACAATGGATTATATGTCCTTGATCTTGAAATGCCTATTTATAACATTAATACTAAAAGGATGAAACCTAATGAGTTAAATCCAACTTACCTTTGGCATTGTCGATTTTCCAAACTCTTTTCATAACACTTATTTTGAATTGAATCCTAAGTCAACTTTGACCATATTTTGTGAATACTTTTCATTTGTAAATACAACTCACTCAATTGTTTGTGTGGTTTCAATGGCCACTTCTTGACAAAGCTTTTCATAAACATTAGCCATTAGGTTTGAGTTATCCTAGAGGTTGATATGATACTCACCTATATCCTTAGTGATGGACTATAAGTCTTCCATGCTTATTATAGGGTTAACCCCTCACTAGCATGTCGAAGCTCTCCTCACATGGTGGATTTGTGGTTTTAGGTTGAGTTTTCTCCCTTTGATAACAAAAGACCTTAAGCCTTTTGACCAATCAATTCACCAATTTCTTTTGAGATTTTTACCCCGAACTACGAGGTTTTGATCCTACCTTTTTAAGATGGTACGTATGCAATGGGTTTATCCATTCAAACACAAAATTGTAAATAAATTGTATATTCTCTTCTCATCTCCCCAATTATGTTTGCACAAATAATTTTCACAAATACCAACCTACCTTACAACATTGGTGAAAAGGGCTCCCTTAGAGTACTAAGGATGTTTTGGGTGCTTAAAACCTTCCCATTGCATAACCAACCCCCTTACCCAGATCTCTGACATTTTTATTAGTTTTTGATTTGATAAAACTTCTCGATTTTTGTTCACTTTCTAACCTTTCCTTTGGATAAATAGAAGTGCGGTGGCGACTCGAATTGTATGATTTACTTTTGATTTAGTGAATAAATCTAAAGGTAACGAATACCCCGCTACAGAAAAATGGCGACTCTGCTGGGGAGACCATTCGCCTAGTGGGTTTTGCCTACTTTTCACCTTTGTTGTATTGTATGTTTATATTATTTGTGACATATTTTTGTGCAAATTTGAGATTACTGTATTGTTTGTAATGTATGAATTGCTTGATATATCAATTGCTTGTGTGCTTGGTGGTCTCTTGTGAGATGAGTTCTATACCCAAACTCGAGTGCACTTATGATAGGAGAATGGCATAGTCTTGTTGACTTGTGTGGAGTTATTCCTTAGCAAGTTGACTTGCAAGCCCATTCACTTGGTGGAGGTTATGTTGGAATCAATAATGTCACACGAGTAGTCGTGGTTAGGCATTACTCTTTCCAATATATGCCTTAGAAGCCAAGGACCTTAGTTTACCAAGCCCATCTTGGCCTATTTTTGGGACGTAGTGCGAAGGTCGTTCAAGTGTAAGATTTGATACGATTGTTACGCGATACTACACTCATAAGAGTCTCTCTTGAGAATATTTTTGGAATACGAGTAGTCGTTTATCCGATAATATCCGAAAGATGGGATGATGACTATGGGAACCTCTTGTAGGACATGATTGTCAGGTTTAACCATAGTACACTCCCTTTGGGTGGTTCTTAACCGAGACTCCATGCTCGTGACTTCCAACAAACCCTTGATTCATGGTTGATCCGTTCTTGTATATCCTTAATATCAATGGAACTTGGGTGTTGATAAGGTGTAAACCATAATCCACCAAAATGGATGATTGATATTAAGGATGACTTGATCCATCCCATGACCTTTGTGTGGTGTGATTTGCTTGATCCTTGAGTGTGATTGTTGTATCCATGCATTCATGCATTCATACACATCCATATCATCAACAATGAGAAAATTTTCAAGGAACTTAAGAGGTCTATTTGTAAATTTTCAGACATGGATAAGCAAAGAAGGAATACAAAGAAGTACAGTTTCAGACAACCCGACTTGAAAGAGTTAAGGAGTTTGACATCCTATGTATTACACCCCCTGGAGTTCAAGGCTCGTCATGGGAAGCTTCTGTCTATTCTTGCTACTCAGGTGGATGAAGGTCTGATGAATGTGTTGGTGCAGTTCTATGATCCCTTATACCGTTGCTTCACATTTCCGGATTTCCAGCTTTTACCTACGCTTGAGGAGTATGCCTATCTTGTGGGTATACCTATTCTAGATCAGTTGCCGTTCAGTGGCTTGGAGAGAGTTCCTACTTCTCAAGAGATTGCTGATCTGTTGCATATAGATGAATCTATTATGGGTGCTCATATGACTACCAAAGGTGGAATTCAAGGTCTCCCATCTGATTTCCTCATTGCTCAAGCTACTATGTATGGGAAGGCCATGAGTGAGGACGCCTTTGAGGCCATATTTGTACTTCTCATCTCTGGGCTAGTGCTATTCCCCAACATCGACAAGTTTGTAGATGTGAACGCCATTAGGATTTTCTCTACTCTTAATCTCGTTCCTACTCTGTTGTGTGACACTTATTTCTCTTTGCATATGAGGAATGCAAAGGGTGGTGGTACCATTGTGTGTTGTTTGCCTCTGTTGTACAAGTGGTTTATTTCGCACTTGCCATAGACGGTCGCCTTCAAGGAGAACAAAAGATGTCTACGGTGGTCCACGAGACTTATGTCTCTCACTAATGATGATATCTTTTGGTACAACCATGTATATGATGGTGTGCATATTATTGACTCTTGTGGTGAATTCTCCAATGTGCCTCTTCTTGGTACATGTGGTGGGATTAACTACAACCCTGTTTTGGCACGCCGTCAGCTTGGGTTCCCCTTAAAGGATAAACCTAATAACATTTTGGTAGAAGGTGTGTTCTTTCAAGAGGGTAAAGATCCCCAAAACTTGAAGGGTAGGATGGTCCGCGCTTGGCGTAAGATTCATAAGAAGGGAAGGAAAGAGCTTGGTCCGAAGAATTGTATCGCTTTGGAACCCTATACCTCGTGGGTTAGGAGGAGAGCTTCTGAGTACCTTATGCCTTATGACTATCCAAGACCTACACCTATGGTTATGGCTGGGCCTTCAACCCTCCCTGACCAAGGAGTAGAGGAGTTGAGAGATGAAGACCATTCGCGTGCTTGGGTCTGTGAGCGAGAGGAGCTACTTCAGCAGCTTAGAGATAAGGATGCATTGATAGAGTTTCTTGAGCATCAGGTTATGGACGAGCCTGATGATGTGGTGACTTCTCTTCTTCCTCAGTCTTCCAGGTTTTGGAAGAGGAAGTATGACAGACTCGCCAAAGAGAAGGCAGATATAGAGGCAGCCTATGAGAGAGAGGTGAAGAGGCTTCGTGCAGCTTATCTTCCGGTCTCGAGAGCGTTGGACGATTGTTTCTAGGGTTCCATAGGATGTTCATTTTCCTTCTCTCTTGTATTGTATTTGGTTACCAAGACTGTACTTCTTTGGTGTAAAAATATTTTCCAGATATTATTGATATGATATTTCCATATATGTCTAAATGATTGATATTTTCCAAATATTTGCAAATATGACTCTAAAGTTCCTCTGGAAAAAAATTAAATCATATGCACAAGCATTGCATGCATCATGTGCATAAGCAGGTTTTGTTCCAGGGCTTCTTGTTCAGTGGTCTAACTCTGTGTTCTTCGTTTATTTTAAAGACAAGCTGACGCACCGGTACTACACCAGAGCCAACTCATCAAAGCTAATGGATCACCTAGAACAAGAGAACAGAGAGCTGAAGGAGGAAGTGGCAAGATTGACTGCCCTGATGGAGTCTTTCTTGGCCGCCCAAAGCCAGTCGTCTCCAACGCCTTCAACTCCTCCCTAGAGGACGGTCATTTCTGAGATTGCTTCCTCAACCGTGCTTGCTGCCAGTGCCCACTTCACGCCTACTGCCATGCCAGCCGGGTTTCCCTGGGGGATGCCCGCGAACTTCGCTCCTGAGGGTCTCGCCCCAACTTTTGCTTCTCTGTCGGCATCTAGCCTGGTCCTTGCTGTGCCACCTCCAGTCGTGCATACTTTGCCCAAGGTAGATGACACCATTTACCACTCTGAGCCATTTGAGGGCCCATACGTGTATGAGAAAATGGATGCTATGAATGATCAATTCCTTAAGCTGCGCAAGGAACTCAAAACTCTCAGAGGGAAGGACCTCTTTGGCAAATCTGCTGTTGAGCTTTGCCTTGTTCCTAATGTCAAGATTCCTGTCAAATTCAAAGTGCCTGACTTTGAAAAGTACAAAGGAAACACTTGCCCGCTCAGCCATTTGGTTATATATGCACGAAAAATGTCGACTCAGACCGACAATGATCAACTTCTGATCCACTACTTCCAGGACAGCCTGTCCGATGCCGCCCTGAGATGGTACATGGGCCTAGATAGTGCGAACATCCGCTCCTTCAACGACCTTGGCGAAGCCTTCGTCAAGCAGTACAAATATAATATTGATATGGCTCCCGATAGGGACCAATTGAGGGCCATGTCCCAGAAGGATGAGGAAACGTTTAAGGAGTACGCCTAGAGGTGGCAAGAATTGGCTGCACAAATTGTGCCTCCGCTAGAAGAGAAGGAAATGACCAAGATCTTTCTGAAGACCTTGAGTTCATTCTATTATGAGCGGATGATTGCTAGCGCTCCTTCTGACTTCACCGAGATGGTGAATATGGGGATGCATTTAGAGGAAGGAGTCAGGGAAGAGCGCCTGACTAGAGAAGAAAGCTCTTCTGCCAAATGTTATGGGGCGTTTGCAAAGAAAAAGATGGTGAGGCACATGTTGTGACCTCCCATGTTAAATCTAGAAGACCCTCTGTGAAGAAGAAGATTGTGCGTCCAGCCAGTAACCAGCATCAGGTGTCTCATATAGCACCTGTTTTCAAAGAAAATCAGCAATATCAGCATCATAATCAGATCCAGCAACAGCAACATCAACAGTATCAGCAACAACAGCACCGTCCTCAACAGCAGGCCTACCAGCCTCGAAACAACAATCAGACCAGTACAAGCTATGATAGAAAAAGGGTCACTTTTGATCCTATTCCGATGACCTACGCAGAGCTATATCCTTCTTTAATTGAAAGGAAACTGATCACTCCGTGTGACCCACCTACTATACCTACCAACCCTCACTGGTGGTATAAGCCTGAGCTTCACCGTGTTTATCATTCCGGTGCTCCCGGACATGATATGGAGAATTGCTACCCGTTTGAAATTCTGGTATCAGATATGAGATGTCGAAGGTAATGTCACGACACTAATATCTGAGTTACACACACAGAAGAAAGATACAGAATGATAATGCAAAAGACACAAGCAATTGTTAACCTAATTCGGTGCAACTCACCTACGTCTGGGGGCTACCAAGCCAGGAAGGAAATTCACTAAAATAGAATCAGTTCAAAGACTCTTCGTACACTTCAACAAGTTACAATCTTTATCACCTAATCTCTACCCATGCAATTTCTACCTAAGCACTCTTAGATATGAGAACCCACTCACTTCCCTACAATCACACCTGTGATCTTAAACAACAATCCCTTGAGAAAAGAAAACACTTTTCAATAACACACTCTTGATTTTACTTCACAGTTTCAATCAAGAAGACACACTCTTGATCTTGCTTCACAACTTTGATCAAGAAGACACACACTTGATCTTGCTTCACAACTTTGATCAAGTAGACACACTCTCTTGCTTAACAGCTTTAGAGTGACAAATTACAACCACAAATAAGTCCAATTCAATCATCAAAAGATGACTTGAATGGCTTACAAGTCTCACGACTAAACAGACACAAACCCTAGCTCTCTCTCTATATTTCGCTCAGTATTGGTTGTGTTGTCAAACAGGTTTTCTAAGTCCCTTTTTATAGAAGCTTTCAGCTAGGCTTGGACATCTTGAAAACCCTAAATCTAGTTTCCAATCAAATCTTCTTATGACAGCTGGTTAGATCTCCTTGGAAAATAAGTAAATCAGGTTGTAATCCATGATTGAATGCTCCTGCAAATCAGATCTTCAATCATACATAGATTGCCATTAATTGTGCAATCACAAAACACCAGACATTCACACTGAATGTTCTGTGTACAGGATGTCATGACATCGGGTCTGACATCCTAGAAAAATCCTGCATAATTCCATAATTCCTTTTATAACTTCCAGCAGGTACAACCATATCAGATGCCATGACCTTGTGTATGACATCTTGAAACAATCCTGCATGAACATGTCTTTCATTTAAGCTCCAGCAGGTACACATATATTAGATGCCATGACCTTGTGTATGACATTCTGAAACAATCCTGCATGAACATGTTCTTGAACTTCAGCAGGTACATAGGATATCTCATGTTAAGACATTACACATAACATCTTGTGAACACTCTTTGTTTTACCAAAATTATTGCCACACTAAGAATCAACAAACTCCCCCTTTGGCAAATTTTGGCTAAAACATATATCTGTCCTTTTTGTTCCCAAGGTAAACTATCAGCAGTTAAACAACATAACAGTAGTTTAAACAGCAGCAGAAGCAACACAATTACTAGTTAGTTACTAGTAATACACACATGCACAAGGGTACTTCTCCTCCCCCTAAATCTGTGCAACAAAAATAGAATTACTAGTTATGGATGCAACTAGTAAGACACACAAATGCACAAGGGTACTCCTTCTCCCCCTAAATCTATGCACACATCAAACATCTTCCATGAACATAACAGCTACTGTAACCACAACACTTGTACCAGCCAGAATGTCATTCTGACATCTGCTTCAACATCACCACCTTTGTACCACCACATCAGACATCCCATTTGACATCTGTAAACAGAACAACATTCTATTTAACAATAGCTGTCCATCTGTCCAGCTACATATATCTCCTCACATCTCCAGCTCCACATATACACTTCTCCCCCTTTTTAGTCAAAATTGACCAAAGGTGACCAATTAGACAAAATAATTGTCAATTAGCCTAGCAGAGAATGTCAGCACAGATGTTATAACATTAAAAATGTTAAAACATAATAGTTAGGTAGTACAAACCATCATCATACACAGCTGTGATAGCTGGGATAATGAACAAATTCAAGGAACTCATTAAGAGCCCAAAATATTACAAACAGGCATCAATGAGGACTGCCACAAATTACACACTTTAAAAAAAAACAATAAAACTTCAGCATCTAGACACAGCAGCACCAGAACAGCTTCCAAAACAATAATCTTCACAGCACACCTCACAGACTTCACCACAGCATACCAGTCTTCAACACAAAAAGAAGGAAGGAACCATTAATCAGAGGAAGAAGTATCACCTTCACCTTCAGAGCCTTTAGAGCTTTCAGAGTTGCCATTGGATTGGGCTTTTGCATTTGAATCCTTACCAACCTTCTCCATTTCTTCCTTTTCCAGGCTAGAAATAAGGACCTCCAAAGCTTCTTATCTTGCCTTGGCCACCCTTATACCATTATCCAATTCCTTGCAGGTATCTTTTAGTTGATCAATTAAGCTCCCTTGAGATGCAGGCTCCTTTCTGGCAGATGTCATGATAACATCATTGACATGACTTCCCTCAAACATCTTATGATGAATGGACAGTGAGGCCTTTCTTCTGCTTGGAATGTCATTTGCATTGAGTATGCCTGGTTGTTGACTCAAGATAATACCACAAATAATGGATGGGAAGGTAATGGGCAGCTTCACAGCATTTGTGGAGGCATGTCTGATAATTTGGTCAAACATAAACTTTCCAAAATCATAGTTAATCCTGGTTCCAATTGCATGAATGACTCTTCCAAGACTAATGGAGATGATAGAGATATGATTAGTAGGCACCCAATTAGCTGGACCAATCTTGTGCAAGATGGCATATTTGACAGTTAGCTTGCTAGATGATAGGTGATTCCTACTAGGCCATTCCTTAACTTGGCCAGCTGTAATGATCCTACAGACCTCATTGTCTGTAGTCTCTAGATCCATTCCTCCATCAGTTCCTCTCCCTATGAACTTGTTGATGATGGTTGGTGAGAATCTCACACACCTACCTCTTACAAAAACTTTGCAAAATTCCCTGCTGCTCCTTTCAGAAATCTCCTTTGGGATATTTACAACAAATTCTTTTACCAACCCCTCATAGCATTGGGGCAGAGCAACCACATTCTTCATCAATCCAGCATTCTTGATTAAATCCATGACTTCCTTTACTTCAACAGCCTCTTTTCCCAGCTCTCTCTCAACCGCTACCCTCCTCTGAATGACAAACTTCCATTTTACAGCATCGTCTTCTAAGTGAAAAGAGATGTTGTCTAAGTGTACAACTGCAACTTTGCCTGGACACTTCTTAACAACCTGCCTTTTTGCAGGGGAGATGTCTGGAACATCGTCTTCGACATCCTCATCAGAGTCAGAACTCTTACTTTCTTTCCTCTTCTTAACCTCAACCTTGCTCCATGATTTGGAGGGTCCTACACCAGCAGTCTTCTTCCTAGTCTTGGATGTCATGATTTCACCCACGGGTTTTCCTTTCCTATTCTTCAATTTCCAAGCAGCACTTGGTTTCACATGGTGAACCAAAGTGTCATCCTCTTCCTCTGAACTTTCTTCCTCCAAATCAATACTATCCTTAGCAGTATCTGGAGACATGCTAGCTGGTTTCTGGCTAGGTAAATTTTTCCCAAGGGAACATAATCCCTCAGCAGCTACTTCCTTTTCTGTCTTAGATGAGTCATCATCTTTCTCATCTTGGGTTTCCACCTCAGGAGAGGGATCCCTTCTGGACAGAGGGGTAAAAATATCCTTGACTCCATGTTCTTCATTCAGAATCCTAGTAACTAGGTTTCTTATGGTACGATCAGTAAAGTGCATGTCCTTTTTCTCAAGAGATTTTTCAGGAATGTTACCTTGCTTAGTTCCAGCCATGGAGGAGGGGCCTGGGACGTCACCTGGTATCATACACAGAGGAGTCACGTCCATCAAATCTTCATCTAGAAACTCCATGAAGGGAGTTCTTGTATGATGAAAGGGTTTTGAGCTAGATGATGATGGATGTTGAGACATGTTGTTGAACTTTTGAAGGAAATTTCTTTGCCCTAACAGAGGTTCTCTGAGTAGTTTGATGAAGATGGAAAGAGTTGTGTTCAGGTAGAGCGTGCAAATGGAATAGATACTATTTCCAATACTAGGGAATGATTCATTATTAATGTGGCTCTTTCTTTTAATTAGGCAGACAATATTTTTATTGCCTTTTCCACTCCATATTAATTGCCATATTTTCTCAAGAATCCAAGTCCCTAATTTCCCTCTTACATATTCAAGTTGGATATCAACCAAATCCCTTGCAGCCTTGTCAGTTAGTTGCATTTCATGCTTTAGAACTATGAATTTGTTTTCCACATACTTTCTAATTGAGTGATAACAACAAATATTGTACTTGGTCCAACTGTGTTGAATATGATTTTTGGACATAGTTGCAACATACAGGTTGTCATAATACAATGTCATGACATCGTGTGTGACATTTGTAGCGGTGTATTCGTCGCTATATGATCTATCGATTAAATCATAAGCTAAGAGATACATTGAAATTTCGAGTCGCCACCGCACTTTTATTTATCCAAAGGACTGGCTAAAAAGCGAACAAAAGCCTAAGAAGTTTTACACGTAGAAAACTAATAAAAAGATTAGAGATTCTGGGTAAGGGGTAAATTACGCAATGGGAAGGTGTTAGGCACCCACTACGTCCTAGGTACTCCTAGGGAGCCCTTTTCACACTTGTTGTAAAAGATTGTTATTTGTATGACATAAACATTGTGCAAACATGATTGGGATGATGAGAAAAGAATATACATTTTTTATTGGGTTTGAACGGATGAACCCGCTGCCTACGTACCTTCCATCAAAGGTAAGGATCAAAACGCCGTAGTTCGGCTAAAAGATTTCCAAAAGTTGGTGGATTCAGTTTTAAACAATAGCACTGAGGCTTTTCATTATCAATGGGAGAACACTCGACCAAAAACAACATCCACCATGCGAGGATAGCTTCGACGTACTAGAGGGGTTAGCCCTGTTTTCAGTACGGAAGTCTTACTGTCGACTCACTAAGGATAGGCAAGATTTACATCAACCACAATGATAATTGAAACCTAATGGCTAATGCATGAAAAGATTAACAATGGACAAAGCCAAAACAAGTGAATGAGTGAAGTTAATTGATTGTGATTATGAAAGTGGAGTCAAAGTATGATTAAGATTAATTCAAAGAAGTATTATGAAATGGAGTTTGAAAAAGTCAAGGACTTGAGGTCCAGGTTTTTAATTTTGAAAACATGAAGAAGTTTGCACAACACTTATGTCAAATTTGAAAGTTAAGAGTGTGAAAAGGTTCTAAGACATAATGGGGATGAATGGATGAATATGGAAAGTAAAACTTCTTAGAAGGTTCACTTCTTGAAATCATATAGCAGATGATTCAAGTGTGCCCTTTGGAATAGCAAATGAATAATAACAAACAAACAAAGCAAAAAAAAGACGGATACCGGATGCCAATCACTGGTCTTATACCAATCTCCTAAAATAGAAATGGGATATCAGAGGCCACTCAATGGACTTACACTAATCTCCTTACACAAAGAAGTAAAAGGCGGATACCGGATACCAATAGATGGATTTACACCAGTCTCCTAAAACAGAACAGGATATCAGAAGCCACTCAATGGACTTACACTAATCTCCTCAAAAAAAAAAAACAAGAATGAAACAGGAAAGTCAACTGCCAATCTATCTGGACTTAGGTTAACTACGCAAATATGCTCATAGGAATACCAATGCCACATTACAGGGACTTACAATGGATCCTCACATACAAATAGATAAAACAAACTATGATCACAGGAAAGCAGATGCCAACTTACAGGGACTTATAACTGCAACCTCACATACAAACAG
Source organism: Lathyrus oleraceus (assembly GCF_024323335.1). NCBI lineage: Eukaryota > Viridiplantae > Streptophyta > Magnoliopsida > Fabales > Fabaceae > Lathyrus > Lathyrus oleraceus. Next base: position 32,586,668 of record NC_066581.1, read on the forward strand.
ATAAAACAAGCTATGATCACAGGAAAGCAGATGCCAACTTACAGGGACTTATAACTGCAACCTCACATACAAATCAAACAGACCAAGTTATGATCATAGGACAACAGATGCCAACTTACAGGGACTTATAACTGTATCCTCACATACAACCAAACAAAGCAGCAGAAGATATGAGTGACCAATGAGGTCTTACACTCTATCCTTCCATATCATAGGAGCAAATGCCAAAGCAATGGACTTACAATTGTCCTCAATGGGCAAACAACAATAATAAATGTCACACAGACAAATGATATGATCATGCACTAATGGCAATTGATGATGATGATAAATGCATAACATAAAAGCAAACAGGTGCATATGAAGCAATCAATCAATCAATGAATATCAAACAGCACACTCTATAGCCAAACGAGGGGGCTCACACAAGAGGGTTTGACTACGAAAGTCCACTGTAATAGGTAAAGGTCGCTCTTAACCTTGCCATTGAGAGGCTAAGGTGAAGCAGATGAATAGGAGATGAGGGTGTGCCTCATTGCTTCTATCCCTAATCAGGGAGAGCATCAAATAATAGAAAGTGGGGGAGTTCAGAAAGATGGAACTCTCTCCCCATTATTGACTCGATAGATCTTGGGTTTTTATCTCAATGCTTCAACCATGTAATGGGAGCAAAGAGAGGACTCACTGAATAGTAGGGGATAGGCTACTTATCCCTTATATCTACCAATTGCCTTACTTGAAGGACTTTTCCTGCTTGGGACAATTTTAAACACACACAAGCATTGCCTCTTAAGGAGGACTTCAGACAGTTTGCCCGGTCAAATAACAGACCGGGTCTCCAGACTACATGAAGAAAAGGAATTATACCTCAAAGCAAATTGCTATTAAAGCAAAGCAAAGCAAGTTCAAAGAACTTAAGCAACTAATGGTACCTGAAATAGTCAAACAAATCAGTACACAGTTCAACAGTTAAAGCAAAAGGAAACAGGAGTCAACAGTCAAACAGATAGACAAATGTGCAAAGCACAAGGCACAAGGCTTATGAGCCAAGCAACCTACAAAACAAAGAGGTGAGCACATGATAAACAATCAAGCTCAAACAAATTGGATTGTTCTCTTTGAAGCATTTGTAGCTCAACCTGAAACAATGAACTCAAACATAAGCCAGGAGACCACTAGGACAAGCCTAGGGTCAAAAACAAAAGGGAAAGTCAAAACAGCAAACAAATAGTCAACCAAAGTCAAGTTCAAGCATTTAAGAAGCAAGCACAATTGGTTTCAAACTCATATCATGCATCATTGTCATTTTATGGACCAAAGAAGTCAAAACATGGCAAAAGGGAGCACAAATAGGTCAACAGCAAGACCAAGCTCAAAAGCAAACATAATCAATTCCAAAAATTATGAGATAATTCATACTCAAACACAATCCATAACATAGCATGCATATGAAATTTCAGCTCAATTGGATCATGGGAAGATGGTCAAATAAAATCAAGAAGTCAACACAAAATCAAGTGTGCACAAAGAAGTCAAACATACATGAGTCAACTTCAAAAAATCATAACAAAATGAAAACAGATGAGAAATGGATGGGATTAACACCAATGCAAAGCTCAAGATGTCTAGTATGCACATATGAAATTTCATGATCATACAATAAGGTATGAGAATTTCACAAAGGATTTGGCAACATGTATCACATAAAGTCAACAATTGACTAGGCAGGGAAGGAAATTCACAAACAAATAGGAAATGGCATGATTAAATCCCAGAAAATTCACACATCAACTAGACATCTAAGAGATGTCTCATGCAAAATTTCAGATTATTTGGAAGCCAGGAAGCATGTGAACAAAAATCATGAATTTGCATATCATTGGTGTGACACAAATTGTCACACCTTACTTCAGAAAATCATATCTCACACACCACAAATGATAAATGCACAAACTTTACATCAAAATGAAGATGAATGAGTGTAGATTAATCACAAAAAATTTCAGGGTCATTGGATGCAACATGATCATTTCACAATGGAATTGGCAAAGGGTATCAAAAGGGCATACATGTTAAGAAACCTAGAGCCATTTAAAATCCAGCCACACAAAAAAATAATTAAAAATCATGATAAAAAAGTAGACATTCTCATGAACATGATGGAAAAAATTGCATGTTTTTTGGAGTTAAATTGAGTGAGAAATGATTTTTGGAAGATGGGTAACAAATTGGGACAAACATGAACACATAACATGGTTTAATGGTCAAACAAGTTGACTGCATGGCATTTTGGTAAATATCGCCCTCATTAATCAAAACGCACAGCTTTGGATGGACACGGGAAATGTTATCATTGGTCACTTTTGAATGGAACAGTAACATGCAGAACAAAACACACAAAGCAACCAATCGTGTTAACATGGAATTCTGGGAAATGTCATTAGGGTTTATGCAACCTAGGGTTTATGCAACAGCAGGGTAACTTCATGCAAGTTCATCATCATAAAACAAATTTCAAGCAGAACCACACAATAGCATGGCATTGGTGTTCAGGCAACATCATTCAGCAACAACCAAACACAATTTCACATGAACTTCCTGGGCAGGTTCTAGGGTTTAAGCCACAGTGTTAGGGTTTTAGCAGCATACAGTAAGCTTCACCATCAACAAATCAACTCGAAATTTTTTATGCCCAGAACAACAAATTAAATACATCAATGGAATCATCAGACCACATACAACACAAATATGACAACCAATCTCACTAACTCATCCTAAGCAGGGCAAATCGAGTGAAAATAAGTTTGAGCATAAAAATGAAATCCAGATTTCTCAGCCATAACACAACCATTTTGAATGATACAAGTTGCAATGGACTCAGCAAAGCAAGTTCTTTCTAACACATGGCATGGATTAGAGAAAACGGATGGTCGAAATCTTACTTGGCTGTGAAGAAAAATGTGAAACAGGGCTGCTTTTGATGATGTTGGCTCGAACAGATGGAGATAATGGTTGATGTTGATGGATGCTTGAAGAAACTTGGCTCAGCAAAGCTTAGAATACTTCAAATCTCGATCTGCCATTACTGGTCCATGGAAAAACAGAGCTCGAAAATGAAGTTCCAGCTGGGAGTTTACACTTGGAAACAACTCACAATGATGATGGATGATGAAGCAATGCAAGCTTGCTCGTGGTTCTTTTGAGTTTTAACAAAAAAATGCAAGTGTTTCAAAATGCAAAATGAGAGAGCATCAGAGTTTCTGTGCGATGGAGGCTGTGTCTCTAGGGTTGTTTGTGCAGAAAAATAACTTTATATATGTCTGTTTATCCTGGCTTAATGATGTGGTAAGCTTGATTATGTTAAATGAACCAAATTGCCAAAATTGCTAAGTGTGAACCAAAGGTGCATGGAGTGTGCATGGTCTGGCCGAGTTTTGGGCCTTGGCAAGTTGCAAATACCATATGAAACAAATCCCAATTGGCCAAAGTGAGAAAAAGTCAATAAATCAAAAGTCAATGGTTGGTCAAACTTGATTTTTAAATGAAATAGGTCAAAAAATGCCATTTTGATTGGCAAGGTTTTGGTGAATGAAATTTATATTTTTGGAAAGAGGAGGAAAAATGTGGTTTGTAGGAAAAAACCCCACCAAATTTGGCCTTATGGTTCATGAGATATGGCTCTTTGAAGTTCAAAAATTGGTGAAAATGAATTGATCATATCTTGACAACCACACATGGGATTTGAGAGTTCTTGGACTTTTTGAAAATGGGAGAACAAGATCTTCAACTTTCATGTTGGGCAAAAATTCATTTGGAGCTTGTATCATGATGTAAGTTTAAGATCAAGAAGTTTCCATTTTTGGCAGTTGAAATTACAGGTCCACTTTCTATTTCTGGAAATTTTCTGATTAACTTCAAATTCTTCCATGATGAGGTTTGACATGATATATGAGGCTTATATAAGCATGAATGAGCTCCTTCAAACCATTTATATCCATCAAATCACTGATTAAATCCACAGTTGACCAAGTTTGACTTTCTGTTGACTTTTCTAGGGTTTTGCATGACTGGAGCATTCCTGATGAATTCCAAACCCTAATTCCTTGAGACCTTGATTTCAAATGATGTCACAAGATATATGAGCTCTTGACTATTGATCATGGTGCCCAAATTCTGCAAGAATGGCCACCATCCACTGCTTTGACTGACTGTTGACTGTCTTTGACCTAATTGCTGATGATTGCTTCAACTGCAAGCAACAAGGTTAGACTGACAATATTTTTGTACTTTTTGGTTAGTAATCATATGAAAAGCAAAGATATACAAACGCAAAACATGCTTGGTGATCAAGAATCAACCCACAAGGCAAACTACCCACTAAGAGGGAAACAAAGGCATGCAATGATCCTTGAGGCCATGATATGATATGATATGGGCCATGAGGGATCTTAGGGCCAAAATTGGGGTCTTACAGATGCCCCTATTTAAGGTCATTCTAGCCGGAGAAGTGAAGTTTAGAAATCTTCATCTCGACGCGGTAGAATGGGCTTAAATAACAGTAATGAGACAAATTTTGGTCCCTAAGAGACCTCATGATGCAAATGTATGCATGCAAAAGACACAAATTCTGTGGGGAATATGATTCACACAGAAGAAAAGACGATCCATCGGAGTAATACACTCACCAGGAACAGAGACTCTAACAAAACTCTAGTTGGGGATAAACAAAACTGACACAGCGTGAACAAGACACGACTCTGATTAGGAGGAAAAACAGAAAACAGACTGGAGAACTCACTGGGGAGTGAAGGACTCACACTGGGGAAAAGAAAATTCCAAAGGAAAAACATCCATTGGAAAGACACAAGCTGACTCCTGGGGAGAAGCAAAAAGAAAAACTTCACTGAGGAAGCACCAAAGAAATGAGATGTTACCGGTGTGAGGGTAACAAAAACAGGAAGGAACACCAAGGATACCGGGTTGTAGGTATGTAACAGGTGACCGACCAAAGACGTGAATTGGTGTGTGTTCCAAAACACTCATCATCCTGAAGAGAGCGAAAGCAAACTTGTTTATAGGATGGATATTCAATTCTACAAAGAATACGAATCTTACTCTGAGGGGAAAACAAAGGATTGACCCAAGAGTGAACGAGACATATTATTCATTACTGGCAGACCGTGAATAATATACTCGAAAGGAAAATTATCCTGAACCGGTTACTGGGTCGTTTATAGGATAAGATCCGAAGACGTGAATTGGTTTGTGTTCCAAAACACTCATCATCCGAAAGAAAGCTAGAACAGCAGACTTGTTTAAAGGATGGCTGAAAAAACGTGAATTGGTGTGTGTTCCAAAACACTCATCATCCAAAACGCAAACTGGTTAAAGGATGGACAAAAAAACGTGAATTGGTGTGTGTTCCAAAACACTCATCACCCTGAAGAAAGCTAGAACAGCAGACTTGTTAAAAGGATGGACAAAAACGTGAATTGGTGTGTGTTCCAAAACACTCATCACCCTGAAGAAAGCTAGAACAGCAGACTTGTTAAAAGGATGGACAAAAAACGTGAATTGGTGTGTGTTCCAAAACACTCATCACCCTGAAGAAAGCTAGAACAGCAGACTTGTTAAAGGATGGACAAAAAACGTGAATTGGTGTGTGTTCCAAAACACTCATCACCCTGAAGAAAGCTAGAACAACAGACTTGTTAAAGGATGGACAAAAAGACGTGAATTGGTGTGTGTTCCAAAACACTCATCACCCTGAAGAAAGCTAGAACAGCAGACTTGTTAAAAGGATGGACAAAAAACGTGAATTGGTGTGTGTTCCAAAACACTCATCACCCTGAAGAAAGCTAGAACAGCAGACTTGTTAAAAGGATGGACAAAAAACGTGAATTGGTGTGTGTTCCAAAACACTCATCACCCTGAAGAAAGCTAGAACAGCAAACTTGTTTAAAGGATGGACAAAAAAAAGCGTGAATTGGTGTGTGTTCCAAAACACTCATCACCCTGAAGAAAGCTAGGACAGCAGACTTGTTAAAAGGATGGACAAAAAGCGTGAATTGGTGTGTGTTCCAAAACACTCATCACCCTGAAGAAAGCTAGGACAGCAGACTTGTTAAAAGGATGGACAAAAAGCGTGAATTGGTGTGTGTTCCAAAACACTCATCACCCTGAAGAAAGCTAGGACAGCAGACTTGTTAAAAGGATGGACAAAAAGCGTGAATTGGTGTGTGTTCCAAAACACTCATCATCCAAAACGCAAACTGGTTAAAGGATGGATATTCGATTTCACAAGGAATATGAATCTTACTCGACTGGGGAAGATCAACAAAGGACTCCAACCAAAGAGCGCATGAGACATATTATTCATTACCGGCAGACCGTGAATAATATACTCGCATAGAAAATTATCCTGAACCGGTTACTGGGTTGTTTAAAGGATAAAATTCGAAAAGAAAGGCATCGGGATACCAGAATAGGTATATAATGATGACCAATCAAAGGGAGCAACAGACATTACCGACAAAAGGGTAAATGAAAGGCGATCTGCTGAGGATAATTTGCAAGCATCCGGCAATTATCCACAGGGACTATCTGGGGATGCATTGATGTACAACCAATGATCCGGGGAACAAATCACGAGAAAACGGTGAAAGGACCCACTGGGGATAAAATTGCTAGCATACGGCAATTATCCACAAAAGACTTGCTAGGGATATAAGTGCTGATCTGAGCAACTTATCCAAGCAAAGGAAAATCAACATCAAATATTGAATGAAGATAACCACAAAATTAGGGTTTACATCTACCGAATACGGGGTAGAAGACCAAAAACTCCGCGTGGGGATAGAACAAATCACAAATCCGCACGGGAAACCAAGATAGGGTTTATAACAAACCACAAACTGCTGAAGAGCAGGAAAATAGGATTTACAACTACCGGTATGAGGGTAGAAGACCAAAACTCTGGCGGGAGAATAAAAGGTGTATAACCACAAATTCTGTCAAGAAAGCCAGGAAAATAGGACTTATAGCTACCGGTTATGAGGGTAGAGGCCAAAAAAACATTCCGCTGGGGAACAACCCGCTGGGAAGCACAAGACATTACAAATAGCCAATTCGGGAATGATCCGAAAAGACGGACTGAATCAAGACACGTCCTAATGAGGATGTTACTCAAATAGGAAAATCCATCCCAATATATGTGTTGGGAGGAAACGGAAGAAACCGTCATCCACGAGGATAATCTCAGTGGGGAACTGCAGAAGGAAAGACAACATTTTCTGCTTATGGGGTCGACTCTATATGGAGAGATTTATAACACCCGACATCTGCTTGGGGAGATCTGTAAAGAGATCTATATCACCATAGCAGGAGACACGACAAACAAAAGATATATGGCGAGAAATGCGACATGAATATCTGAATGTTTATGAATATGCATGAATATGCGTAATTTATGTTTGATGAATGCTGACAAAACAGACAATTCTAACACAAACAGGTTCAGGAACCAAACGTCCGGTATTATACTTCCAGGGGAACAACCAGCTGGAGAGCCAATCTGCGAAGATCTACATGCTGTAAAGCAAAGATCTGCGGGTACTGCTGAAGAAGCAGAGAATCAGAGATATCAGGAAACAACCCAATCCAGGTACAGAAAGTCACAACGGGCGAAGCAGCCACCAAGACGAATCTGTAGGGGAACAAGAGAAATCCCAAAGTATATCTGCAGGGGATCCCAGTGTCAACTGAGAAACAAAAATGCATAGCACGAACTGCTGTAGAAGCAACTCCACATAACTCCGCTGGGGAACAACCCACTGAGGGAGAATGATATCATCCAAATAGAATATAACTGCATAAGCAACTCTACTGGGGAAAACTGTCGGCTACTCTCTTGGGGAACAAACCACTGAGGGAGGACAGATAAAACAAGTAGATTCCGCAACGAACCACTCCACTTGGGGAGAATATACATAGCAAACTGATCACAACAAGTAGATTCTGCAGTATAAGCCATTCTACTGGGGATCACAAATAGTCAGGAAATCAATCCGTTCTCTGGATGCCAGAGCCATCATCCGACCATACCGGGGATTGGAGGAGTATTCAACAGGCGAAACTGCCACAACAAACGTTCTGCAGACTAAGCTGAGGAAAAGATGGTTGCAATACACTGGGATATCAACCCAAATCAACCACTGAGTAGGAAAATAAATCCATGCTCTGCTGAAGAGAAAAACTCTGATGGAGAGATAGCAACAATTCCGCAGACGACTTCGCCGGGGAGAAGGTAAAGTACCGGGTATCAAACCACTGACTTACCGAGTCTTCAAAAAGAAAGCGATCATGCTGAGGAAACAGACAATTCCGCTGGCAACTGCACTGGGAAGAGTGATAACAACTCTGCTCGCGAATCCGATGGGGATATCAATAACAGCTCTACTCGCGACTCCGAGGAGAATATCAATCAACGGTTATACTCATGACTGCGCTGAGGAGACAAATAAAGTCTGGGGCAGGACCCACTGGAGAAAGTGACGGGGCACCAAGATGATAAACCATCAACCGTCGAAACTTCTACAAGAAAACACCCATGCTAGGGGAACTGCTGCTGGAGAAAACGAAGTCTTCAACAACACTCTGCTTGCGACTATACTGGGGAACAACCCCAACAAGAACTTTGTTTGAGGAACAACCTCAACAAAGATCTGAAGAAAGAAGATACAACCAAACCAGGAATATGAACGAATGTCTTACCTGTTGGGAATCATGCCACCCTCGGGAGAGCACTGAGATATTCTTGAGTATCCTTTCAATCTTGTGAATGCTCACTTTGTTTAAACAAAAATTTTGAAAAATTTATTTGTTTAAAACAATGACATTTTATCAATTTAAAACATGCAAAACATTTGTTGAATTGAAACAAATAAGAATGCAAATAATTGGATAAAAAGCTCAAATTGATTTGATGGAATGGTAGTCTGCAAATGGCAAGACTCCATAGATCTGTACAAATTTGAAATCAGTGATATATATTGGAAGAGGGCTACATTGAACATAATGATCCTTTCTCTACCAATTTGAATCTCGATGTATCCGAAGCTTCAGTTGACGACGAATCGAGAATCTTCTGACGAAATGACGACTGGTGAACAGAAAGTCTTGTCAGGATGCAGTTACTTGCCAAATCCCTAATTTTTGCCTAGATTGCCCCAGGATGAGGTACTCAATCTAGCGGGATGCAAATATTTTTCTTTTTTTCAAGTCTCTAATTTTTGCCTGGATTACCCTTGCGGGTTCTCCACCGAGACGCTCATTTTTGCCTAAGCCGCCCTTTCGGGTTTTCAACTTAGCGAGCTATTCTGTTTTTTCATTTGCATATACTCTTTTTTTCTAGGCAAAGTATTTCTTAACTGCATCTGAATTCACAGGATGAGTGAAATCCTCCCCATCCATTGTTGTGAGCATCAAAGCTCCGCCTGAAAAGGCTCTCTTAACAACATATGGACCCTCGTAGTTTGGAGTCCACTTGCCCCTGGAATCGGGCGCGAAAGACAAGACTTTCTTGAGCACGAGGTCACCTTCTCGGAACACTCGAGGCTTGACCTTCTTATCGAATGCTTTCTTCATTCTCTGCTGATATAACTGACCATGACACATGGCAGTCAATCGCTTCTCTTCGATTAAATTCAATTGGTCGTAACGACTCTGAATCCATTCAGCATCAGTCAACTAGGGACTTGAGGGTATAATTTTTTCTTTTTTCTTTTGAAAAATTTTGAAAAATTTTCCTGATTTTTGATTTTTCTTATATTTTTTTTCCCTCTTTCTTCTTCCCTTTTTTTTTTTTTTTTTTTTTTTGATTTTTTTTTTTGTTATTGGCAATGCCCCAGTTTGTCTGTTTTGCTGATTCTCATGATACAGCTGAATGAGCTCCTTTTTGTGCTCAAGAAGACGGGTAATCTTGTCAGGAATCCCCTTTAACATCATCTTCCTCTGCTTCGAATACAAAGAATTCAGGATTGGGAGATGGCGTTGGATCATTATGTTCAATGGGTTTAGAAATCCCTGCATAATGATTCTGGATAATGGAAAGCTTTTGAATTTAAACAAGCAAATCATTTATGCAGATGAAAAAGCTGTTTTATTGTTTTTTCAGGTTTTTTGTGATCACTGATTTCATGCAAAAAAGCAAAAAGTGAAAACAAAGGAAAAACAAATGTTTAACAATGCATTAATTGAATGAAAACATCATTGTATTAAATGCTGCCAACAATGTCATCACTTCTCCTTTTGGCATGGGAGAAGGGTTTTAAACAAAGTGAACAAATCACGCTGACTTATGAATGACCGTAGGAACATCCACAGCGACCCAATTGTGGCAGACACCACCAGGAATGACGAAATTGTTCAAATCTTCTGCGTCCTCTTCAATGATAGCAGCAACTTCTTCTTCTTCAGGTTGATCATCATGGATGAATCCTCCACTTGTGAACAAACCTTGCTCCTTAAGTGCCCCAGAACAGTAGCCAATGCCAGCCCGGGATTGGTTAACCAGGAATAAATCCATCAACAGCACTTAGTCTGGCAAATTTCTCCTCTGAGTTCACAATTCTCTTGCTCAGGATGATCCATCAATCTGGCAGAATCGGCTCTGGTATAATACCGGCAAAGTGCGTCTTCAAAATAAATGAAGATCGCGGGGTCAGACCACAGGACGGGAGACCGGAACAAAACACCTGCTTATGCAAATGATGCATGAAGTGTTTATGCATGTGCTTGTTTTTATATCAAAGGAACCCGAGGGTTTTATTTGCAAACTTTGAAATGTTTAAGCATTTTGATCTTACATGAGAATATCTCATCAGATATATCAGGTGAAAAAATTTTCCCGGTTTTTTCATGTTTTGAAATTTTTTGCAAATAAACTCCTTTGAGTTCCTTGAAAATTTTCTTTTTATCTGATGACATGAATGCGGATGAATGCGTGAATGTATGAATGCAACAAACACACTCAAGGATCAAGCAAAGCACGCCAAACAAAGGTCATGGGAAAGCTCATCGTATCCCTAATATCAATCATCCATTTTGGTGGATTTAGGTTTTCACCTTATCGACACCCAAGTTCCATTGATATTAACGGTACATGAACCGGTTCGAACATCCTTAATATCAACCAGCCGCTTTGGTGGATTTTAGGTTTTACACCTGATCCGGGATTCATTGATATTAACGATGTTTGAACGACTCAACCACGAATCACGGGTTTGCTGAGAGTCACGAGCATGGAGTCTCGGTTAAGAACCACCCAAAGGGAGTGTACTAGGGTTTAAACCTGCCAGACATGTTCTATCAGCGGTTCCCATAATCATCGTTCCATCTTTCGAATATTATCGGAGGAACGAATACTCGTATTCCAAGAATATTCTCAAGAGAAACTCTTATGAGTGTAGTATCGCGTAACAATCGCATCAGAACTGACATCTGAACGACCTCCGCACTACGGTCCTAAAAATAGGCCAAGATGGGTTTGGTAAACTAAGGTCCTTGGCTTCTGCGGCACATGATTGAAAGAATAATGCCTAACCACAAATAACTTGTGTGACATTATTAGTCCAACATGACCTCCACCAAGTGAATGGGCTCGCAAGTCAACTGGCTAAGGAATACTCCACACCAGTCAACAAGACTATGCCATTCTCCTATCCTAGAGTGCACTCGAGTTCGGGTATAGAACTCATCTCACAGAGATCACCAAAGCAAACAGCAATTGTATATCAAGCAATTCAAACATTACAATCAATACAGTTATCCCAAATTGTACAAAAATATGCCATATAACAAATAATAATATAGCACAACAAGGGTGAAAAGTAGGCAATACAACCAGGGATGCAGCAGTTTCCCCAGCAGAGTCGCCACTTTTCTGTAGCGGTGTATTCGTCGCTATATGATCTATCGATTAAATCATAAGCTAAGAGATACATTGAAATTTCGAGTCGCCACCGCACTTTTATTTATCCAAAGGACTGGCTAAAAAGCGAACAAAAGCCTAAGAAGTTTTACACGTAGAAAACTAATAAAAAGATTAGAGATTCTGGGTAAGGGGTAAATTACGCAATGGGAAGGTGTTAGGCACCCACTACGTCCTAGGTACTCCTAGGGAGCCCTTTTCACACTTGTTGTAAAAGATTGTTATTTGTATGACATAAACATTGTGCAAACATGATTGGGATGATGAGAAAAGAATATACATTTTTTATTGGGTTTGAACGGATGAACCCGCTGCCTACGTACCTTCCATCAAAGGTAAGGATCAAAACGCCGTAGTTCGGCTAAAAGATTTCCAAAAGTTGGTGGATTCAGTTTTAAACAATAGCACTGAGGCTTTTCATTATCAATGGGAGAACACTCGACCAAAAACAACATCCACCATGCGAGGATAGCTTCGACGTACTAGAGGGGTTAGCCCTGTTTTCAGTACGGAAGTCTTACTGTCGACTCACTAAGGATAGGCAAGATTTACATCAACCACAATGATAATTGAAACCTAATGGCTAATGCATGAAAAGATTAACAATGGACAAAGCCAAAACAAGTGAATGAGTGAAGTTAATTGATTGTGATTATGAAAGTGGAGTCAAAGTATGATTAAGATTAATTCAAAGAAGTATTATGAAATGGAGTTTGAAAAAGTCAAGGACTTGAGGTCCAGGTTTTAATTTTGAAAACATGAAGAAGTTTGCACAACACTTATGTCAAATTTGAAAGTTAAGAGTGTGAAAAGGTTCTAAGACATAATGGGGATGAATGGATGAATATGGAAAGTAAAACTTCTTAGAAGGTTCACTTCTTGAAATCATATAGCAGATGATTCAAGTGTGCCCTTTGGAATAGCAAATGAATAATAACAAACAAACAAAGCAAAAAAAAGACGGATACCGGATGCCAATCACTGGTCTTATACCAATCTCCTAAAATAGAAATGGGATATCAGAGGCCACTCAATGGACATACACTAATCTCCTTACACAAAGAAGTAAAAGGCGGATACCGGATACCAATAGATGGATTTACACCAGTCTCCTAAAACAGAACAGGATATCAGAAGCCACTCAATGGACTTACACTAATCTCCTCAAAAAAAAAAACAAGAATGAAACAGGAAAGTCAACTGCCAATCTATCTGGACTTAGGTTAACTACGCAAATATGCTCATAGGAATACCAATGCCACATTACAGGGACTTACAATGGATCCTCACATACAAATAGATAAAACAAACTATGATCACAGGAAAGCAGATGCCAACTTACAGGGACTTATAACTGCAACCTCACATACAAACAGATAAAACAAGCTATGATCACAGGAAAGCAGATGCCAACTTACAGGGACTTATAACTGCAACCTCACATACAAATCAAACAGACCAAGTTATGATCATAGGACAACAGATGCCAACTTACAGGGACTTATAACTGTATCCTCACATACAACCAAACAAAGCAGCAGAAGATATGAGTGACCAATGAGGTCTTACACTCTATCCTTCCATATCATAGGAGCAAATGCCAAAGCAATGGACTTACAATTGTCCTCAATGGGCAAACAACAATAATAAATGTCACACAGACAAATGATATGATCATGCACTAATGGCAATTGATGATGATGATAAATGCATAACATAAAAGCAAACAGGTGCATATGAAGCAATCAATCAATCAATGAATATCAAACAGCACACTCTATAGCCAAACGAGGGGGCTCACACAAGAGGGTTTGACTACGAAAGTCCACTGTAATAGGTAAAGGTCGCTCTTAACCTTGCCATTGAGAGGCTAAGGTGAAGCAGATGAATAGGAGATGAGGGGTGTGCCTCATTGCTTCTATCCCTAATCAGGGAGAGCATCAAATAATAGAAAGTGGGGGAGTTCAGAAAGATGGAACTCTCTCCCCATTATTGACTCGATAGATCTTGGGTTTTTATCTCAATGCTTCAACCATGTAATGGGAGCAAAGAGAGGACTCACTGAATAGTAGGGGATAGGCTACTTATCCCTTATATCTACCAATTGCCTTACTTGAAGGACTTTTCCTGCTTGGGACAATTTTAAACACACACAAGCATTGCCTCTTAAGGAGGACTTCAGACAGTTTGCCCGGTCAAATAACAGACCGGGTCTCCAGACTACATGAAGAAAAGGAATTATACCTCAAAGCAAATTGCTATTAAAGCAAAGCAAAGCAAGTTCAAAGAACTTAAGCAACTAATGGTACCTGAAATAGTCAAACAAATCAGTACACAGTTCAACAGTTAAAGCAAAAGGAAACAGGAGTCAACAGTCAAACAGATAGACAAATGTGCAAAGCACAAGGCACAAGGCTTATGAGCCAAGCAACCTACAAAACAAAGAGGTGAGCACATGATAAACAATCAAGCTCAAACAAATTGGATTGTTCTCTTTGAAGCATTTGTAGCTCAACCTGAAACAATGAACTCAAACATAAGCCAGGAGACCACTAGGACAAGCCTAGGGTCAAAAACAAAAGGGAAAGTCAAAACAGCAAACAAATAGTCAACCAAAGTCAAGTTCAAGCATTTAAGAAGCAAGCACAATTGGTTTCAAACTCATATCATGCATCATTGTCATTTTATGGACCAAAGAAGTCAAAACATGGCAAAAGGGAGCACAAATAGGTCAACAGCAAGACCAAGCTCAAAAGCAAACATAATCAATTCCAAAAATTATGAGATAATTCATACTCAAACACAATCCATAACATAGCATGCATATGAAATTTCAGCTCAATTGGATCATGGGAAGATGGTCAAATAAAATCAAGAAGTCAACACATTTTCAAGTGTGCACAAAGAAGTCAAACATACATGAGTCAACTTCAAAAAATCATAACAAAATGAAAACAGATGAGAAATGGATGGGATTAACACCAATGCAAAGCTCAAGATGTCTAGTATGCACATATGAAATTTCATGATCATACAATAAGGTATGAGAATTTCACAAAGGATTTGGCAACATGTATCACATAAAGTCAACAATTGACTAGGCAGGGAAGGAAATTCACAAACAAATAGGAAATGGCATGATTAAATCCCAGAAAATTCACACATCAACTAGACATCTAAGAGATGTCTCATGCAAAATTTCAGATTATTTGGAAGCCAGGAAGCATGTGAACAAAAATCATGAATTTGCATATCATTGGTGTGACACAAATTGTCACACCTTACTTCAGAAAATCATATCTCACACACCACAAATGATAAATGCACAAACTTTACATCAAAATGAAGATGAATGAGTGTAGATTAATCACAAAAAATTTCAGGGTCATTGGATGCAACATGATCATTTCACAATGGAATTGGCAAAGGGTATCAAAAGGGCATACATGTTAAGAAACCTAGAGCCATTTAAAATCCAGCCACACAAAAAAATAATTAAAAATCATGATAAAAAAGTAGACATTCTCATGAACATGATGGAAAAAATTGCATGTTTTTTGGAGTTAAATTGAGTGAGAAATGATTTTTGGAAGATGGGTAACAAATTGGGACAAACATGAACACATAACATGGTTTAATGGTCAAACAAGTTGACTGCATGGCATTTTGGTAAATATCGCCCTCATTAATCAAAACGCACAGCTTTGGATGGACACGGGAAATGTTATCATTGGTCACTTTTGAATGGAACAGTAACATGCAGAACAAAACACACAAAGCAACCAATCGTGTTAACATGGAATTCTGGGAAATGTCATTAGGGTTTATGCAACCTAGGGTTTATGCAACAGCAGGGTAACTTCATGCAAGTTCATCATCATAAAACAAATTTCAAGCAGAACCACACAATAGCATGGCATTGGTGTTCAGGCAACATCATTCAGCAACAACCAAACACAATTTCACATGAACTTCCTGGGCAGGTTCTAGGGTTTAAGCCACAGTGTTAGGGTTTTAGCAGCATACAGTAAGCTTCACCATCAACAAATCAACTCGAAATTTTTATGCCCAGAACAACAAATTAAATACATCAATGGAATCATCAGACCACATACAACACAAATATGACAACCAATCTCACTAACTCATCCTAAGCAGGGCAAATCGAGTGAAAATAAGTTTGAGCATAAAAATGAAATCCAGATTTCTCAGCCATAACACAACCATTTTGAATGATACAAGTTGCAATGGACTCAGCAAAGCAAGTTCTTTCTAACACATGGCATGGATTAGAGAAAACGGATGGTCGAAATCTTACTTGGCTGTGAAGAAAAATGTGAAACAGGGCTGCTTTTGATGATGTTGGCTCGAACAGATGGAGATAATGGTTGATGTTGATGGATGCTTGAAGAAACTTGGCTCAGCAAAGCTTAGAATACTTCAAATCTCGATCTGCCATTACTGGTCCATGGAAAAACAGAGCTCGAAAATGAAGTTCCAGCTGGGAGTTTACACTTGGAAACAACTCACAATGATGATGGATGATGAAGCAATGCAAGCTTGCTCGTGGTTCTTTTGAGTTTTAACAAAAAAATGCAAGTGTTTCAAAATGCAAAATGAGAGAGCATCAGAGTTTCTGTGCGATGGAGGCTGTGTCTCTAGGGTTGTTTGTGCAGAAAAATAACTTTATATATGTCTGTTTATCCTGGCTTAATGATGTGGTAAGCTTGATTATGTTAAATGAACCAAATTGCCAAAATTGCTAAGTGTGAACCAAAGGTGCATGGAGTGTGCATGGTCTGGCCGAGTTTTGGGCCTTGGCAAGTTGCAAATACCATATGAAACAAATCCCAATTGGCCAAAGTGAGAAAAAGTCAATAAATCAAAAAGTCAATGGTTGGTCAAACTTGATTTTTAAATGAAATAGGTCAAAAAATGCCATTTTGATTGGCAAGGTTTTGGTGAATGAAATTTATATTTTTGGAAAGAGGAGGAAAAATGTGGTTTGTAGGAAAAAACCCCACCAAATTTGGCCTTATGGTTCATGAGATATGGCTCTTTGAAGTTCAAAAATTGGTGAAAATGAATTGATCATATCTTGACAACCACACATGGGATTTGAGAGTTCTTGGACTTTTTGAAAATGGGAGAACAAGATCTTCAACTTTCATGTTGGGCAAAAATTCATTTGGAGCTTGTATCATGATGTAAGTTTAAGATCAAGAAGTTTCCATTTTTGGCAGTTGAAATTACAGGTCCACTTTCTATTTCTGGAAATTTTCTGATTAACTTCAAATTCTTCCATGATGAGGTTTGACATGATATATGAGGCTTATATAAGCATGAATGAGCTCCTTCAAACCATTTATATCCATCAAATCACTGATTAAATCCACAGTTGACCAAGTTTGACTTTCTGTTGACTTTTCTAGGGTTTTGCATGACTGGAGCATTCCTGATGAATTCCAAACCCTAATTCCTTGAGACCTTGATTTCAAATGATGTCACAAGATATATGAGCTCTTGACTATTGATCATGGTGCCCAAATTCTGCAAGAATGGCCACCATCCACTGCTTTGACTGACTGTTGACTGTCTTTGACCTAATTGCTGATGATTGCTTCAACTGCAAGCAACAAGGTTAGACTGACAATATTTTTGTACTTTTTGGTTAGTAATCATATGAAAAGCAAAGATATACAAATGCAAAACATGCTTGGTGATCAAGAATCAACCCACAAGGCAAACTACCCACTAAGAGGGAAACAAAGGCATGCAATGATCCTTGAGGCCATGATATGATATGATATGGGCCATGAGGGATCTTAGGGCCAAAATTGGGGTCTTACAACATTGTATGCAATTATCAGTAGTTTCATCCAACCTAGTTGAGAACAGATGCTTTCATCTGATATACTTTCATCATCAACATCATTTTTATCTTTCAAATGTGTAGGATCAGGAGTCCTTTCACTCTTCATCTCAATCCTCTCCACATTGTTCTTGGCACACATAGCCCCTTGTGGCCCAGTTCCAATAAAGCTCTCTCCAATATCAGTCTGCATATAACTAGTCACATGTCCACCTATTTGATCTAACCTCTCAGCCATTTGGGCCATCATGACCTTTTCTTCCTTGAGAGTGAGGTTAAGTCTGAGCTTCTGGTGTGACATCCTTGTCTGACATTTCCCACAGACTTGGCTTTCATTACTCTTGAGGGTTCTTCTAGCAGCTGTACTTATCTTCATCCCTTCCTTTTTGTCATAGGTACACTTTGAGGAATGATCCAATTGAGAGATCCACATGTAACAATTGTCTTTGGTCCTGATTCCTTTCATAATCACTTCACTGTCTTTGTTACTAATCAGACAATCAGTTTCAATGAAGTTGCCGCTCAGGCCTTGATCACAAAGTTGATTGATGCTTATTAGATTTGCAGTCAAGCCCTTAACCAGCAGGATATTGTCAAGTTTAGGTACTCCAGGACAATCAAGCTTGCCTATCCCCTTTATTTCACCCTTTGCTCCATCACCAAAGGTTACATGGCTTATGATATGAGGGTGAAGATCATTTATCAGGTCTATGTTTCCAGTCATGTGTCTAGAACATCCACTATCAAGATACCACTCTTCTTTGGCTAAGATTCTAAAGGGAGTGTGAGCTATTAGACTTGCAACATTAGTCTTAGGGACCCATTGCTTATTGTTGATAGGCATGTGCTGTTGATAGTGAGTCTGTTGATGAACAAGGATAGGGTAACCATATAGCTTATAGCAGAAGGGCTTTAGGTGACCAAATTTCCCACAGTAATGGCATCTCCATCTTTGGTGTTTCCTTTTCTGTTGTCTTCTTCTCTGATGTTGTGACATCTCAGGACTGCTCTTACTATTCCTGCATTTAGGTTTGGCTTGAGGTTTGTAACTAGTGTAACTTCTATCAGCCTTGGATTTATTATATCCTATTCCAGATTTGTCTCCTGTGATATATCCTATTTAACATCCTTACATACTTGGTCATCTCTTCTAGTTTTGAGTTCAAGAACAAAGCTTCTGTTTTTAACTTTGAGATGGTTTCCACATGTTCAGCCTTTTCATTCTCCAGCTGTAATATCTTCTGGCTTTCAACTTGTTGACTTTCATCTAGCTTGACCTTCAGAGCCACTGCTTCTGTTTTTAATTTGGAGATGG
Source organism: Lathyrus oleraceus (assembly GCF_024323335.1). NCBI lineage: Eukaryota > Viridiplantae > Streptophyta > Magnoliopsida > Fabales > Fabaceae > Lathyrus > Lathyrus oleraceus. Next base: position 32,605,844 of record NC_066581.1, read on the forward strand.
TTTCCAATTGTTCTACCTTCTCATTCTCAAGTTGAGTTATCCCCTTCTTCTGGTTTTCAACCTGTTTGCACAACTCTACACTTTTATGGCACAACTTTCTGTAGGTAGAGGCCAACTCTTCAAAGGTTACTTCTTCATCACTTGAGTCTTCATCAGAACCCCATTTTCCTGTCAATGCAGTCACCAGATTTGCAACCTCCTCTATATCACTCTTATCAGACCAGGTGGCAACAAGACTCATCCTCTGCTTCTTGAGATAGGTTCCACATTCAGTTCTAATGTTTCCATACCCATCACATTCATAGCACTTTACTTCTTTTCCTTCTTTGGGCTTTTCATCTGACCTTGCTCTTCTTCCATTGCTGATGTCAGATGAGATGTTCTTGACATTTGCCTTGGATCGTACATCCATCTTTTTTAACAATCTGTTGAACTGTCTCCCCAGCATTGCGACTTCATTGGCCAAATCTTCATCAACATCCTGACTATTTTCCTCTTCTGTGTTTGATATGAAGGCAATGCTTTTGGTTTTCTTCTCAGAACCATCATTCAATCCCATTTCAAAGGTTTAGAGAGAACCAACCAGCTCATCAACTCTCATGTTGGAGATGTCTTGAGATTCTTCTATGGCAGTCACTTTCATAGCAAATCTCTTAGGTAGAGACCTGAGTATTTTTCTTACCAATTTTTCATCTGACATCTTTTCTCCCAGGGCTCCTGAGGCATTAGCTAATTCAAGGATACTCATATGAAATTCATGGATATTCTCATCTTCTTTCATCCTCAAATTTTCAAACTTGGAGGAGAGCAGCTGTAGTCTAGACATCTTTACTCTAGATGTGCCTTCATGAGTGGTCTTGAGGATGTTCCAAGCATCTTTAGCGACTTCACAGTTATTTACCAACCTGAAAATATTCTTGTCAACACCATTGAAGACGACATTCAATGCTTTGGAGTTCCCAAGGGCTAAGTCATCCTCCTCCTTGGACCATTGTTCTTCAGGCTTCTTCTAAGTAGTGGCTTCTCCATCTTTAGTAATTACAGGATGCACCCAGCCTGTTAACACATCCTTCCAAGCCTTGTTATCAAGAGATTTTAGAAAGGCTACCATTCGAGGTTTCCAATAGTCATAGTTAGAACCATCCAATATTGGTGGCCTGTGAATAGATCCTCCATCTCTCTCCATTATACCAGAAAGTATTGTCCCTAGATCTCACCCAGAACCAAAGCAGGATGCCTGCTCTGATACCAATTGAAATTCTGGTATCAGATATGAGATGTCGAAGGTAATGTCACGACACTAATATCTGAGTTACACACACAGAAGAAAGATACAGAATGATAATGCAAAAGACACAAGCAATTGTTAACCCAATTCGGTGCAACTCACCTACGTCTGGGGGCTACCAAGCCAGGAAGGAAATTCACTAAAATAGAATCACTTCAAAGACTCTCCGTACACTTCAACAAGTTATAGTCTTTATCACCTAATCTCTACCCGTGCAATTTCTACCTAAGCACTCTTAGATATGAGAACCCACTCACTTCCCTACAATCACACCTGTGATCTTAAACAACAATCCCTTGAGAAAAGAAAACACTTTTCAGTAACACACTCTTGATTTTACTTCACAGTTTCAATCAAGAAGACACACTCTTGATCTTGCTTCACAGCTTTGATCAAGAAGACACACACTTGATCTTACTTCACAACTTTGATCAAGTAGACACACTCTCTTGCTTAACAGCTTTAGAGTGACAAATTACAACCACAAATCAGTCCAATTCAATCATCAAAAGATGACTTGAATGGCTTACAAGTGTTACGACTAAACATACAAAAACCCTAGCTCTCTCTCTATATTTCGCTCGGTATTGGTTGTGTTATCAAACAGGTTTTCTAAGTCTCTTTTTATAGAAGCTTTCAGCTGGGCTTGGACATCTTGAAAACCCTAAACCTATTTTCCAATCAAATCTTCTTATGGCAGCTGGTTAGATCTCCTTGGAAAATAAGTAAATTAGGTTGTAATCCATGATTGAATGCGCCTGCAAATCAGAACTTCAATCATACATAGATTGCCATTAATTGTGCAATCACAAAACACCAGACATTCACACTGAATGTTCTGTGTACAAGATGTCATGACATCGGGTCTGACATCCTGGAAAAATCCTGTATAATTCCATAATTCCTTTTATAACTTCCAACAGGTACAACCATATCAAATGCCATGACCTTGTGTATGACATCTTGAAACAATCCTGCATGAACATGTCTTTCATTTAAGCTTCAACAGGTACACATATATCAGATGCCATGACCTTGTGTATGACATTCTGAAACAATCTTGCTTGAACATGTTCTTGAACTTCAGTAGGTACATAGGATATCCCATGTTAAGACATCACACATAACATCTTGTGAACACTCTTTGTTTTACCAAAATTGCTGCCAACACTAAGAATCAACACCGTTGAAGACCAAGGTTCAAGACCTTGTTAGAAGCGGTATATTGTTTTTCGAGGACGTAGGTCCTAACGTGAAGAAGAACCCATTGCCCGAGCATGGGAAATCTACTGTTAATATGGTTTAGGGTTTCCCTTGTAAGTACAAGGTCAGATATGTCATCCATATCTGGCAATCTTTGGTCGAGATGCACAGACTGTTATGTGGATACAGTCACTATGAGCATGACCATGACAGTTGCCGTGTGTGCACTGTCAATGAGAGAGGTTGTCGTCAAGTCAGAAAAGACATCCAAGAAATGCTGGATCAGGGTGTAATAGAGATACTTCAGAATCGTGATGAGGATGATGAAGTAAATGTGATATCCCCTGTCTTCAGGATACCTGAGCCTGTCGTCGTCCGATACGATGGCAACAAGCAAGAGGCCTCTCCCTCTCTCATAATTAAGCCAGCCGGCCCTGTGCCATACTATTCTGACAAAGTTGTTCCCTATCGTTACAATGTTGTGGCATTGGAAGATGGGAAGGAGGTGCCCCTACCCTTTACTTCTGTTGTAAATATTGCTGATGTCAGTGGTTTGACCCGTAGTGGTCGTGTTTTCTCGGCGCCGCCGAAATCCTGAGCTGGCATAGGGTATTCTTCAGGCATTTTCAACAAGCATGGGCTGTTTCAGAGTGGTGGTTTCATCCACACGGTCGAAGACCAGGAAGCTGCTGCTATTATGGAAGATGATGCAAAGGAAGATTCTGGCAACTTTGTCATCCCTAGAGGGGTCTGCAATAATTGGGTCGTTGTTGATGTTCCAACAGTTGTCCATAAGTCCATGTAATGTTCATTTTTGTTTAAAAACCCTTCTCCCATGCCAAAAGGAGAAGTGATGACATTGTTGGCCCATAAATACAATGATATTCATTCAATAAATTCATGTTAAATGTTTGTTTTTCCAAATTATTTTCACTTTTTGCTTTTTGCATGAAATTGGTGATCACAAAAAACCCTAAAAAAGGAAATAAAATCCATCTTTTCATCTGCATAATGATTTTCCTTGTTTGAATTCTAAAATCTCTTTTATATCCAAAATCATTATGTAGGTTGATCAAACCCATTGAACATAATGATCCAACATCATCTCCCAACTTTGAGTTCCCTGTATTTGAGACCGAAGAAGATGATGTTGAAGAGATTCCTGACGAGATTACCCGTCTGCTTGAGCACGAAGAGAAGATCATTCAACCACATCTTGAGAATCTGGAAACAGTCAACTTGGGGTCTGAAGATTGTGTTCGTGAGGTGAAGATTGGGGAACTCCTGGAAGAATCCGTGAAGAAGGGGTTGATTCAGTTGCTACGAGAATATGTCGACGTCTTTGCCTGGTCATATGAAGACATGCCTAGTCTGGATACTGATATCATGCAACATTTCTTGCCATCGAAGCCTGAGTGTATGCTGTAAAGCAGAAGCTCAAAAGAACTCATCCTGACATGGCAGTGAAGATTAAAGAAGAAGTTCAGAAGCAAATTGATGTGGGGTTTTTGGTGACTTCTACATATCCTCAATGGGTGGCCAATATTGTGCTCGTGCCTAAGAAAGATGGAAAAGTCCGAATGTGTGTGGACTATAGAGACTTGAATAAAGCTAGTCCGAAAGATGATTTTCCTCTACCACATATTGATATGTTGGTAGATAATACAGCTAAATTCAATGTCTTCTCATTTATGGACGGATTTTCCGGATATAATCAGATCAAAATGGCACCCGAGGATATGGAGAAGACAAATTTCATTACACCTTGGGGAACATTCTGTTATCGAGTGATGCCCTTCAATTTGAAGAATACCGGAGCCACGTATCAACGTGCTATGACTACCTTGTTTCATGATATGATGCACAAGGAGATCGAGGTATATGTTGATGATATGATTGCAAAGTCAAGAACGGAAGTTGAACATGTTGAGCACTTGTTGGAGCTTTTTCAGCGTTTGAGGAAGTACAAACTCCGCCTGAACCCGAACAAGTGTACATTTGGAGTCCGTTCCGGCAAGTTATTGAGCTTTATTGTCAGCGAAAGAGGTATTGAAGTTGATCCTGCCAAGGTCAAAGCAATACAAGAGATGCTTGCGCCCAAAACTGAGAAGCAAGTCCGAGGTTTTCTTGGCCGCTTGAATTATATTTCCAGATTTATATCTCACATGAATGCCACATGTGCGCTTATATTCAAGCTCCTCCGGAAAGATCAGTGTCATTATTGGACCGAGGATTGCCAGAAGGCCTTTGACAGTATTAAAGAGTATCTGTCCGAGCCTCCGATTCTGTCTCCGCCTGTGGAAGGGAGACCCTTGATTATGTACCTGACTGTTCTTGAAGACTCTATGGGTTGTGTCTTAGGTCGGCAAGATGAATCAGGGAAGAAAGAATATGCCATTTACTACCTGAGTAAGAAGTTCATTGATTGTGAGTCTCGATACTCAATGCTCGAGAAAACATGTTGTGCTTTGGCTTTGGCTGCTAAGCGCTTACGCCAGTATATGTTGAATCATACGACTGGGTTGATATCCAAATTGGATCCAATTAAGTATATCTTTGAGAAGCCTGCTTTAACTGGGAGGATTTCCCGTTGGCAGATGCTGTTGTCTAAGTATGACATTGAGTACCGAGCTCAGAAGGCTATTAAAGGTAGTATCTTGGCTGACCACTTGGCACATCAACCAATTGAGGATTATCAGTCAGTTCAATATGACTTCCCTGATGAGGAGATTCTGTATTTGAAAATGAAAGATTGCGATGAGCCTACGCTCGATGAAGGGCCAAAGCCTGGTTCCCGATGGAGCAAGGTGTTTGATGGCGCTGTAAATCAATATGGAAATGGTATTGGGGCAGTGATTATTACTCCTCAGGGCACACATTTTCCTTTTACAGCAAGGCTAACTTTCAAATGCATGAATAATATGGCGGAGTATGAGGCATGTATTATGGGTTTAGAAGAGTGTATTGATCTTAGGATCAAGCATCTTGATGTTTATGGTGATTCGGCCCTTGTCGTCAATCAGATTAAGGGTGAATAGGAGACGAATCAGCCTGGCCTCATCCCATATAGAGATTATGCGAGGAGGATTTCAACGTTCTTTACTGAGGTTGATTTCCATCATATTCCTCGAGATGAGAATCAGATGGCAGATGCTCTTGCTACACTTGCTTCCATGATTATGGTGAAATTTTGGAATGAAGTCCCCAATATTACTGTGATGCGCTTGGATAGACCAGCTCATGTATTTGCAGTTGAAGAAGTGAAAGATGATAAGCCATGGTATTATGATATCAAGTGTTTTCTTCAGAGTCAGGTTTACCCACCTGGGGCATCTGTTAAAGATAAGAAGACTTTGAGGAGACTATCTGGCAGTTTCTACCTCAATGGCGATGTGCTTTATAAGAGGAATTTTGACATGGCTCTGCTCAGATGCGTGGATAAACACGAAGCAGACCTGTTGATGACTGAAGTCCATGAGGGTTCATTTGGTACTCATTCCAATGGACATGCCATGGCAAAGAAGATGTTGAGAGCAGGCTACTATTGGCTGACAATGGAGTATGACTGCTGCAAATATGTGAAGAAATGCCACAAGTGTCAGATTTATGCGGATAAGATTCATATTCCCCTGACACTTCTGAATGTGATTTCATCATCATGGCCTTTCTCCATGTGGGGAATTGACATGATTGGCATGATAGAGCCAAAGGCATTCAACAGTCACAAATTTATTCTGGTAGCAATTGATTACTTCACCAAATGGGTTGAAGCGGCATTATATGCGAATGTGACCATGCAGGTGGTTGTGAAGTTTATCAAGAATCAACTCATATGCCGTTATGGTGTGCCAGACAAGATCATTACTGATAATGGATCTAACTTGAACAACAAGATGATGAAAGAGCTTTGTAGCGAGTTCAAGATTGCACATCATAATTCTTCTCCTTATAGACCCAAGATGAATGGGGCTGTTGAAGCTGCTAACAAGAATATCAAGAAGATTATCCAGAAGATGGTTGTTACATACAAAGATTAGCATCAGATGCTGCCATTTGCTTTGCATGGCTATCGTACATCTGTCCGCACTTCAACAGGGGCAACCCCTTTCTCCCTTGTATATGGAATGGAGGTTATGCTCCCCGTGGAGGTTGAGATCCCATCAATGAGAGTCTTGATGGAAGCCAAGTTGACTGAGGCTGAATGGGTTCTGAGTCATTATGACCAGCTGAATTTGATTGAAGAGAAGAGATTGACTGCCATGTGCCATGGCCAGTTATATCAGCAAAGGATGAAGAAAGCCTTTGATAAAAAGGTCAAGCCTCGTGTGTTCCGAGAAGGTGACCTCGTGCTCAAGAAAGTCTTGTCTTTCGCGCCCGATTCCAGGGGCAAGTGGACTCCAAACTATGAAGGTCCATATGTTGTTAAGAGAGCCTTTTCAGGCGGTGCTTTGATGCTTACAACTATGGATGGGGAGGATTTCACTCGTCCTGTGAATTCAGATGCAGTCAAGAAATACTTCGCCTAAAAATAAAAACAGAATAGCTCGCTAAGTTGAAAACCCGAAAGGGCGACTTAGGCAAAAATGAGCGTCTCGGTGGATTGAAAACCTGAAAGGGCGATCCAGGCAAAAGTTAGAGACATGAAAAAATAAATATATATATCCCGCTAGATTGAGTACCTCACCCTGGGGCAATCTAGGCAAAAATTAGGGATTTGGAAAGTAACTGCATCCTGACAAAACTTAGTTCTACAACTGTCTTCTGTCAAAGAATTTCGCTCAATCATCGTCAACTGAAGCTTCAAATACATCAGATTCAGAGTTGGTGGAGAAATGGTCATTATGTTCAATGTAGCCCTTTCCAATATATATCACCAATTTCAAATTTGTAAAGATCCATGGAGTCTTGCCATTTGCAAACTACCATTCCATCAAATAAATTTGAGCCTTTATCCAATTCTTTGCACTCTTATTTGTTTCTGTTCAACAAATGTTTGCATGTTTTAATTGATAAATATCACTATTTTAAACAAATAAGATTTTTATAAATTGTTTTTAAACAAAGTGAACATTCACAATGACTGAAAGGATAATTAAGACATCTTCAGTGCTCTCACAAGGATAGTATGATCTCCAAAAGGGTAAGGCATTTGCTCATTATTCCTAGCATACTTGTATCCTCTTCATCATCTTTCAGGTTGTCTCCTCAGTGAGCGCAGAAGAAGGTTATGCATCACCAGATTCCCTAGAGAGTCTGGAGCTTTTGGTCCTGATTTGTTCAGATAATTATACCTCTAACACCACCCAGATCCCCTGAGAGTCTGGAGTTTGGTCTTAATCTTCTAGCTCCCCAGTGAGGCTGGATCTAGCATTTGTGTTATCAATTATATGGTTGTCATCCCTTGTGCGGATTGACCTAAAATCCCTTATAGATTGATAAATTGACATGCTATCTTTTCGGAGAGGTTGTTTTTCCTTCGTTTGAATTGGAAATCCTTCGCAGAGTGAGCAGGAACTCTCTTCGTGAGCAGTTGGTTTGTAGCTTATCCCCTGTAGATTCGCCTACACTGATCTCCAGCAGGTTTGGCTCTTGTTCATCCTCAACAGGGTTGATCCCATTGAACTCCCCAGTACGGCCACCCGCAGGTTATCTCTAGCTGATTGCCTACAGGTTATCCCTGGTTCAGTCCTCAGCAGTGTTTCCCCAGTGGAGTTGTCTGATCAGAGACTGTTTGTTGATTCCTCCTTCTTGGATAGTATTCCTCCTGAGCAGAGCGAGTGTTGAAAATGTTTAATTTCTATCCCCAGCAGAGTGTTGTTTCTCTTCTCCTCGGCAGAGATTTATTTATCCAGTAGTATGAGGAAATATGATGGTTTTGGAACTTTTGTTTGGTGGATATTCCCCGCAGAGTTTCATATTTTTCCTTGATAATTTCCCCCAATAGAGTTGCTTCTACGGCGGATCTTATCCGTGTTTAGCTCCCCCAGCTAAGAATCTGTTTGATCTTAGTTTGGCGTTGGAACTTCTGAGGAAGATGTGTTGATTCCTTCCCCATCGGAGTGACTGGTACTCCTTCTTCGTAGCAGAGATATTTCCTTCCGTGATTAGAAGTGGATGTTGTCTGATGTGATTTTGTTTGGTGGTTGTTCCCTACAGATTTCCACATCACTCCCTGATAGGATCCTCGATAGATTTTTTCTCTGTCTATCTTATCCTTGTCTCTGCATGCTGTTGGAAGATCCCCAGCTTTGGTGATTGTGATCCCTTGCTTATTCCCTACAACGGTCTCTGATCCCCATTGATCCTGCTTGTTCCCTAGCAGTAGTCTTTGTTCCCGGCAGTGACTCTGTTCGATCCTCAGCATTGGCCATTGTTCCCCTGCAGAGATTGTTGTTTTCTGGTATCTGTTGCCCCCACCAGATTGGGTGTTTCTCCAGTGGGCATGGCTTTCTCTGTTGAGATGTAGTACCTGTAAGACCCCAATTTTGTCCCTAAGATCCCTCATGGCATCATATCATATCATTGCATTGCTTCAAGGATCACTGGACACCTTGCTTCCTTCCCTGTGGGTGGGATATTCTTTGAGAGTGGTTCTTGATCACCAAGCATAGCTTGCATTTGTATGTCATTGCATTTCTTTTTATCCCTAACCAAAATGTACAAAAATATGTCATTAATCTTTGTTACTTGCAGCTTAAGCAATCAATAGTCAAGGCAGTTCAAGTGAATCTTGTGTGCAAGAGCAAATGGTATTTTATTGAGATGTGGATCATGTGATCATTTCATTGAGCTTATTTGAGCTATAGGTTCATTTTGGAGCAAGTTCCCAAGTGGCAAAGTCCTCAAATTCATCAGGACAATTTCAGGTCATCTAAGGACCAATGCAGTCAACTGAAAAGTCAACGGTGGACTTTGAGTGTGGAAATTGAGGTTTTTCATCCCATTCATGTTCAAATCATGCTTATTCTTCATTTCAAAGATCAAGGTTGAAGAATTTGAAGTCAAGTCAAAAGTTTCCAAAAATGGAAAGTGACCTATAATTTCAACTTTCCAAAAATGGCAAGTTTTTGATCCAACTTCAACTCAACTTTCCAACATCAAAGAAGCTTCAAATGAAATTTTGTTCAACATGAAAGTTGAAGATCTCTTTCTCCCATTTCCAAAACGTCCGAGATCATGAGCATCTGATGAATGGTTGAGGAGATATGATCCAATCATTGCCAAGTGTGCATGGAACTTCAAATGGCCATATCTTTTGATCCAAAGCTCCAAATTGAGTGGTTCTTTTTTGAAATATTCTTCTCTTGACCTCTAATTTCCAAATCATGCATCACATTACATAAAATGTCATCACATAATCACTTGCATATCCATGCCTTTTTTGGAGGGAAATTGCAAAATTCAATAATGGTGCATTGTATGGACTTTCTACCATTGCCAATGTGTTTAAAAGATGATTTTAAGTGACTTTGATGAAGGAAGTGGTACTGTTCACGTGTAATTAGTACATGCACCATGCAATTTTGATTTTTTGCAAAACACCTTATTTTCATTAACCAAATTAAACATGGATTAGCAAGTTGATTAAGAAAGCATATATATACTAAATCATAACAGAATTTGAAGGAGGTTAATGACAATTCACCATATCAAGATCCAAATTCTCTCTCCCTCCAAAATTTTCTTCCATTCATAATTCAAATTTTCTCTTCATAACATTGCAATTTTATGTCATATTCTTGTTCTCTGGTATGAATTGAGTGCAGATCAAGTGTTGAATTGTTGAATTCGAGCAAGAATTATGCATAGCAAGCTCATGAAGTTGAAGATGGAAATTCAAGATTAAGCTAGATCTACACGTGTTCAAGCTTCCTTTTCTTTCATCAAACATCATCACAAGCATCATAGAGTGGATTTGGATCAATACAAGCTGTGGATCGTGCATTTCCAAGATTCTGCTCTTCAAGAGGTCAAGTTTCGAATCTCTTAATTTTGAAATTCATGTACATATTCTGGTAGATCTTGTTTTCCTGATGATTCTGAGCTAAAAATCGTGTGAATTGGTGCATTATTGAGCAAGATATGTGTGATTAAAGTTTTGCATCCAAAAATGTTTCTCTTCGATTCTCCTTGATCATGTGGATTTAAGCTTAGATGTTAATTGATCTGTAATCTCCTTGGCAATAGCTTTCGAATGGCATAATTTTTGTTAATTTCTGGAAAAATTTCTGGAAATTTGCATGAAGTTCATGCACTGTTCATCTTCTTCTTCATGAAGAAGATGAAGATTCATGTAGTTAGCGACGGATTCATGTGTTAGCGACAGATTCTGGGCAGCGCTAGGGTTACAGGCCAAACGACACCGTTTTGGCTTGGCGCGCGCTCCATTTTGAAATTCAACCGGCTTCGATTCCCAGCGCTGCCAATTATTCAAATTGCTTCATATTTTTTTGCTTTTCCCTCCATATTTCATGTATGCTTCACATGTTTGATTTTAATTTTTCTTCTAACTTCTAAAATCCATAATAAATTGAAAAATGCATCAAATCACTCCCAATTTTTTGCAAAATGATCCTTGTGATGTCTAGTTTTTTATGATCATGAATTTTGAAGTTGTGCATGGCTGGATTTTTGCTTGTGCTATAATCTTTGATCATGTGTACATTTGTGACCTTGCCTTACTCTTTCTATTGTGAAATGCTTGATTTTAATCCAATGGACATGAAATTTTACATGATGATTCTAGACACATTGATGGATGTCTTAGGCTTGGTTTGGTATTTTTCTCATTTGCCAATTCTGTTTTATGCCTAAGTTTGCATGGTGTGACAATTTGTGTCACACATTTGGTTGTTCAACTTGTGCAATTTAATTTCCATACCAAATGACCTCTAATGCTTCTGATTTTTTGTATGTTGATCATGTTGGATATGTTGAATGCTCATGAATTTTTCCAGAATTATTTGAATCATTTCTGTTTTGATTTGGAATTTTCATTCATGATGATCACATATGAGCTTTGAAATTGTCTTTGACTTCTCTTGCTTGATACATGGCCTTGCTTGATGATTTTGCTTTGATCCTTTTTAGGACATGTTAATATATGTTTGAAGTTGCATTGTGTTGAATTTCAGCTCCTGTTTTGAATTTTTTCTTCACCTTTGACCCTAGGCTTTGACCTAGTGGTTTGTACTTACATTTGAGCTTTGAATTTCAGGTTCAAGCATCCAAATTCCATGGTTAATGTTGCTCCATCATTTGAATGTTGATATTTGCTTTTGATTGCTAACATTTTCTGTTTTGTAGGTTGTTGATAACTCATTTGAGTTTGCCTCATGGCTTATGTGTTGTACATTGGGATTGTTTTGTTATTGACTGTTGTCTGTTTGTCTGAGTATTGTACTGATTGGTTTACTTGTTTCCACAGGTACTTAAGTTGCTTTAAGTTCATTTGAACTTTGCTTTGCTTTGCTTGTGGTTGGCATACCACTTAGGTATAATCCCTAATCTTTATGTAGTCTGGAAGACCTGCCATGTTACTTTGGCAGGCACCTGTCTGAAGTCCTCCTTAAGAGGCCATGTCTTTGATTGTTTAAATTTGTGCCAAGCAGGTAAAGTCCTCTTAAGAGGCAATTGGCAGATAAAAGGGATGTGTAATCCATCCCCTGCTATTCAGTTGTGTCATTCACTTTGCTCACACCATGTCTTGATGCATTGTGAATAAGAACCCAAGATCTTATAGAGTCAATCAATTGTGGAGAAGAGTTCCTTCATTCTGAACTCCCACACTTTCTATTGTTTAAAGCTCTCCTAGGCCAGGGATAAGAGCTATGAGGCATAACCCTCATCTCCATTTCATTTGCTTCACCCTAACTCTCAATATTAGGGTTAAGAGCTCAAAACACCCATACAGTATTGGCTTGTTTAAAGCCCAACCTTGATTGAGCCTCTTGATTGTGTATAGTGTGTGCTAACTGATTGCTTGATTGCTTAACTGTGCATCTTTCATGTTTGCTTTTGCATATCTACTTGCATCATTCCATGTGCTTGCTTTTTGCTTTTCATAGCATGTTTGTTTATGTGAGGAGTCAGATGTAAGGCCATTGATTGGTTATCTGTTTCCTATGATCATTTGTTGTGGAGTCAGGTGTAAGCCCATAGATTGGTTACCTGTTTCCTTGTTTGTTTTGTCCATTGAGGAGTCAATTGTAAGTCCATTTATTGGCAGTTGTTTCCTATGATCTGGTAGGAGTTGGGACTAAGACCATTGATTGGCATCCCATTTCCTTGGAGTCGAGTGTAAGACCATTTATTGGCAACTTGTTTCCTCTTGCTTATTGCATTTGTTTTGCTTTGTGATATGGGTGTAAGTCCATTGATTGGCATTTGGTATCCAGGTTTTGTTTTGTTTTGTGAGACTAGTATAAGTCCATTGATTGGCATCTGGTATCCATGTTTTGTTTTGTGAGATTGGTGTAAGTCCATTGATTGACATTTGGTATCCCTCTTTGTTTTGTGAGACTAGTATAAATCCATTGATTGGCATCTGGTTTCCAGTTATGTTGCTTATTTGCTTTGTTTGTTTCCTTTTCCAAAGGAATCACTTGGATCATCTACATATGATCTCAAGAGGTGAACATCTAAGAAGTTTTACATCCCTTGACCTTCCACCTTTTTGTTTCTTTAAACCTCCATTTGCATGGTGACTCAAACCAGAAAACTTTGTGCAAACATTTTCATTTCTTTTCAAATTAGAAACCTAGGCCTTAAGCCTTTGATTTTCAAACTTCATTTTCACAATACTTCTCTTGAATTGAATTCTAATCATACTTTGACCATCTTTTGTGAATAACTCCTAACTGGTTAATTACACTCATTCAATTGTTTTGTGGCTCAAGTCCACTTTCTTGATAAGTTTTCATACATTAGCCATAGATCTCAATTATCTTAGTGGTTGATGTAAATCTCACCTTTTGTCCTTAGTGATTGAATTGTAAGACTTCCTTGCTTATTATAGGGCATGGTCCCTCACTAGCAAGTTGAAGCTTTTCTCACATGGTGGACTTGTGGTTGTATAGGCTGAGTTTTCTCCCGTGGATAATGAAAGACCTTAGGGCTTTTGTTTAAAATCAACCCACTCATATTTTGGAAATCTTTTAGCCGAACTACGAGGTTTTGATCCTGTAAAGGTACGTAGGCAATGGTTATCCATCCAAACACAAAAATAATAAAAATTGTATATTCTTTTTCTCATCCTCCCAATCAATGTTTGCACAATAAATATTTCCATAAACAATATCTTTTGCAACAATTTGTGAAAAGGGTTCCCTAGGAGTACGTAGGATGCTTTGGGTGCCTAACACCTTCCCTTTGCATAATTATCCCCTTACCCAGATCTCTGTACCCTTTTTATTAGTTTTCTTTGTAAAACTTCTTAGGCTTTTGTTCGCTTTTTAGCCATTCCTTTGGATAAATAAAAGTGCGGTGGCGACTCTATCTTTGTATGCTTTGCTTTTGATTTAGTCAATAAATCATAAAGTGATGAATACACCGCTACAGAAAAGTGCCGACTCTGCTGGGGAGAGATAATTGTTTCCTAGTGGGTTTGCCAACTTTTCACAATTGTTGTGATATATTGTTTATGACATATTTTTGTACAAATTTGGGATTACTGTATTGCTAGTAATGATTGATTTGCTTGATATATCAATTGCTTGCTTGTTTGGTGATCTCTATGAGATGAGTTCTATACCCGAACTCGAGTGTACCCTATGATAGGAGAATGGCATAGTCTTGTCGACTTGTTTGGAGTCATTCCTTAGCAAGTTGACTTGCGAGTCCATTCACTTGGTGGAGGTCATGTTGGATTAATAATGTCACACAATTTATTTGTGGTTAGGCATTATTCTTCCGATATGTGCCGTAGAAGCCAAGGACCTTAGTTTACCAAGCCCATCTTGGCCTATTTTTAGGACGTAGTGCGGAGGTCGTTCAGATGTAAGATCTGATGCGATTGTTACGCGATACTACACTCATAAGAGTCTCTCTTGAGAATATTTTTGGAATACGAGTATTCGTTCCTCCGATAATATTCGAAAGATGGGATGATGACTATGGGAACCTCTGGTAGAACATGTTCGGCAGGTTTAAACCATAGTACACTCCCTTTGGGTGGTTCTTAACCGAGACTCCATGCTCGTGACTCACAACAAACCCGTGATTCATGGTTGATCCGTTCACCCATCATTAATATCAATGGAACTTGGGTGTTGATAAGGTGAAAACCATAATCCACCAAAATGGATGATTGATATTAAGGATGGTTGAATCGTTCGTATATCGTTAATATCAATGGAACTTGGGTGTCGATAAGGTGAAAACCATAATCCAGCAAAATGGATGATTGATATTAAGGATAATATGAACCATCCCATGACCTTTGTCTGGTGTGCTTTGCTTGATCCTTGAGTGTGATTGTTGCATTCATGCATTCATGCATTCATCTGCATCCATATCATCAGATAAAAAGAAAATTTTCAAGGAACTTAAGGGGTTTATTTGCAAAATTTTCAGATATGGAAAGACCAAAAAGGCATACAAAGAAGTACACCTTTAGACAACCCGATCTGAAAGAGTTAAGGAATCTGACATCTTATGTATTAGATCCCTTGGGTTTCAAAGCTCGTTATAGGAAGCTTCTGCCTCAGCTGACTACTCAGGTTGATGAAGGGTTGATGAATACTTAGGCGCAATTCTATGATCCTCCTTATCATTGCTTCACTTTTCCAGACTTTCAGCTATTGCCTACCCTTGAGGAGTATGCGCATCTTGTGGGTATTCCGATTCTGGATCAAGTGTCGTTCAGTGGTTTGGAGAGTATTCCTACTTCTCGAGAGATAGCTGACATGTTGCACATAGATGAATCCTTGGTTAAAGCTCATATGACTACCAAAGGTGAAATTCAAGGTCTTCCTTCTGAGTTCCTCATCGCTCAAGCTACCGTGTATGGGAAGGCCATGAGTGAGGATGCCTTTGAAGCCATATTTGTGCTTCTCATCTATGGATTGGTATTGTTCCCCAACATCGACAAATTTGTGGATGTGAATGCTATTAGGATCTTCTCTGTTCTTAATCCCGTTCCGACTCTGTTGGGTGATGCCTATGTCTCTTTGCATCTGAGGAATGCAAAGGGTGGTGGTGCTATTGTGTGTTGTTTGCCTCTGTTGTATAAGTGGTTTATTTCTCACTTACCTCAGACGGTCGCTTTCAAGGAGAACAAGGGATGTCTACGGTGGTCTACGAGACTCATGTCTCTCACTAATGATGATATCTCTTGGTATGATCGTGCATATGACGGTGTCCAGATTATTGATTCTTGTGGTGAATTCTCCAATGTGCCTCTTCTTGGTACATGTGGTGGGATTAGCTACAACCCTGTGTTAGCACGACGTCAGCTTGGCTTCCCCCTAAAGGATAAACCTAATAACATTCTGTTAGAAGGTGTGTTCTTTCAGGAGGGTAAAGATCGCCAAGGCCTGAAAGCCAGAATGGTCCGCGCTTGGCGCAAGATTCACAAGAAGGGTAGAAGTGAATTGGGTCCGAAGAACTGCATAGCTCTGGAGCCGTAAACTGCTTGGGTAAGGAAGAGAGCATCTGAGTATCTCATGCCTTATGACTATCCGAGACCTACACCGTTGGTTGTGGTTGGGCCTTCAACCCTCCCTAACCAAGGCGTAGAGGAGTTGAGAGACGAAGACCTTTCACGTTCCTGGATCCGTGAAAGAGAAGAGTTGCTTCAGCAAATCAAGGAGAAAGATGCCATGATCGAGTTTCTCGAGCATCAGGTCATTGATGATCCTGATGATGCTTGGACTTCTCTACTTCCTCAGTCTTCTAAGTTCTGGAAAAGGAGGTATGATAGACTCGCCAAAGACAAGGCGGATATGGAAGCAGCATATGAGAGAGAGATCAAGAGGCTTCGCGCAGCTTATCTTCCGGCATCCCGAGCTTCTAGGGATCCATAGGATGTTTATTTTCCTTCTCTCTTGTAATATGATTGACAATGCTGTACTTCTTTGTTCAAATATATTTGATGAGATATTTTCCATATGCGATTAAATGATTGATATTCAAAAATTTGCAAATAATACCCTAAAAGTTCCTTTGAAAATAAAAATAAATCATGTGCACAAGCATTGCATGCATCATTTTGCATAAGCAAGTGTTTGTTCTGGTCTTCTTGTCTATGGGCTAACTCTGTGCTCTTCATTTATTTTGAAGACAAGCTGACTCATCGGTACTACACCCGAGCCAACTCTGCAAGAGTGATGGATCAACTTGAACAAGAGAACCGTGAGCTGAAAGAAGAAGTTGCCAGACTGAGCGCCCTGATGGAGCAGTTTCTAGCTGCGTAGAATCAACCATCTCCACCACCTGCAACTCCTCCCCAGAGGACTGTTATATCAGAGATTGTCTCCTCGACAGTGCCAGCTGCCAGTGCCCATTTCATGCCAGCCATGCCAGCCGGGTTTCCGTGGGGTATGCCTCTAGGTTTTATGCCTGATATTCCAGCTCCTACATTTGCTTCCATGCCGGCATCTAGCCCGGTCCTTGCAATGCCTCCTCCTGTCGTGCATACCATTCCCCGGGTAGACGACACCATCTATCATTCTGAGCCGTCCGAGGGCCCAGATGTTAATGAAAAGATGGATGCTATGAATGACCAATTCCTTGAACTCCGCAAGGAATTGAAGACCCTTAGAGGGAAAGATTTGTTCGGCAAGTCTGCTGCTGAATTATGCCTGATTCCCAGTGTTAAGATACCTGTCAAATTCAAAGTCCCAGACTTTGAGAAGTATAAGGGGAACACCTGCCCGCTCAGTCACCTGGTTATGTATGCCAGGAAAATGTCTACTCAAACAGATAATGATCAGCTGCTGATTCATTATTTTCAGGATAGTTTGTCTGGTGCAGCTCTTCGGTGGTATATGAGCCTAGATAGTGCAAACATCCGTTCCTTCAACGATCTTGGCGAAGCTTTCGTCAAGCAATACAAATACAATATGGATATGGCTCCTGGCCGTGATCAACTCAGAGCCATGTCCCAGAAGGACAAAGAGACATTTAAGGAGTACGCCCAGAGGTGGCGAGAGCTGGCAGCTCAGATTACTCCTCCGCTGGAAGAGAAGGAGATGACTAAGATCTTTTTGAAGACTCTTAGTTCATTTTACTATGAGTGGATGATCGCTAGTGCTCCCTCTGATTTCACCGAGATGGTGAACATGGAGATGCGATTGGAGGAAGGAGTCCATGAAGGACGTTTATCCAAGGATGAAGGCTCTTCAAGCAAGCGATATGGGGCGTTTGCTAAGAAGAAAGATGGGGAGGCACATGCTGTGCAATCCCATGCTAAACCAAGAAGACCCTCTGCTAAGAGGAAGCCTGTGCGTCATGCCAGCAACCAGCATCAGGTGGCTCATATAGCACCTGTCTTTCGTGACAATCAGCATTATAATCAGCAACTGCCTCAGTATCAACAACAGCATCGTCCTCAGCAACAGGCTTACCAGCCTCGCAACAACAATAATCAGGCTAATTTGAGTTATGAGAGGAAGAAGATCACTTTCGATCCGATTCCTATGTCATATGCTGAGCTATATCCCTCTTTGATAGAGCGGAAACTGATTACTCCCAGAGAGCCTCCGGCTGTACCTGCTAACCCGCAGTGGTGGTACAAGCCCGACCAACATTGTGTTTATCATTCCGGTGCTCCGGGTCACAATGTAGAAAACTGCTATCCATTGAAGACTAAGGTTCAAGACCTTATGAGATGCGGCATTCTGAGCTTTGAGGACTCAGGCCCCAATGTTACGAAGAACCCATTGCCCGAGCATGGGAAGTCGGTTAACATGGCCCCAATGTAAGCCATATTCGACAGTCATTGGTTGAGTTGCATCGTCTGCTGTGTGATTACAGTCATATGGAGCACGACCATGACAAATGCCGTATCTGCTCTGTCAATCGTCTGGGTTGTCGCCAAGTGCGCAGAGAGCTGCAATAGTTGCTAGATGATGGTACCATTGAGATTCTTCAGAACAGAAATGTTGATGAAGACGAACCAGAAGTGAATGTGATTTCCCCTGTGTTCAAGATTCCCGAGCCTGTTGTCATCCGTTATGATGGTAGCAAGCCGAAAGTCTCTCCTTCTTTGGTGATCAAGCCTGCAGGCCATGTGCCTTATTCTTCAGATAGAGTTATTCCCTTCCGCTATAATCCTATTGTTATGGAAGATGGGAAAGAAGTGCCTTTGCCTTCATCCTCCGTTGTTAGTATTGCTGATGTGAGCGGATTGACCCGTAGTGGTCGTGTGTTTTCAGCACCGAAGCCTCAGGCTAGGGATGATTGTGATGTGCGTCCGGTGGGGAATGCTGTTAATCCTCCGAACCCGGCACTTGCTGTTGCAAAATCCTCCTCTGTACAAAAGACTCATGTTTCTTCTGTTGGCCCTAGTGGCACTGTGAATGAAGACCGTGATGAGATGCTGAGGCTCATCAAGAAGAGTGAGTACAACATTGTAGACCAGCTTCTACAAACGCCGTCCAAGATATCCGTGCTATCGTTGCTTCTGAATTCAGAACCTCATAGGGAGGCTCTGTAGAAAGTATTGGATGTGGCATATGTTGATCATGATGTCACTATTGAACAGTTTGACAGTATTGTTGCAAACATTACTACTTGCAACACTTTGAGTTTCTGTGACGCTGATCTCCCTGAGGAGGGAAGAGACCACAACATGGCTTTACATATATCCATGAATTGCAAGAACGACGCCATGTCCAATGTGCTGGTGGACACTGGGTCATCTTTGAATGTATTGCCGAAGACCACTCTTTCTAGATTGTCATATCAAGGGCCTCCCATGAGGCAAAGTGGTGTTGTTGTGAAAGCTTTCGATGGGTCGCGTAAGACTGTGATTGGGGAAGTTGATCTCCCAATCAAGATTGGACCAAGTGATTTCCAAGTTACCTTTCAGGTTATGGATATGCACCCATCTTATAGCTGTCTCCTTGGTAGACCATGGATTCACGAGGCTGGCGCCGTGACATCCACCCTACACCAGAAGCTGAAGTTCGTCAAGAATAAGAAACTGGTTGTGGTAGGGGGAGAAAAGGCTCTCCTGGTTAGCCACTTGTCTTCTTTCTCATATATTGATGTTGAGGATGAAGTTGGAACGCCTTTCCAAGCTTTATCTATTGCTGAACCGATTAAGAAGAAGTCTCCTTCATTTGCTTCCTACCGTGATGCGAAACTGGCCATTGAATGTGGTGCAGTTGCTGGTTTAGGGAAGACGATTGAGCTTGAAGACAATAAATCCCGGGCTGGCATTGGCTATTCTTCTGGGGTCTTCAATGACAAAGGGCTGTTCAAGAGTGGAGGTTTCATCCACGCCGATCAAGCTGAGGAAGCTGCTTCTATTCTGGAAGAGGATGCAGAGGATACTGGCAATTTTGTCATCCCTGGCGAGATCTACCACAATTGGGTCGCTGTAGATGTTCCTACAGTCATTCATAAGTCAGCGTAATATGTTCACTTTGTTTAAAAACCCTTCTCCCATGCCAAAAGGAGAAGTGATGACATTGTTGGCGTCATATATACAATGATATTTCATTCAATAAAGCATGTTAAATGTTTGTTTTTCCATTTGTTTTCACTTTTTGCTTTTTGCATGAAATCGGTGATCACAAAAAACCCTAAAAACAAGAATAAAAGCAATCTTTTCATCTCCATAATGATTTGCTTGTTTAAATTCTAAAGTTTTTCATTAACCAAAATCATTATGCAGGTTGATTCTTAAACCCATTGAACATAATGATCCAACGCCATCTCCCAATTTTGAATTCCCTGTATTTGAAGTATAGGAAGATGATGTTGAAGGGATTCCTGATGAGATTACCTGTCTTCTTGAGCACGAAGAGAAGATCATTCAGCTGCACCTTGAGAATCTGGAAACAGTCAACTTGGGGTCTAAAGATTGTGTTCGATTGGTGAAGATTGGGGCACTTCTTGAAGAGTCTGTCAAAAAGGGGTTGATCAGTTTGCTACGAGAATATTCCGATATCTTTGCTTGGTCGTATGAAGACATGCCGGGTCTAGATACAGATATTGTGCAACATTTCCTACCTTTGAAGCCTGAATGCGTGCCTGTGAAGCAGAAGCTCAGAAGAACTCATCCAGATATGGCAGTGAAGATCAAAGAGGAAGTTAAGAAGCAAATTGATGCGGGGTTTCTGGTGACTTCCACATATCCTCAATGGGTGGCCAACATTGTGCCTGTGCCTAAGAAGGACGGAAAAGTCCGTATGTGTGTTGATTACAGAGATTTGAATAAAGCTAGTCCGAAAGATGAGTTCCCTCTACCATACATTGACATGTTGGTAGATAATACAGCTAAATTCAAAGTCTTTTCCTTTATGGATGGATTTTACGGATATAATCAAATCAAGATGGCACCCGAGGATATGGAGAAGACAACATTCATCACACCTTGGGGAACATTCTGTTATCGAGTGATGCCCTTCGGTCTGAAGAACGTCGGAGCCACGTATCAACGTGCTATGACTACCTTGTTTCATGATATGATGCACAAGGAGATAGAGGTCTATGTCGATGATATGATTGCTAAGTCCCGAACGGAAGTTGAACATGTTGAGCATTTGTTGAAACTTTTTCAGCGTTTGAGGAAGTTCAGGCTTTGTCTGAATCCGAACAAATGTACATTTGGAGTCCTTTCTGGCAAGTTATTGGGTTTTGTTATCAGCGAGAGAGGTATTGAGGTTGATCCTGCAAAGGTCAAAGCAATACAAGAGATGCCTGCACCCAAAACTGAAAAGCAAGTCCGAGGTTTTCTTGGCCGCTTGAATTATATTTCCAGATTTATATCCCACATGACTACCACATGTGCGCCGATATTCAAGCTCCTCCAGAAAGATCAGTCTCATGATTGGACCGAGGATTGCCAGAAAGCTTTCGACAGTATCAAAGAATATCTGTCTGAACCTCCGATCTTGTCTCCGCCTGTGGAAGGAAGACCTCTGATCATGTATCTGACTGTTCTTGAAGACTCGATGGGTTGTGTCCTAGGTCAGCAAGATGAATCAGGGAAGAGAGAATCCGCTATCTACTACCTGAGTAAGAAGTTCACTGATTGTGAGTCTCGATACTCTATGCTTGAGAAGACGTGCTATGCTTTGGCTTGGGCTGCTAAGCATTTGCGCTAGTACATGATAAATCATACAACTTGGTTGATATCCAGAATGGATCCAATCAAGTATATCTTCGAGAAGCCTGCTTTAACTTGGAGGATCGCTCGTTGGCAGATGTTGTTATCTGAGTATGATATCGAGTATCGAGCTCAGAAAGCTATCAAAGGTAGTATCTTGGCTGACCATTTGGCACATCAGCCGATTGAAGATCATGAGTCTGTTCAGTACGACTTCCCAGATGAGGAGATTCTGTATTTGAAAATGAAAGATTGTGATGAGCCTACACTTGTGTAACACCCCAAAATTTGCCCTCCTCATTCATGCATTCATTTAGCATTTCATATTGCATTTCATCATGTCAATCAGAATTAGATCCGGAAAAAAAAAAAAAAAACGAAAAAAAAAAGGAAAAAAAAATGAAAAAAAATAAAAATAAAAATATTTTTTTTACAAAAAAATAAATAAATAAAAATAATAATAAAAAAATAAATAAAATATAATAAAAATTTTTGGACTTGGGTCTCTCTCATTTGAGCCCACAAAACCATGAAATTCAGTCTATAAATACCAAAACTTCACTTGAGAAAAAGGAGGAGAAGCAAAATACTCTGAGGTTTCCTTGGAACAAAACCCTGGACAAAACCTGAAGAGAAACCTGACAGAGAACTCAGAGCAGCCTCCAAACCCTGAAGGGCCTCACGGGTGCAACTCAATTTCAATCAAGCTCTCCAATCAGGTTTGCCCTATTCCCATTATTTTACGCCTTCAATTTGAATGTTCTAAATGTGTGATGTATTATGAATGGGTGAAACCTATGCCTTGAATGTTTAATCACATGATTTCTGAAGTGTATGCCACAGGGTTTGAGGTTTCTGAAACCATACTGTTATCCATGAAAAAAATGCTTATGGTGTCTCACTAACCCTTTTGTTGAGTTTTTGTGAGGGCTCACATGACTTTTGCAGGGATAACTTGCGTGGTTTCCCACTTTATTTGTGGGATAACCCCTGGAGGTTCATTCCGATTACCTGTACTGACCCACTTTCTTTGATGATGTTAGCTTGGAAGGATCTCAGGGTTTCCCATTCCTCTAATTGCTGTTACTTCGGATCTTTATCCGCGTGGTACTTTTACATTTTTCCCGCATTTTACTGCTTTCCTAGCTGGAAGACCTCGATAGGAGGCAATGTTTTTGTGTTTACTTTATGCAGGTTCCTTTGTCCAGGGTTAAGAGCTATGAGGTCTTATCCTCATTACCCTTTTGCATGCGCGTTCCTACAATGCAAACAAACCCTTCATTGATTTTTCTTCTCCATAACACACGTTTACTCCTTCTACTACAGGCGAGTAAGTCTCCAAAGGTCGAGCATCCGGTAGATTGCGTAGTGACGTCGTTCGTCCAAAACCCAATCCACAACCCCGTAGTTAGCCGAACTACGTTTTGCTCTGATTCTCAGGCCAGATGAGATACGTAGGCATAAGACGCGATGTCTTAGCGAGCACACATCCCCCCAACCCATAGGTAGCCGAGCTACGAAGACTCTGATTCTCATATTCAGATGAGATACGTATGCAGTGGATGCGACATCCGCGCGAGTCATTTTCATTTAACCCTTTTTTTTTGGCAAACAGCACAAGATAAACCCACACCCTTTAGACGAAAACTACAAAAGTGGATCCCGTAGAGTACTACGGATGCGTAGGGGTGCTAATACCTTCCCTTCGCATAACCGACTCCCGAACCCAAGATTTGGTTGCGAGACCCCGTCTTGTTCTTTCCTTTTTCGGGTTTACTTCGAGCGTTTCCTTTCCCTCCTTTGGGATGAATAACGCACGGTGGCGACTCTTCTGTCTTTTTCTTTCGCCGGTTGTTTTTTTTTGCGCACTGTATTTTTCAGGTTGCGACAGCTGGCGACTCCACTGGGGACTAAAAGAAGTTGACCTCTTGCTGGTCCATCTTCCCTAAGCGAGTCCCTCTTAGCTTTTGTGATTTCTTGTTTTGTTGGGTATTCATGCTTTTGTACATTTATTCACTAACTTGCTTGCATTCATCTGCTGTATCTGTTGGAGCTGTTGTTTGTTTGTTGGGATGGGATGTTCTACGAGAGATAAGCCCATTACCCAGGCTTGAGTGTACACACAGGTTTTAGAGTGGATGATCATGAGGCTTGCGTGGCATGTTGCTACGTTAAGTCGTTCGTGAAGAACCACACCCAGACGAGGTTTCTTTTGGATATATTATGTCCTACGGATGTTCCGTAACGACATGGTGTTCCTTTAGAAATCGTCGACTCTGGTGACCATTTCCCGAGAACTCAGTTGAGGCCTCTCCTCCGAGACGTGATTATGTTAGCTCTGGTGGGCGCATTCTCGCTGATCAATCCGAGGACCCCGAGACTGGGAACTTGCTTTAGGATGTCCTGTTGAGGGGAGTCAGTTGAGGTCTTTTATCCCGTAATAATGCCAAACCTTCAGTGGTAAACGTATTATTCGCGACTGAAGGGCTGAAGCTGACGAACTTCTGTTCTTAGAACCTACCAGTGAGGGGTGGGCTAAATTCAGGAAACCTTAACCTCCAACCAACCCGGTTTTTTGGAGCAGAGTTTTGGTCTTGTATTATATTCCTCAGTGAATTTCTCTCCAGGAAGTGCAACCTGACAGATGTTCAAGCGGATCCATCAATTCTGATTGACATGCCTTTGCTTTGCATAACATCATCTGCATATTTGCATCCAACATCTCATGCTTATTCATTTGCAGGGTATTCCCTTTCAAAATGGGGGTGCCTTAAAACTGAACAAGCAGTGCATCGCATACCATGCATATTAACCCTTGTCTGTTTTGCAGGTGTCACCGTAGTGTCTAATGTTTGTTCCCTGTATCAGGCAGTTATTGGTCCCAAGCGAGTTCACAGATACCCGACAAAGGAAAACCGTCCACGACTAGCGATGGACCAAGTACAGAAAGAGCTGGCTGATATGCGTGAAAGGATGGATCAGTTCATGACATTGATGACTGGTATGGCAGAAGGCCAGGAAAAGCTGAGGGAATTGGTTGAGCAACCGAGACCCGATCCGGAGGTGGAGATACTAAATGCTGAGGGAAACCCTGGTAACCCTGGGAACGCTGATAACCCTGTGAACACTGGTAACGCGGGTAACGCAAATGCTGATGGAAACCCGGGTAATGTTAGCAACACGGGGAATGTTGGAAATGGTATTGGCGGAAGGTACAATGTGAATCAAGGAATTCGGATTAACGGGCACCCCGTTACTGAAGATTATCAGTATGATCAATTTTCTTTGCACGACGAGGCCCTCGAGACCACTCGCCGTATGGATGAGCTTGCTGAGAAGCTCAAATCTTTGGAGTCTCAAAATTCCTTAGGCTTTGATGTCACAAATCTTGGTCTGGTTCAGGGAGTAAGGATTCCTCACAAGTTCAAACCCCCTACTTTTGAGAAATACAACGGGGCTTCTTGCCCACGCACTCATCTCCAATCTTATTTGGGAAGGTTGGGAGCTCACACGGAAGATGAAAAGCTGTGGATGTACTATTTTGAAGACAGTCTAACTGGAGCTTCTCGTGAATGGTATTCTCATTTGTCTCGTACTACCATCAAGAGCTGGAAAGACTTGGCAGAGGCTTTTGTCAAGCAATATCAATACAACTTGGACATGGCTCCAAATCGGACCTTGTTGCAAGGTATGTCCCAGACTGCCAAGGAGACCTTTAGAGAATATGCTCAGCGTTGGAGACAGATTGCTGCGTCCGTCCAACCCCCTTCGTCTGAAAGGGAGATGGCGGACATGTTCATGAACACTCTTCAAGGCAATTATATTGAGAGATTGGCTGCTTGCCCGTCAATCAGCTTTGCAGAGATAGTAATTGCTGGAGAAAGAATCGAGAGTCTGTTGAAGATGGGCCGAATTCAAGACAATAGTGTTTCCAACCCATCAGGTCCCAAGAGACCGTTTGCTGGTAACGGTCAGCGAAGAAAAGAAGGCGAGGCAAGCGTTGTGTATGCCGGCAGAGGCAGGAGTAAAGGACGCCCTAATTATTATCAAAATCAAGTGGCCGCAGTCACTATTCCAACACATGTTCCTCAACCGCAATATCATCCGCAACAACAACCCAGGTACAACAATCAACAACAAAGAGGTAATCCGGGTCAGCAGAGACACTATCAACAACGTCCAAGGCAGACGGATCGGGTCATCGAGCCAATCCCAATGCCTTATTCAGTATTACTTCCCAAGCTGATTGACATGAATCTGGTTACGTTGAGAACTCTGGCCCCACCAATCGATCCCAATAATTTGCCTAGAGGTTATGATGTCAACGCCAGATGCGCTTTTCACTCCAACGCACCTGGCCATACTACAGATAATTGCAAGGCTCTCCAGTTAAAGGTACAAGATTTGAGAGATGCCCAGGCTATCAATTTTGCTCCGGTGCCTAATGTTATCCAGAACCCGATGCCGGCTCACGGCGGGCAGAGGGTTAATGCTGTTGATAGTGGGGAAACTTTGAATTTGGTTTCTGATGTGACTAAGGTGAAGACTTCGCTATCGGTGGTTAAAGACCGACTTCTGAAAGGACAGATTTTCCCGGGCTGTGGGGAAGAATGCAGAAATTGTCAAGCTGTCGAAAACGGATGTGACAGTTTGAGAAAGGGTATTCAGCAGCTGATAGATGAAGGTTGTCTTCAGTTCGATCAGGCCCGTCCGGTGAAGAATGATGTATCGACGGTGACGTTTTATTTCACTCCTGAAGAAATATATGTTCCCGAGAGACTCGCTCCGACAATAATATATTTCCCAGAAAGTACAGAACCAGCAGCGGTGAACATCGAAAGTTCAGCACCAGTCGCAATTTACTCTGACAGCCCTCAACCGACTTTGGTTGGTCCAATCACCATCACGGTACCAGGACCTGTTCCGTATGAGAAAGACAGTGCTATCCCGTGGCACTATGGGGCTGATATCTACTGCCAGGGGCAAAAAGTTAACGAAGAAGACATTGACATTGGTAGCTCCGCTGTAGACAATGTTGGAGGGGTTGGTGGCTTCACTCGCAGTGGACGCCTATTTGCACCATCAACATTACGCGCGAATACTGAAGCCGAGGCAGCTGCCAAGGCTAAAGGGAAACAGGTATCCACCGAAGAGGTTACTACTGAGGAAGATCCTCCTAAGACCGCATTCGAGAAGGAAGTGGATGAGTTTATGAGGATTATCAAGAAAAGTGACTACAAGGTAGTCGACCAGCTAAATCAGACACCCTCAAAGATCTCCATTCTCTCACTATTGCTGTGCTCTGAGGCGCACAGAGCAGCCTTGTTGAAAGTACTGAATATGGCCTATGTTCCACCGGAGATAACTGTTAACCAGCTGGAGTCGGTAGTTTCCAATGTAAACGCTAGCCGGGGGCTAGGTTTCACCGATAATGACCTGACACCTGAGGGCAGGAATCACAACAAAGCCTTGCATATCACAATGGAGTGCAAAGGGGTGATGCTTTCCCATGTTTTGGTTGATACAGGCTCTTCTCTGAATGTTCTTCCAAAGAAAGCCTTAATGAAGTTGGATTGCGATGGCATCATCCTGAGGCCAAGTAACTTAGTTGTGAGGGCTTTTGATGGCTCTAAGAGAGCTGTCTTTGGCGAAGTTGAGTTGCCAGTTAAGATTGGACCGCAGGTATTCAAGAGTACCTTTTATGTGATGGATATTCAGCCTGCCTACAGCTGTCTGCTAGGTCGGCCTTGGATTCATGTTGTCGGTGCTGTTACTTCTACCCTCCACCAGAAGCTCAAATATGAACTAGAAGGTCAGATCGTCACTGTATGTGGTGAAGAGGATATTTTTGTTAGCCACCTGTCTACATTTAAGTATGTAGAGATGGATGGCGAGATGCATGAGATGCTGTGTCAGGGCTTCGAAACTACAAACATCAATGAGGTCGCGGCCGAAGCTGTCTTTTCACCTGAGTTTGAGAAGGTCGGGACTTCTATCTCTTCATACAAGCAAGCTGTCGAAGTGGTTAAAGCTGGTAATGCCCAAGGCTGGGGCAAATTTGTGGAGCCAGTCATCAAAGAAGACAAGTTTGGATTGGGGTATGCTCCGGGATCTCAGAAGAATGAAACCGGTACTCTCTCCAGCGGGGGTTTGGTTTCCCCCCACATCGTCAATACTGCAGATGAAGACAAGGCTGACAGCGACTGTGACTTAGATAGCTGGATTCGCCCGTGTGTCCCGGGAGAAAAGCTCGACAATTGGTCGTCTGAAAAAACCGTCCGGATTACTCTACTGAAAGAGTGATTTTTATTGTTTTCCTTTATTACATGCATAATAAAGTCTTACACTTTGCCCAAGGTGTAACGGCTCATTTGTAGGGCCATCCATTTAGTTACGTTTCGCAATTATTTTTATCATCAATAAAGGACGGCTTTTGCAAACAATTTTGTGTTCTCTTTCTTTCAGTTTTTTTTACTTTTACAAAAAAAAATGGCAATGTTTCTTTTTTCGTTTTTTCTTTCTTTCCAAAAAAAAAACTCTCATTCTAAGGTAGAGCATGATCCTCCATCATGCAGAGCCGACCACTCGGATCTCACTGCTAACGACACTGCTATGGCCAAGTATGACTTCGACAATCCTATCTATCAAGCCGAAGAAGGGGCTGAGGAAGATTGTGAATTGCCTGAAGGGTTAGCCAGATTGTTGAAACAGGAGGACCGAGCTATTACACCTTATCAGGAGGTGGTTGAGACCATCAACGTTGGTACCGAAGACGACAAGAAAGAGATCAAGATCGGGGCAAGTCTACAGGCCGAAAGGAAAGACCGTTGATCATGTACTTGACTGTGTTAGAAAGGTCAATGGGTTGTGTGCTCGGTCAGCATGACGAGTCAGGTCGAAAAGAGCATGCAATATACTACCTTAGCAAAAGTTTACCGACTGTGAACAAAGATACTCATTGCTCGAGAAAACTTGCCGCGCTTTGGCATGGGCTGCTCGCCGACTAAGATAGTATATGTTGACTCACACGACTCTATTGATATCAAAAATGGATCCAGTCAAGTATATTTTTGAAAAGCCATCACTTACCGGAAAGGTTACTAGGTGACAAATGATACTGACAGAGTATGACATCCAATACACTTCACAAAAAGCCATCAAGGGAAGTGTCTTGTCAGACTATCTTGCAGAGCAACCGATTGATGATTACCAACCTATGAGGTTTGACTTTCCTGATGAGGACATCATGTTTCTCAAATCGAAAGATTGAGAGGAACCACTCCCGGAGGAGGGGCCTGACCCTGAATCCAAATGGGTTATGATGTTTGATGGGGCGGTCCACGTCAATGGTCGCGGAGTTGGTGTAGTATTGATCACACCGGAAGGGGGTTCATATGCAATTTGGTGCCAGAATAACTTTTCCCTGCACCAACAATGAAGCCAAATACGAAGCTTGTATCCTAAGACTTGAGGAAGCCATCAATATACAGATTAAAACCCTGGATGTATACGGGGATTCAGCTTTGGTCATCAATCAAACCAACGGGAAACGGTATACACCTCAGCCTCATTTGGCTCCTTACAGAGACTACACGAGAAGATTGTTAACTTTCTTTTGAAGAAAACCAATTTGCTGATGCTTTGTTTACCTTGTCTTCGATGATTAAGGTGCTATGCTGGAACTACGTACCCAGAATTGACGTATCTCGGTCAGAGACGAATGAAGAAAGCATTTGGTCAGAAAGTGCGCCCTCGGGGGTATCAAGTCGGTGAATTGGTACTCAAAATATTTCGTCCTCCCAACACAGATCACAGGGGCAAATGGACACCGAACTATGAGGGTCCGTACGTGGTTAAAAGGATTTTCTATGGCGGAGTTTTGATGCTAACAACCATGGATGGCGAAGGATTCTCGTCCCCTATTAACTCAGACGCAGTTAAAAAAAAATACTTCGCATAAAATAGACTCGCTGGACGATAAAAAGAATAGTCCAGGCAAAAAAAGGGCATCCCGACGAACCAAAAAAAAAAGAATAAAGAGGTTCGGGCAAAAATTAGGGATATAAAAAAGAGTACACCCGGTGAGTCGAAAACCCAAAAGGGAGGCTCAGGCAAAAATTGGTATCCCGGTGGATTGAAAACCCGAAAAGGGGGCGATCCAGGCAAAAGTTAGGGAATAAGCGAATGACTGTGATCTGAGTTCATCAGTGTTATATCACCGTTTCATTCAATCCGACAATCTTCGAAGGTTAAAGATCGACTAATCATCCACTTCAGAAAGCAAGATGAGCAGAGCGTCTTGAGGACATACGAGTCATAGCAGAGTCGAAACTCGGTGGGACCCCGTATCCCCATTGCCATTAGGATAGTTCTCTTTTTATAGCGATCACCTCTTTTAAGGGATCAGCTTCCTGATACCCTCGCCTATTCCTGGCACAAATTTTCTCCCCATTAAGAGTCGAATAATTCAGTTAAAGAGCCTCTTTATTTTTCATTTATCAGTTTGTTTGCAAAAATGTCCGAATTTTTGATAAAACATATTGCATATGAACATAATGGTGGCTTTTGCAGATGATTTGCACAGGAAAACATTTAAAATTGCTTTGAATGTGCTTAATCCCGAACGGTGAATTCAAACCGAGTAATTCCCCCGAGGCATACGTGTATTTTTGGTTGCAGGTCACAGGAACCGGATGCCAAGTCATGAATCCTCATCCCCAAGCGGTTGACAAAGTCTCTCCTCAGCAGAGCATGTTCCCCAACAGAGTTGACAGTATCCAGACTGTCTATCCCCAGTAGAGTTGACAGTATCCAGAGTGTCTATCCCCAGTAGAGTTGACAGTGTCAGACTGTATCTTCCTAGAAACAGCGGAGTAGTTGCATACCCAACGGACAAGAGGGTGGTGTTCCCAGTGTTCATCTCATCCCCAGCAGATTATTTCTAACTGATTTGTTCTAATCCCCAGCTTGAGGACGATTAGCAAGTTCATATCCCTAGCAAAGGTCGTTTCCTACGACATTTCCCCAGGAAGTGTTTTCCCCACAGACTCTCCTCACAGAGCCCGCCGAGAAAAGTTTCCATAGTTGATACTCCCCCCGCAAGGTCAACTTTTCAAGCAGCCAATTTATTTTTGGTGGCTCATTGGTCCCGGCAGACGGATCATTCCCCACAGAGCATTCAGGATTGATACAGCGATCTGTTCCCTACCGGAGTTTGCTTCCCCAAGCAGATTTCTTTTTACACCATGCATAACATTTGCATTTGCATTCATATCATATCAAGCATACACATAAGCTGATAAACAGGTTCTTCCAAGCAGACTGAAGAATTACTTTACAACCAAGGTCATGAGATCCAGCCAGAGGATCAAGCGTGAGTGATCCAGCCTGAGGGTCATTTCGAAGATTCAGCCTGAGAATCGTGTTCCAGTGATCCAGCCTGAGGGTCATTTCGAAGATTCCCCAGTGAAGTCGCCTACAAGCTTTATTTCCCCAGCAAGTCTAATTGAGGAGTCGTTACAACATGTTCTAGCCCGAAGAATATGTACGAAGCCCAAAAGTGGAATATGCTCGAAGCTGCATATCTAATATGAAGGTTGGGTGTAGATTTCAAAAGAGGGTCAACCAGCGCATGCCTCAGATGCGGGATCCTAATGATGGGAATTTATCATCAAAACAATCCAGATCTAGCCAAAAGATCGAAATAGATTCAGCCAGAGAATCGAAACAAAGGAGATCTAGCCAGAAGATCGAAGAAGATCTAGCCAGAAGATCGAAGTCAGGTCTAGCCCGAAGACCGGAAATAGATTCAGCCAGAGAATCGAAACAATTCAGATCTAGCCAGAAGATCGAAGTAGATTCAGCCAGAGAATCAAAGGAAATAGATTCAGCCAGAGAATCGAAACGAAGGAGATCTAGCCAGAAGATCGAAGAAGATCTAGCCAGAAGATCAAAATCGTATCCAGCCCGAGGATCAAAATTAATATCCAGCCAGAGGATTGAAACTCCAGATTAAGCCAGAGGATCGGAAGTAAAATAAACAGCACGGTGTATTTCCGCGTTTTTGTGGTGTTCTCGGAGCGCAAATTTTTGGTCTATCTTTGGTATTCAATCACAGCTCACCCCATTTGTCTGATAAGCTGTTCGCTTTCATCCTACTCGGTTTAGCTGATGATTGAATAGGGGAAGCTGTAACACCCCAAAATTTGCCCTCCTCATTCATGCATTCATTTAACATTTCATATTGCATTTCATCATGTCAATCAGAATTAGATCCGAAAAAAAACAAAAAAAAAACAAAAAAAAAACAAAAAAAAATGGAAAAAAAAAAGAAAAAAAAAATTAAATAAATAAATAATTTTTTACAAAAAAATAAATAAATAAAAATAATAATAAAAAAATAAATAAAATATAATAAATTTTTTTGGACTTGGGTCTCTCTCATTTGAGCCCACAAAACCATGAAATTCAGTCTATAAATACCAAGGCTTCACTTGAGAAAAAGGAGGAGAAGCAAAATACTCTGAGGTTTCCTTGGAACAAAACCCTGGACAAAACCTGAAGAGAAACCTGACAGAGAACTCAGAGCAGCCTCCAAACCCTGAAGGGCCTCACGGGTGCAACTCAATTTCAATCAAGCTCTCCAATCAGGTTTGCCCTATTCCCATTATTTTACGCCTTCAATTTGAATGTTCTAAATGTGTGATGTATTATGAATGGGTGAAACCTATGCCTTGAATGTTTAATCACATGATTTCTGAAGTGTATGCCACAGGGTTTGAGGTTTCTGAAAACATTCTGTTATCCATGAAAAAAATGCTTATGGTGTTTCACTAACCCTTTTGTTGAGTTTTTGTGAGGGCTCACATGACTTTTGCAGGGATAACTTGCGTGGTTTCCCACTTTATTTGTGGGATAACCCCTGGAGGTTCATTCCGATTACCTGTACTGACCCACTTTCTTTGATGATGTTAGCTTGGAAGGATCTCAGGGTTTCCCATTCCTCTAATTGCTGTTACTTCGGATCTTTATCCGCGTGGTACTTTTACATTTTTCCCGCATTTTACTGCTTTCCTAGCTGGAAGACCTCGATAGGAGGCAATGTTTTTGTGTTTACTTTATGCAGGTTCCTTTGTCCAGGGTTAAGAGCTATGAGGTCTTATCCTCATTACCCTTTTGCATGCGCGTTCCTACAATGCAAACAAACCCTTCATTGATTTTTCTTCTCCATAACACACGTTTACTCCTTCTACTACAGGCGAGTAAGTCTCCAAAGGTCGAGCATCCGGTAGATTGCGTAGTGACGTCGTTCGTCCAAAACCCAATCCATAACCCCGTAGTTAGCCGAACTACGTTTTGCTCTGATTCTCAGGCTAGATGAGATACGTAGGCATAAGACGCGATGTCTTAGCGAGCACACATCCCCCTAACCCATAGGTAGCCGAGCTACAAAGACTCTGATTCTCATATTCAGATGAGATACGTATGCAGTGGATGCGACATCCGCGCGAGTCATTTTCATTTAACCCTTTTTTTTGGCAAACAGCACAAGATAAACCCACACCCTTTAGACGAAAACTACAAAAGTGGATCCCGTAGAGTACTACGGATGCGTAGGGGTGCTAATACCTTCCCTTCGCATAACCGACTCCCGAACCCAAGATTTGGTTGCGGGACCCCGTCTTGTCCTTTCCTTTTTCAGGTTTACTTCGAGCGTTTCCTTTCCCTCCTTTGGGATGAATAACGCACGGTGGCGACTCTTCTGTCATTTTCTTTCGCCGGTTGTTTTTTCGCACACTGTATTTTTCAGGTTGCGACAACTTGATGAAGGTTCGGAACCTGGTTCCAGATGGACTATGGTGTTTGATGGCGCTGTAAATCAGTACGGAAATGGTATTGGGGAAGTAATCATTACTGTCGCATTACGCGAAAAACCGGCGGGAAACAAAGACAACAGAGCCGCCACCGTGCATTATTTATCCCAAAAGAGGGAAAGGAAACGCTCGAAGTAAACCTGGAAAGAACTTGGTCTCGCGACCAAAGAGAGATGGGATCGGGAGTCGGTTATGCGAAGGGAAGGTATTAGCACCCCTACGCTTCCGTCGTACCCGACGAGATCCACGCACAAAAGGAAGGAAAATGGTTGCTAAAACACTGCTCAAATACATCAAACACTGGCTGAAAGAGACACAAGAAAACAAACAAGACTGACTCGGCAGGATATCGCATCCTGGGCCTACTTAGTCTATCAAGCATAGACATCAGAGTCGAAGTAGTTCGGACCGGGGAAAACACATGCTCGCTAGGATGTCGCATCCTATGCATACATATCCTCTTGGACTAAGAAGAATCAGAGCATCCGTAGCTCGGCTCACGCACGCAAGACAAAACCACACAAACACGGGCAAACATGGAGACCGAATGCCAATCGCTGGACTTACATCAGACTCCGAACCAGACACACGCACACAGGAAACCGACTGCCAATCGCTGGACTTACGTCAGACTCCAACCAGAAAAGGAGAAACAACTCACACAAACAAAACAAAAGGGCGCCCGGAGAGATCAGCTAATCTCCTGCCTACGTACCTCATCTGGTATGAGGATCAGGGCGACGTAGTTCCCCTACGCAGGGACAAAGGACTAGCCTAACCAGATAACAGAGGGAGACACAACTAGGGAGACTAACTCGAGCCTAGATGTTATCATGCATAATCATCCCTAAGTCAAGGTTGCTATCTAACTTGCACAGGAAGCAAGCTAAACCTAAAGCACAGGCAATAGCAAAGCAAACAATCACAGATAGTACGCACTATATACACACCAAGTGGGGCTCAAACAAAGGTTAGGCTGCAAGAGCAAGCCAACTGTATCAGGGTGATGTTAGCTCTTAACCTTGACATTGAGAGTCAAGGTGAAGCTGATGAAAGGTGAGTGAAGATGAGACTTCACAGCTCTTATCCCTGGCCTGGGAGAGCTTCAGACAATGAAGTGTGGGTCCAGAAAGTGGGAACCCTTCTACACTTATGACACTGACTCAACATAGATCTTGGGGTTAATGTCCACAAGGCATCAACATGTGATGTGAGCCAAGGGACGACTCAACAGAATAGCAGGAGATGGGTTGCACATCTCTTGTGTCTTCCAATTGCCTTAACAAAGGTCTTTTCCTGCTTGGGGACAAAAATAAACAAGCACAAACATTGCCTCTTAAGGAGGACTTCAGACAGGTTCCTGGCCAAGTAACAGGCCAGGTCTTCCAGACTACATGGAGAAGAGATCATTATACCTCAATGCTCAAGCTAGCAAGCAAAGCAAACACAAGTTCACAAGGGAACTATAGCAATTAAGGTACCTGAAATCAATCCAATATAATCAGTATACCAAACAAACAAAAAGCAAATAGACAATTACAAGTCCACAGCACAAACAGATAACAAGCATCAATGCACAAAGGTGCAAGCCACAAGGCATAAGCACCAGTCTCAAAGCCTACAAAACAAACTCAAAGTTAGTCATAAACAAGCTATAAGCCAACTCCAATTGATTGCACATCATCAAGCATAAGCAACTGTGCTCTTAACCTGAAACAAAGCTCAAATGTGAGAGCACAAACCACTAGTACAAGACTAGGGTCAAAATGAGAACAAAAAGTCAAAACAGAACCCGAAACTTATCAAAAATCAAGATCAATCAAATAAGAAACAAATCCAAGTGGTTTCACATTCATATCATCAACCATTATCATTTCATGAAGCAAAGAGTGCAAAGCATGCAATTTAGAACCTCAAAGAACCAAACAGAAAGATTCAATTCAAATCAACTCACAAACAATTCAATAAATCCCCAAAAAATTCATGGTTAAACAAAATTCATAACATGATCTACACACCAAATTTCAAGTCATTTGGACCAAGGGAAGTAAGTCAATTAAAATCATCAAGTCAAAGCATACTCAATCAAGCTCATACAAAGCACCAAATCATGCATCAACTTCAAGCAATCATAAAACAGCAACCAAACATGATAAATGAGTGAAACCAAAGCCATGGCAAACTTCAAGATGTCTATAATACACATGCCAAATTTCAAGTCCATCCAATTAACCACAAGGATTTCACAAATCAAATAAAATCATGTCTCACAAGAAGTCCACCTTTGGTCAAACAGGGGAGAAATTATCAAACAAATAGGAAATTCATTCAAAAATTCCAGGAAAATTCACAAGCATTCTCAACATTCATAAGTATCAACATGCAAAAATCCAGATCAATTCATGTTCAATAAGCATGGCACATAAAATCAAGAAGTTGGACATGAAATGGTGTGACACCAATTGTCACACCTCCAAAGATCATAGCATATCTCACAATCCAGAAACTCAAAAATCACAAACCACATATCAAAATGCTCCTCAAGGTGTCTAGAATATGCATACAAAATTTCAGCTCCATCCAATTAAGCATCATTATTTCATGATCAAAATGGTAAACAGGGTGCAACAAATGACATGTTCACATAAACCCTAGCCAAAACAGCAATCCACACGTGCACAATTTCCACAAAAATCATCAAAAAATTCTAGAGATGGCAAGGATCATCATGGAAAAAATTTCATATCAATTGGACAAATGGTTTGAGAGTTATGATTTATTTAGTGTGGTGAAAAATTAAAAAAAAGTGAAACAAGGCAAGGTGAACATGATAACATGATATGGAATTAAATGCTAAAACCAAAGGGAGAATTGCATGAGCGGAGGATCGAACCTCCTCCAATTTCAAACCTGCGCGCGCTTAGCTTAAGCGCTGCGTTTAACTAAAAGACGTGGCACAATGTGATTGGCTCATGGGATAAAAACACGAATTACATGCAAAACAAGGCCAAATAAGATTGAAACGCGATCTGAAAATGAAACTCAAGCATTCATCATCATCTTCATACTGTTCATAATTACCAAGAACAAAACCTCACAGAAAATCATGAGACCTATACCAATCGAATCAGCCTTCAACATAGATCACTAATCTAACATGGATTTAACCTAATTCTACGCATGGCAAAAGAATCGATCCAAAGAAGTTTCAACATCAAAGGTTCAAATCCACATAACTTCTTCAATTCTTAATGAAATCGCACGATTCAAATTGAAAAATGCTCTACATGCTAAGATCTACCAAAGCCACATGCTAATTGTGAGAATTGGAGCAGTCGAGTTTTACCTCTATGAAGATGCAGCAACTTGATTCGTGCTCCTCAATGCTTCAATGGTGAAAACAGCAGCTCAATGATGATGCAGAAGATGGATGAATGATGTACTTTAGCTCAGCAATGCTCAGATTCGAAGAAATCTCCAAATGCCATGTGAATGCTCAAGCTTCAACAGCCACGATCTTCAAGAATTTTCCACAATTCTTCTTCAACAGATCTCCAATAACACCTGTAGATGATGATCAACACAAGCACAAGCAAAAAGAATGGTGAAATTTGATGAACAAAGTGAAAAAAAGTTTGAGAGAATTTGAGAGATTTTGAGAGAATTTGAGTTTGGATCTG
This sequence comes from Lathyrus oleraceus, assembly GCF_024323335.1. Classification (NCBI taxonomy): domain Eukaryota; kingdom Viridiplantae; phylum Streptophyta; class Magnoliopsida; order Fabales; family Fabaceae; genus Lathyrus; species Lathyrus oleraceus. Next base: position 32,643,167 of record NC_066581.1, read on the forward strand.
AAATTGTGAAAATGTTAATGCAGAATTCTGTTACAATTAGTGCTTTATACCACCTGTTAATCACACTAGCTAAACATGATTAGCAAAAATGAAATGGATTAGTGAAGTTGAACATGTTATGCAAAAATGCCAAAATGCCCTTATGATCATGTGCCAATGGAACAGTGCCAAAATCCCTTGCAGCAAGTCACAATTTCTGTTTCAAGGCCAATGCAATTGGTTTGGAGTGAAAATTATGTGTACTTTTCAAATTCACCTTTTTTCCCACCAAAATTCAAATTGATTCACTTGAAAAATGGACTTTTTATGTGATGATTTTTTATGAAATGTGATGAATGATTATGATAAAGCATGTCAAATGGAGTTTGCTCAAAAAAGAATCACATGAATTGGCCTTTTGGTTCAAGAGTTATGCCTCCTTGAAGTTCAACTTTTCTTGACAATGATTTGATCATAACTTGCCAACCATAAATGAAAAATGGATGTTCTTGGACTTTTTGGAAGGGTGAGAGCAAGATCTTCAACTTTCATGTTGGACAAAATTCCATTTGAAGCTTGTATGATGATGTAAATTTGAGGAGAAGACCTTTCCATTTTTGGCAGTTTGAAATTATAGGTCACTTACTATTTTTGGAAACTTTTCATCTGACCTCAAATTCTTCAATCTTGATCTTTGAAATGTCAAATGAGACTTGTATGGACATGAATGAAGCCTTTCAAACCAACTCCCACCTTCAAATCCATGAATTCAGGCACAGTTGACCACAGTTGACTTTCTAGGGTTTCAGATGAAATCCAGCTTGACTGTTGAGCTTTGATCATCCAATCTTTGGCCAAACCACTTCAAAATGATACCTAGGTCATATGAACTTGTTGAATCAACCCTAGGGCTTTTCCTCAATAGGATTTGCACTTGCTTGCTTGCTCAACTGATCCTCCTAACTAATTGACCTAATCTTGTCTGATGAACTTGCACTTGGGCTAAAGGACAATGCAATGCTATGCAGTGGACAATGTTAATGTCAATGACTTAAAAATGAAAATATATGTACAAAATGGGAGGTGAAAATTTGAGGTGCTACAGCTGCCCCTATTCAATCAACTGGGAACCCGAACGGATGAGAGCAACGGCTGTCAGACTTTCAGGGTAAACAGGGATTGAATACCGAAGAACCGTAGAAATTTGCACACTGCGGGGATCCAAGAAAGGAAAATGCACCAACGGATGCTTCCAATGGGATCTGATACTTATTACTGGGGATTTTGATTTTTCTCTCTTTTTTTTCCTCAAGGGTACAACCACCTCCAGACATCTCGAGACGATGAACGGGAACAGAAATCACAACTAGACGTCAACGGACGACTAAGAAACACTCAACGTTTACCGAGACCAACGGAGAGGTAACCAGACATTAATGAATGACTGGAAGAGATACAACCACATGTCAACGGACATAGTGGGAAAAACTCATCGTTTACCAAAACCAACGGAGAGGTAACTCTACTGGGGACGACCAGGAAAAACTCGACGTTTACCAAGACCAACGGAGAGGTAACCAGACATCAACGGATGAATGGGAAAGACTCGACCGGACGTCAACGGACGAACGGGAGAAGCTCGACGTTTATCGACACCAACGGAGAAGGAGACCAGACATCAACGGACGACGGATGAACTGGGAAGACTCGACCAGACGTCAACGAACGAAAGGGAGAAGCTCGACGTTTATCGACACCAACGGAGAAGGAGACCAGACATCAACGGACGACGGATGAACTGGGAAGACTCGACCAGACGTCAACGGACGAAAGGGAGAAGCTCGACGTTTATCGACACCAACGGAGAAGGAGACCAGACATCAACGGACGACGGATGAACTGGGAAGACTCGACCAGACGTCAACGGACGAAAGGGAGAAGCTCGACGTTTATCGACACCAACGGAGAAGGAGAAAACTCGACCACACGTCAACGGACGAACGGGAGAAGCTCGACGTTTATCGACACCAACGGAGAGGAGACCAGACATCAACGGACGACGGATGAACTGGGAATACTCGACCAGACGTCAACGGACGAAAGGGAGAAGCTCGACATTTATCGACACCAACGTAGAAGGAGACCAGACATCAACGGATGACCTGTGGGGGGATACAACTAGATGTCAACGGATAACTAGGAAAAACTCGACGTTTATCGACACCAACGGAGAGGAGAAGCCACTTCACTAAGGAAGGGGGATGACAACCGGAAACTGAATAGGACGTCCACCGACGACTCTACTAGGGATTCTGGCTGGGAAGCAACCAGACATTAACGAATGACTGGTGAATAGGATACACAATCAGACGTCAACGGACGAATGAGAAAAACTCAACGTTTACCGAGACCAACGGATAGGTAACTCTCTGCATGGGGAAATATATCACCAACAACCGTCAACAGACGATCGGGAAAAACTCGACGTTTATCGAAACCAACGGAGAGGTAACTCTGGGGGAATCAACAACCATTAACTAATGATCTGTGAGGAATAAGCAACTATACGTCGACGGACGCATAGGAAAAACTCAACGTTTACCGAAACCAACGGCGAGGTAGATCTGCTGGGGAAGAAAATACAGCCAGTTGTCAACGGACAACTAGGAAAAACTCGACGTTTATCGACACCAACGGAGAGGAGGACTCTTCTGGGGAAGAATAAGGGTATTACGAACATCGAAAGATGATGTTTACTGACATCAAAAGAAGACCAGACATTAACAAATGACTGGGAAATATTCGATGTGTACACCGAAAGATGGTGTTGACCGACACCAAAGAAAGAACACACGCGGGTGCTGACATGACACCGACCAGTATCACAAAATGACATCTACACATGCCAGGGAAAGGCTAAACACTTGCTGGGATCTCACTGGGGAGAAACAGGCTTTCCTTTCGCCAACGGATGAGGAAATAAACCTCTCTGGGGTATCAATTCTGAAAGCTGTCAGGAGCAACTGTAGCAAACGTGTCGTACAGATGTTGATCGAAAATCCGCCTCTGCCAGGGATACGGTCTGAATGGTTTCGAACACATGAATGCATATGTTTGAATTTTTCTATGGCGTAATGCTCCATATTGTATGGAAATGCTACGCGTTTTTGAGGATGCAATGATCACTATATGCAAAATGCAAATGATGAACACTCCGGCTGGGGAGCCAAACTGATCAGATATTCCGATTCCGCGGGGAGACTCTGCTTGAGGAAAACTCTGCGGGGAGAGCACCGACTTCTCACTCAGGCTGGAGAAATAACACTATTGCTGGGGGAAAGGATAGACTCCACTGGAGATATCCTTCACAAGACCCAATCCACTCGGGGACTCCGCTTGGGGAAACAACCAAAGCAACTTTGCTGAGGATTACCCAACGGCGACTGTGCTGAAGATTAACCAAAGCGATTGCGCTGAGGAACCATCAATACTCCACTGTGGAAAGTAAACAAGGCACCTCTCTGGTGCAACTACTCACTGGGGAGTAATAACGCAACTTTGCTAGGGATAACCAGGCGACTTCACTGGGGAGAGCCAACCAATTCACAAATAGGATAAACTCTGCTATGGGGAATAAACGCTACTCCGCTGGGGACAACCCATCTAATCCATAAGTAGGACAGACTCAGCTGGGGGGATGCAAATATTATTCCACTACGGGAAACTCATCCATTCCACAGGTAGGATAGCTGTTGGAGATAAATTTCTTTGAACCCGCTCCACTCGGGGACTAGCTGGGGAAAAGCAATCAACACAAATCTCTGCTCGGGAGATCTGCTAGGGAAAGCAACTCTGTTGGGAATAACACACCAACTCTGCTGAGGAAGAGCATAACTCTGGTGTGGAAAGTAATATACCAGACTCTTTGCTGGGGAGAGACATACACAACCCTGCTGGGGAACAAGCGCTCACAACCACGTTGGGGATAACAGTACTTCAAACCCGACTGCTGGGGAACAACGCTCCACTGATACCTCCGCTGGGGATACAACATCCTTCCAACTCAGTGGTAAACTCTCCTGGGGAAAACACCTGCCAGGCCCTCAGCGGGGGATCTCAACTAGGGAAATATTCGCTGGGGAATACACCCACTTCCAGGCCTGCTCAACTGATCCTCCTAACCAATTGACCTAATCTTGTCTGATGAACTTGCACTTGGGCTAAAGGACAATGCAATGCTATGCAGTGGACAATGTTAATGTCAATGACTTAAAAATGAAAATGTATGTACAAAATGGGAGGTGCAAATTTGAGGTGCTACAATTACTCCTCAGGGCACACATATTCCGTTTACAACAAGGCTAACTTTCAAATGCACGAATAATATGGCTGAATACGAAGCCTGTATTATGGGATTAGAAGAGTGCATTGATCTGAGGATCAAGCATCTTGATGTATATGGTGATTCGGCCCTGGTTGTTAATCAGATCAAGGGTGAGTGGGAGACGAATCAGCCAAGTCTCATTCCGTACAGAGATTACAGAAGTTGACTTTCATCATATTCCTCGAGAGGATAATCGGATGGCAGATGCTCTTGCTACGCTTGCTTCAATGATTGTAGTCAAGTATTGGAATGAAGTTCCCAACATCACCGTGATGCGCTTGGAAAGACCAGCTCACGTGTTTGCAGTTGAAGAAGTAAATGATGACAAGCCTTGGTATTTTGATATCAAGAATTTCCTCCAGAACCAGGTCTACCCGCCTGGGGCATCTGTGAAAGATAGGAAAACTCTGAGAAGGTTGTCAGGCAGTTTCTACCTCAGTGGTGAAGTGTTGTACAAGAGAAATTTTGACATGGTTTTGCTCAGATGCGTGGATAGACACGAAGCAAACCTGTTGATGACTGAGGTCCATGAGGGTTCATTTAGTACTCATTCCAATGGACATGCCATGGCTAGAAAGATGCTGAGAGCAGGCTACTATTGGCTGACAATGGAGTCTGACTGCTGCAAATATGTGAAGAAATGCCACAAGTGTCAGATTTACGCGGATAAGATTCATATTCCTCCGACACTTCTGAATGTGATTTCATCACCATGGCCTTTCTCTATGTGGGGAATCGACATGATCGGCATGATTGAACCGAAAGCGTCCAACGGACACAGGTTTATTCTCGTAGCAATTAACTACTTCACCAAATGGGTTGAAGCGGCATCATATGCTAATGTGACCAGGCAGGTGGTCGTGAAGTTTATCAAGAATCAGCTGATTTTCCGTTATGGTGTGCCTAATAAGATCATTACTGATAATGGATCTAACTTGAACAACAAGATGATGGAAGAGCTGTGCGCTGAGTTCAAGATTGCACACCATAATTCCTCTCCTTACAGATCCAAGATGAATGGGGCTGTTGAAGCTGCTAATAAGAATATCAAGAAGATTATCCAGAAGATGACAGTAACGTACAAAGATTGGCATGAGATGCTGCCATTTGCTTTGCATGGATATCGTACATCTGTCCGCACTTCAATAGGGGCAACCCCTTTTTCTCTTGTTTACGGCATGGAGGCTGTTCTCCCAGTAGAGGTGGAGATCCCATCAATGAGAGTCTTGATGGAAGCCAAGTTGACTGATGCCGAATGGATTCAGAGTCGTTATGACCAACTGAATTTGATTGAAGAGAAGCGATTAACTGCCATGTGCCATGGTCAGTTATATCAGCAGAGAATGAAGAAAGCATTCGATAAGAAGGTCAAGCCTCGTGTGTTCCGAGAAGGTGACCTCGTGCTCAAGAAAGTTTTGTCTTTCGCGCCCGATTCCAGGGGCAAGTGGACTCCAAACTATGAAGGTCCATATGTTGTTAAGAGAGCCTTTTCAGGCGGTGCTTTGATGCTTACAACAATGGATGGGGAGGATTTCACTCGTCCTGTGAATTCAAATGCAGTCAAGAAATACTTTTCCTAATAAAAAAAAAAGAGCAAAGAAAAAAATAGAATAGCTCGCTAAGTTGAAAACCCGAAAGGGCGGCTTAGGCAAAAATGAGCGTCTCGGTGGAAAACCCGAAAGGGAAATCCAGGCAAAAAATTAGAGACTTCAAAAAATATATTTGCATCCCGCTAGATTGAGTACCTCACCCTGGGGCAATCTAGGCAAAAATTAGGGATTTGGCAAGTAACTGCATCCTGACAAGACTTTCTGTTCTGCAACCGTCTTTTCGTCAGAAATTCTCGCTCAGTCGTCGTCAACTGAAGCTTCGAATACATCGGATTCAAATTGATAGAGAAAGGATCATTATGTTCAATGTAGCCCTCTTCCAAGATATATCACCGATTTCAAATTTGTACAGATCTATGGAGTCTTGCCATTTGCAGGCTACCATTCCATCAAATAAATTTGAACTTTTATCCAATTATTTGCACTCTTATTTGTTTCAATTCAACAAATGTTTTGCATGTTTTAATTGATAAAATGTCATTGTTTTAAACAAACAAAATTTTTCATAAAAATTGTTTTTAAACAAAGTGAACATTCACAATGATAAAAGGATACTTAAGAATTTCTCAGTGCTCTCCCAAGGGTGGCATGATTTCCAACAGGTTAAGGCATTTGTTCATATTCCTGGCTTGGCCGTATCCTCTTTCTCCAGATTGTTGTTGGGGTTGTTCCCCAAGCAGAGCTTCTGTTGAGATTTTGTGTTCCCAAATCAGAGTGCTTGTTGGAAACTTCAGTTTTCCTCTCTCCAGCATTCTCTCCCCAGCATGGGTGCTTTCCTTCTGGAAGATTCAGTAGTTGGTGGGTTGACACCCCGGTACTTTGTCTGTTTCCTCAGTAAAGTCGCTAGCGGAGTTGTTGATATGATATACTTCATATATGCTATCTCCCGCATCAGGGTGCTTATTGAGGTTTTCACCTCACCTCCCTTCAGCAGAGCAATGATTCTTTCCTCCTCAGCAGTTGTGTTTCCTTTTGGAAGGATTAGTTTTTGGTGGTTGATCCCCAGTTCTCCTTCTCTGCCTCAGATAAACCCCAGTAGATTGGTGGTGGTGGATTGTACCTATGAGTGGTTTTCTCCCCTGCAGAGATTTGGTTGATTTCCTGATGCTTTTGATCACCAGTAGAGTGGCTTGTGTGCAGAATCTACTTGTGTGATCTATTCTCCCTCAATGGGTTTACCCCCATTGGAGTGGCCGACAGTATCCCCGGTAGAGTTGCTTGTGCGGCTAGATTCTACTTGTGAGTTCTGTTTTCTTCAGCAGTTTCTGCCTGTGCAGTGAATTCTGTTTCCCAGCTGAGACTGGTGATCCCCCCGGAGAAATCTCGGGATTTCTCCATTTCCCCAACAGAGTTGCTTTTGTGGCAGTTTCTGCTTGTTGTGAACTTCTGTTCCCCAGTTGGGTTGATTGTTGATCCATCACTCAGAGATTTTGTGATTTCTTTGATATCTCGGATCTTTTGCTTTCCAGCAGATCTTTGCTTTTTAGCATTCAGATCTCCAGCAGATTGGCTTTCCAGTTGGATTTCTTGGATTTTCCTCTGGAAGCGTAGTACCGGGCTTTTGATTCCTGGATCTGTTTGAGTTAGATATGTCTGTTTTGTTAGCATTCATCAAACATAAATCCTGCATATTCATGCATACTTTCAACATTTAGATATTCATGTTGCATTTTTGCCATATATCTTTTGTTTGTTATCTCCTGCTATTGGTGATATAGATCTCTCTAGTAGATCTCTCCAAGCAGATGTCGGGTGTTTAATCTCTCAATATAGAGTTCGCCCCATAAGCAGAAAGCGTCTGTCATTCCTTCTGCAGTTCCCCACTGAGATATATCCTCGTGGATGACGGTTGTTTCCGTTTCCTCCCAACACATATATTGGGATGGGTTTCCCCTATTGAGTTCTTTCCTCATTAGGATGAGTCTGGATTCAGTTTGCCTTTTTGGATTGATCCTGAATTGGCATTTTTTCAACTGTCTCTTGTGCTTCCCTATGGAATAAGTGAATAAATTGCCCAGTAACGGGCAATAGTTCATCTTATCTCCAGCGAAATCTTTTGGGCCTTCTACCCAGTAACCGGTAGTTATAAATCCTATCTTTTTGGTTTTCTACCCAGTAACTTGTAGTTGTAAATCCTGTGTACCTTTTTTCCCTTTTGTGGGATCTGTGGTTGTGAACACTTTTTGTTCCTCAGCAAGCGTTGGTGGTTTTCTACCCAGTATTCGGTAGTCGTAAATCCTATTTTTTTTCTTGCTCTCCAGCAGTTTGTGGTTTGTTATAAACCCTATTTGTTGTTCCCCGTGCGGAATTGTGATTCTTTCACTCCCCACACAGAGGTTTTGGTTTTCTACCCCGTATTCGGTAGTTGTAAACCCTACTTTTTATCCTCATCAGAGTTGTGGCCCTCTACCCAGTATTCGGTAGTTGTAAGTCCTATCTCTTTTCCCCTAGCAGAGGTAACCTTTGTGGTTCATTCTGGTTGATGGTGGATTTTGTGGTCTTCTACCCAGTATTCGGTAGTCGTAAATCCTATGTTGTTGTTGTCTCCCTAGCGGAGTCTGCGCTTTCTTGTGGATAATTGCCATTTGCTAGCAATTTTATCCTCAGCTGAGTCTTTGGTTTTCTACCCAGTAGTCGGTAGTGATAAACCTCTTGTTTCCTCAGCCAGAGTCTTTGGTCTTCTACCCAGTATTCGGTAGTTGTAAATCCTTTGTTCTCCCCTTTTTTCAGAGTTAACCTTGTTGTTCATCCTAACCGATGATGGTTACTCTTTATGGTTATCCTCATCCAGTATTCAATGTTGATATTCCCTCCTTGCTTTTGGGTATTTGCTCTGAGTAAGCAATCGTATTTCCCAGCAAGTCTTTTGTGCATAATTACCGTATGCTAGCAACTCTATCCTCAGCGGGTCCTTTCACCGTATGCTAGTGATTTGTTCCCCGGATCATTGATTTTTATCAATGCATCCCCAGTGAGTTCTCTTTCATTTACCCTTTTGTTGGTAATGATGTTGCTCCCTTTGATCGGTCATCTTTATATACCTAGTTTTGGTATCCCGATGCCTTTCTTTTCGGACGATTTATCCTTTATTAACCCAGTAACCGGTTGTGGATAATCTTCCATGCGAGTGTGTTATCCACGTTCTGACGGTAATGGATAATATATCTCATGCACTCTTCAGTCGAAGCCTTTTGTGTTTCCCCAGTCGAGTAAGTTTCGTTTTCCCTTTGCAAAATCGAATATTTGTTTTTTCCCCTCTTTTTGAGCATATCTCCCAGTAACCGGTGATATGTTTCCTGGATAATTGCCGTATGCTTGCAATTTATCCCCAGCGAGTTATCTTTCGTCTACCCTGTTGTTGTTGGTAACGATTGTTTCTCTTTTTGGTTGGTCACCTATTATATACCCAGTAACCGGTATCTCTGGTGTCTCTTCCTTTTCGAGTATATTATTCACGTTCTGACGATAATGAATAATATATCTCATGCGCTCTTTGGTTGGAGTCCTTTGTTGATTTTCCCCAGTTGAGTAAGATTCGTATTCTTTGTAGAATCGAATATCCATCCTTTGATAAGTTTGCGTTTTGCTCTTTTCAGGATGATGAGTGTCTTGGCAGTAAAAACCAATTCATGTTTTCGGTCGGTCACCTATTATATGCCCAGTAACCGGTATCCCTGGTGTTCCCTCCATGCGAGTATATTATCTACGTTCTGACGGTAATAGATAATGTATCTCATGCGAGTATACTATCCATGTTCTGACGGTAATGGATACTATATCTCATGCACTCTTTGGTTGAAGCCTTTTGTCCTTCCCCATTTGAGTAAGATTCGTTTTCCCGTTGCGGAGTCGAATGTCCATCCTGTAAGTCGATTTGCTTTTTCAAGCCCTCCTTTCAGATGATGAGTGTTTTGGCATATATACCAATTCACGCTTTGGTCGGTCACCTATTATATACCCAGTAACCGGTATCCCTGGTGCTCCCTTCCTTTCTGCTCCCTATTATGACCTTGGTCCCCTGCGGAGTCAGATTTTCCTGAGTTGATGTACCTTTTTCAGGTCTTTCTCAGATGTTTGGTTGATTGATATCTCTCACCCTTATACCGGTCTTAGATATTCATTCTTTCTGAGCTTGTTGATTCTTTCACCCAGTAACCGGTGTTTAGATCACATGTCTCTTTGAGCTTGTTACCCAGTAACCGGTAACACCTCATCTTGCAGATTTTTCCCCAGGAGAGTCTCTTTGTTAGACATTCCCCAGTGGAGTTTCTATTGTTGTTTTACCCTTTGTTGTATTGGCGTTGTCCCCAATATATGCATGTTTCCCCAGCAGGGAGGTTCTGTGTGAATCTTTCCCCAGTCCGAGTCCGAATTTTTATCCGAAGTATCCTTCGTGGATAGCTTGAGTCAGCTTGAGTCTTTCCAATGGATGTGTCTTCCTTTGGAACTCTTTTCTCCCTAGTTTGAGTCCTTTACTCCCCAGTAAAGTTTCCAGTCCAGTCGTGTCTTGCTCACGCAATATCAGTTCTTTTTCCCTAATTCAGAGTCGTGTCCTGCTCACGCATTTCTTTTTGTTCTTATCCCCATAAGAGTACTGTTAGAGTCTCTGTTCCTGGTGAGTGTATTACTCCGATGGATCGTCTTTTCTTCTTTGTGAACCTATATCCCCACAGGGTTGTTTCTTTTGCATACATACATTTGCATCATGAGGTCTCTTAGGGACCAAAATTTGTCTCATTACTGTTATTTAAGCCCATTCTACCGCGTCGAGATGAAGATTTTAACCTTCACTTCTCCGGATAGAATGACCTTAAATAGGGGCATCTGTAAGACCCCAATTTTGTCCCTAAGATCCCTCATGGCATCATATCATATCATTGCATTGCCTCAAGGATCACTGGACACCTTGCTTCCTTCCCTATGGGTGGGATATTCTTTGAGAGTGGTTCTTGATCACCAAGCATAGCTTGCATTTGTATGTCATTGCATTTCTTTTTATCACTAACCAAAATGTACAAAAATATGTCATTAACCTTTGTTACTTCCAGCTTAAGCAATCAACAGTCAAGGCAGTTCAAGTGAATCTTGTGTGCAAGAGCAGATGGTATTTTATTGAGATGTGGATCATGTGATCATTTCATTGAGCTTATTTGAGCTATAGGTTCATTTTGGAGCAAGTTCCCAAGTGGCAAAGTCCCCAAATTCATCAGGACAATTACAGGTCATCTAAGGGCCAATGCAGTCAACTGAAAAGTCAACTGTGGACTTTGAGTGTGGAAATTGAGGTTTTTCATCCCATTCATGTTCAAATCATGCTTATTCTTCATTTCAAAGATCAAGGTTGAAGAATTTGAAGTCAAGTCAAAAGTTTCCAAAAATGGAAAGTGACCTATAATTTCAACTTTCCAAAAATGGCAAGTTTTGGATCCAACTCCAACTCAACTTTCCAACATCAAAGAAGCTTCAAATCAAATTTTGTTCAACATGAAAGTTGAAGATCTATTTCTCCCATTTCCAAAAAGTCCAAGATCATGAGCATCTGATGAATGGTTGAGGAGATATGATCCAATCATTGCCAAGTGTGCATGGAACTTCAAATGGCCATATCTTTTGATCCAAAGCTCCAAATTGAGTGGTTCTTTTTGCAATATTCTTCTCTTGACCTCTAATTTCCAAATCATGCATCACATTACATAAAATGTCATCACATAATCACTTGCATATCCATGCCTTTTTTGGAGGGAAATTGCAAAATTCAAAAATGGTGCATTGTATGGACTTTCTACCATTGCCAATGTGTTTAAAAGATGATTTTAAGTGACTTTGATGAAGGAAGTGGTACTGTTCACGTGTAATTAGTACATGCACCATGCAATTTGGATTTTTTACAAAACACCTTATTTTCATTAACCAAATTAAACATGGATTAGCAAGTTGATTAAGAAAGCATATATATACTAAATCATAACAGAATTTGAAGGAGGTTAATCACAATTCACCATATCAAGATCCAAATTCTCTCTCCGTCCAAAATTTTCTTCCATTCATAATTCAAATTTTCTCTTCATAACATTGCAATTTTATGTCATATTCTTGTTCTCTGGTATGAATTGAGTGCATATCAAGTGTTGAATTGTTGAATTCGAGCAAGAATTGTGCATAGCAAGCTCATGAAGTTGAAGATGGAAATTCAAGATTAAGCTAGATCTACACGTGTTCAAGCTTCCTTTTCTTCATCAAACATCATCACAAGCATCATAGAGTGGATTTGGATCAATACAAGCTGTGGATCGTGCATTTCCAAGATTCTGCTCTTCAAGAGGTCAAGTTTCGAATCTCTTAATTTTGAAATTCATGTACATATTCTGGTAGATCTTGTTTTCCTGATGATTCTGAGCTAAAAATCGTGTGAATTGGTGCATTATTGAGCAAGATATGTGTGATTAAAGTTTTGTATCCAAAAATGTTTCTCTTCGATTCTCCTTGATCATGTGGATTTAAGCTTAGATGTTAATTGATCTGTAATCTCCTTGGCAATAGCTTTCGAATGGCATAATTTTTGTTAATTTTTGTTAATTTCTGGAAAAAATTCTGGAAATTTGCATGAAGTTCATGTACTGTTCATCTTCTTCTTCATGAAGAAGATGAAGATTCATGTAGTTAGCGACGGATTCATGTGTTAGCGATGGATTCTGGGCAACGCTAGGGTTACAGGCCAAACGACACCGTTTTGGCTTGGCGTGCGCTCCATTTTGAAATTCAACCGGCTTCGATTCCCAGCGCTGCCAATTATTCAAATTGCTTCATATTTTTTTGCTTTTCCCTCCATATTTCATGTATGCTTCACATGTTTGATTTTAATTTTTCTTCTAACTTCTAAAATCCATAATAAATTGAAAAATGAATCAAATCACTCCCAATTTTTTGCAAAATGATCCTTGTGATGTCTAGTTTTTTAGGATCATGAATTTTGAAGTTGTGCATGGATGGAGTTTTGCTTGTGCTATAATCTTTGATCATGTGTACATTTGTGACCTTGCCTTACTCTTTCTATTGTGAAATGCTTGATTTTAATCCAATGGACATGAAATTTTACATGATGATTCTAGACACATTGATGGATGTTTTAGGCTTGGTTTGGTATTTTTCTCATTTGCCAATTCCGTTTTATGCCTAAGTTTGCATGGTGTGACAATTTGTGTCACGCATTTGGTTGTTCAACTTGTGCAATTTAATTTCCATACCAAATGACCTCTAATGCTTCTGATTTTTTTTTGTATGTTGATCATGTTGGATATGTTGAATGCTCATGAATTTTTCCAGAATTATTTGAATCATTTCTGTTTTGATTTGGAATTTTCATTCATGATGATCACATATGAGCTTTGAAATTGTCTTTGACTTCTCTTGCTTGATACATGGCCTTGCTTGATGATTTTGCTTTGATCCTTTTTAGGACATGTTAATATATATTTGAAGTTGCATTGTGTTGAATTTCAGCTCCTGTTTTGAATTTTTTCTTCACCTTTGACCCTAGGATTTGACCTAGTGGTTTGTACTTACATTTGAGCTTTGAATTTCAGGTTCAAGCATCCAAATTCCATGGTTAATGTTGCTCCATCATTTGAATGTTGATATTTGCTTTTGATTGCTAACATTTGCTGTTTTGTAGGTTGTTGATAATTCATTTGAGTTTGCCTCATGGCTTATGTGTTGTACATTGGGATTGTTTTGTTATTGACTGTTGTCTGTTTGTCTGAGTATTGTACTGATTGGTTTAGTTGTTTCCACAGATACTTAAGTTGCTTTAAGTTCATTTGAACTTTGCTTTGCTTTGCTTGTGGTTGGCATACCACTTAGGTATAATCCCTAATCTTCATGTAGTCTGGAAGACCTGCCATGTTACTTTGGCAGACACCTGTCTGAAGTCCTCCTTAAGAGGCCATGTCTTTGATTGTTTAAATTTGTGCCAAGCAGGTAAAGTCCTCTTAAGAGGCAATTGGAAGATAAAAGGGATGTGTAATCCATCCCCTGCTATTCAGTTGTGTCATTCACTTTTCTCACACCATGTGTTGATGCATTGTGAATAAGAACCCAAGATCTTATAGAGTCAATCAATTGTGGAGAAGAGTTCCTTATTTCTGAACTCCCACACTTTCTATTGTTTAAAGCTCTCCCAGGCCAGGGATAAGAGCTATGAGGCATAACCCTCATCTCCATTTCATCTGCTTCACCCTAACTCTCAATGTTAGGGTTAAGAGCTCAAAACACCCATACAGTATTGGCTTGTTTAAAGCCCAACCTTGATTGAGCCTCTTGATTGTGTATAGTGTGTGCTAACTGATTGCTTGATTGCTTAACTGTGCATCTTTCATGTTTTCTTTTGCATATCTACTTGCATCATTCCATGTGCTTGCTTTTTGCTTTTCATAACATGTTTGTTTATGTGAGGAGTCAGATGTAAGGCCATTGATTGGTTATCTGTTTCCTATGATCATTTGTTGTGGAGTCAGGTGTAAGCCCATAGATTGGTTACCTCTTTCCTTGTTTGTTTTGTCCATTGAGGAGTCAATTGTAAGTCCATTTATTGGCAGTTGTTTCCTATGATCTGGTAGGAGTTGGGACTAAGACCATTGATTGGCATCCCATTTCCTTGGAGTCGAGTGTAAGACCATTTATTGGCAACTTGTTTCCTCTTGCTTATTGCATTTGTTTTGCTTTGTGATATGGGTGTAAGTCCATTGATTGGCATCTGGTATCCAGGTTTTGTTTTGTTTTGTGAGACTAGTATAAGTCCATTGATTGGCATCTGGTATCCATGTTTTGTTTTGTGAGATTGGTGTAAGTCCATTGATTGGCATCTGGTATCCCTCTTTGTTTTGTGAGACTAGTATAAGTCCATTGATTGGCATCTGGTTTCCAATTATGTTGCTTATTTGCTTTGTTTGTTGCCTTTTCCAAAGGAATCACTTGGATCATCTACATATGATCTCAAGAGGTGAACATCTAAGAAGTTTTACATCCCTTGACCTTCCACCTTTTTGTTTCTTTAAACCTCCATTTGCATGGTGACTCAAACCAGAAAACTTTGTGCAAACATTTTCATTTCTTTTCAAATTAGAAACCTAGGCCTTAAGCCTTTGATTTTCAAACTTCATTTTCACAATACTTCTCTTGAATTGAATTCTAATCATGCTTTGACCATCTTTTGTGAATAACTCCTAACTGGTTAATTACACTCATTCAATTATTTTGTGGCTCAAGTCCACTTTCTTGATAAGTTTTCATACATTAGCCATAGATCTCAATTATCTTAGTGGTTGATGTAAATCTCACCTTTTGTCCTTAGTGATTGAATTGTAAGACTTCCTTGCTTATTATAGGGCATGGTCCCTCACTAGCAAGTTGAAGCTTTTCTCACATGGTGGACTTGTGGTTGTAAAGGCTGAGTTTTCTCCCGTGGATAATGAAAGACCTTAGGGCTTTTGTTTAAAATCAACCCACTCATATTTTGGAAATCTTTTAGCCGAACTACGAGGTTTTAATCCTGTAAAGGTACGTAGGCAATGGTTATCCATCCAAACACAAAAATAATAAAAATTGTATATTCTTTTTCTCATCCTCCCAATCAATGTTTGCACAATAAATATTTCCATAAACAATATCTTTTGCAACAATTTGTGAAAAGGGTTCCCTACGAGTACCTAGGATGCTTTGGGTGCCTAACACCTTCCCTTTGCATAATTACCCCCTTACCCAGATCTCTGTACCCTTTTTATTAGTTTTCTTTGTAAAACTTCTTAGGCTTTTGTTCGCTTTTTAGCCATTCCTTTGGATAAATAAAAGTGCGGTGGCGACTCTATCTTTGTATGCTTTGCTTTTGATTTAGTCAATAAATCATAAAGTGATGAATACACCGCTACAGTACCGAATGTTTGTCCATTGATTCTTGGACCTGGTTATGTTAGATATGTCTGTTTGTCAGCATCAATCATACATAAACCACGCATGTACATGCATAATTTTAACATTCAGATATTCATGTTGCATTCTTTGCCATATATCTTTGTTTGTTATCTCCTGCTATTTGGTGATATATTTCCCCAAGCAGATGTTTGTGTCTGATCTCTCCATATAGAGTCAGCCCCATAGGCAGAAAGTGTCTACCCTTTCTTCCATATTCCCCACTGAGTTATATCCTCGTGGATGATTATTATTTGTGTTTCCTCCCAAAATATGTATTGGGATGGAATTACTCCCCTGAGTTATATCCTCATCGGGCTGAGTCTTGTTTCATTGTGTCTCTCTAGTTTGTTCCTAGATTGACTACTCTTGTTATTTCCCTTACAGCTTCCCCGTAGTTTAGATGAATGATTGCTCAGTAACTAGTAATTGTCCATCTTTTCTCGGCGGAGTTTTATGGCCTTCTACCTAGTAACCGGTAGTCGTAAGTCCTATCTTTGTGGTTTTCTACCCAGTAGCCGGTAGTTGTAAACCCCACTTTGTCCCCTTGCAGAGTTAACCCTTGATTTTGTTCATCCTAACCTGTAATTCTAGTAACAGACTATCGATGTCACACTGGATGTTATGACATCCAATTCTGCGCAGACAGGTAATGTATGCAGAAAGTAAATGTAAAAAGCAGTAAATGACACAGAGAATTGTTTACCCAGTTCGGTGACAAACACACCTACTCTGGGGGCTACCAAGCCAGGGAGGAAATCCACTATAAGAGGTATTAATTCAGGACTTAAACCACCAGTTTAATCCTATCACTTAAGACCTACCGAATGCAATTTCAATCTAAACTAAGACCTGAGTACCTACTCACTCCCCCTCAATCACAGCAGTGATTACAACCATTAAGAATTTTAAAGTCAGTGGTGAAGATATACTTCAAAAAACTCTTGATTGTGCTTAAAAGCTTTAATCAAGAAACACAGCACTCACGCTTAAAAGCTTAGAGTGACACAACAATTACAACTCAATAAACACCCTAGTCCAATGCAATCATCTAGGTGATAATTGCTTGGCTCACAAGTAAAACCTAATTCAAGATACAATAAAAGTACTACAAGGATATATAATGATATATTTAATTCTTCACACTTCAAATCCCTGAATTGCTGAAAGTAGGATTGCCATCCTATTATAATGCAATACTTGGGCCTTGTACTTGAATTTCCTAAAGTTAAGGTTAAGCAAGTTAACCTAATTTCCACACATTAGGGTGCTAACAAATAGGCTATATGCTAGGTCTCTTAATTTTAGCACAGCTGTTAGTTTCCTGAATTTTAGCACAGCTGTTAGTTTCCTGAAAATCAGCCTGAGATAAATACTGAAACATAACAGAAAACTTAGCCTATACTTTAGCATCTGCTGTCAGGGATGAATGTCATAACATTCAGTTTGACATCCAGAGAATGCTGTCATGATTGAATGTCATAACATTCAGTTTGACATCCAGTAAATCCTGTATTAGCTAATCCTGCAGCATACTACTTAAGCATGTCATGACATCAGTCAAGACATCTAAGTACAGTAAGTGTTTTAACATAAAATGCAGCCAATCAAAAAATCTACAAACTCCCCCTTTGGCAAATTTTTGGCTAAAACAACTTGGCATCACAACAGAGTTTACAGCAACAGAAAGCACACATCCAAGCAGAGAATCGAATTAGCTAATACACTTAGCAAACATAGAAGTTAAACTTGAAACAGCATCAGCACAAGAGAAGATCAAGCAGAGAGCAAACAGCAACATAACCTCTTGTTTAGAGGACCTTCAACTTCAAAGTCTGTTGTCCTGGGGTACAAGTGTTACTCCCCCTTTTTGTCAAAAATGTTGCCAAAGCAACACTTAGTATTACAGACCAAAAAAAATAAAAATACAAGCAATTATCAGAAACACACTCTTGATTTTACTTCACAATTTCAATCAAGAAGACACACACTTGATCTTGCTTCACAGCTTTGATCAAGTAGCCACACACTCTTGCTTAACAGCTTTAGAGTGACAAATTACAACCACAAATCAGTCCAATTCAATCATCAAAAGATGACTTGAATGACTTACAAGTCTTACGACTAAACAGACACAAACCCTAGCTCTCTCTCTATATTTCGCTCAGTATTGGTTGTGTTATAAAACGGGTTTTCTAAGTCCCTTTTTATAGAAGCTTTCAGCTGGGCTTGGACATCTTGAAAACCCTAAATCTATTTTCCAATTAAATCTTTTTATAACAGCTGGTTAGATCTCTTTGGAAAACAAGTAAATCAGGTTGTAATCCATGATTGAATGCGCCTGCAAATCAGATCTTCAATTATACATAGATTGCCATTAATTATGCAATCACAAAACACCAGACATTCACACTGAATGTTCTGTGTACAGGATGTCATGACATCGGGTCTGACATCTTGGAAAAATCGTGCATAATTCCATAATTCCTTTTATAACTTCCAGCAGGTACAACCATATCAGATGCCATGACCTTGTGTATGACATCTTGAAACAATCCTGCATGATCATGTCTTTCATTTTAAGCTCCAGCAGGTACACATATATCAGATGCCATGACCTTGTGTATGACATTCTGAAACAACCCTGTATGAACATGTTCTTGAACTCCAGCAGGTACATAGGATATCTCATGTTCAGACATCACACATAACATCTTGTGAACACACTTGTTGCAAGTGAAATAACTATTATCTATTGATCAATCAGAGCACACTTTCAATTGTTTAATAATTTGAAATATTAAACAGTAAATTCCTAACATCCTTAGTTGCTATAATTCCTCAGAAAGACATATTCCCAACTTGCCCCTTAAATTTTCAAACTGAGTGGCATCCAAAGCCTTTGTAAATATGTCAGCAAGTTGTAGTTCAGTTGCCACATGTTCCAAGGTAATCACTTTGTCTTCTACCAGATCTCTTATGAAGTGATGTCTAATGTCAATATGTTTGGTCCTGCTATGTTGGATAGGATTCTTTGAAATTTTGATGGCACTGAGATTGTCACGGAACAATGTCATGACATTGTACACAATCAACATCTGTTTCATCCATACCAGTTGGGAACAACTGCTTCCAGCTACTATGTACTCAGCTTCTGCAGTGGATAATGATACACAGTTCTGTTTCTTGCTGAACCAGGATATGAGATTGTTTCCCAAGAAGAAACATCCTCCTGATGTGCTTTTTCTGTCATCAGCACTCCCAGCTCAATCAGCATCACAATCCCCAGATAAGATAGGCTCAGAGCCATGAGAGTAGAGCATACCATAATCACAAGTCCCATTAATATACTTGATAATCCTCTTGACTTGATTTAAGTGACTCACTTTAGGTTCTGCTTGGTATCTAGCACACACACCAACTGCATAGGCAATATCAGGTCTACTAGCAGTTAGATATAGTAGGCTGCCTATCATGCTTCTATACAAGCATTGATCAATACTAGAACCTCCTTCATCTTTAGTTAACTTTAAATGAGTAGGTGCAGGAGTTCTTATGTGACTAGCATTATCCATACCAAACTTCTTAACTATGTTCTTGGCATATTTGCTTTGGGAGAGAAACATAGAATCTTCCATCTGTTTAACTTGCAGTCCAAGAAAATAAGTCAATTCCCCAACCAAACTCATTTCAAATTTAGATTGCATCTGGTTAACAAAATGTTTCACCATTCTATCTGACATTCCACCAAAGACAATATCATCCACATATATTTGGGCAATCATGATTTTTCCATCTTCATCCTTCACAAATAAAGTCTTATCTATCCCTCCTTTTCTGTAATCATTAGTAGTCAGAAATTCAGTCAGCCTCTCATACCAAGCTCTAGGAGCTTGCTTCAATCCATACAGAGCTTTCCTTAACTTGTACACATGTTTTGGTAGATTAGGATCACTGAACCCTTTAGGTTGTTCCACACAAACTTCTTCATTCAAGTAGCCATTTAAAAAGGCACTCTTCACACCCATTTGGAACAGTTTGAACTTCAGAATGCAGGCAACACCTAACAACAACCTTATTGACTCAAGTCTTGCAACAGGTGCAAAAGTCTCATCAAAATCAACCCCTTCAACTTGAGTATACCCTTGTGCCACTAGTCTTGCTTTATTCCCACTACGCCAAATAAGGGAAAAGAGGGCGCTTATTTTGGCCTATAACAGCGCTTTTAAGCGCCCTCTAAAGTGGCGATGACATAGGTAAAGACAGCGCTTTGTTTTCCTGGAGAAAGCGCTGTCTAAAGTGGCCCTTTAAGGGCCACATTATAGTGCGCTTTCAAAAAAAAGCGCCCTCTGGAGTGGTCCATAAAGGGACACCTTAGAGGGCGCTTTCTGGAAAAAGCGCCCTCTAAAGTTGTCAATGTAAAGTGTTTAGAGGGCGCTTTCTGGACAAAGCGCCCTCTAAAGTTGTCAATGTAAAGTGTTTAGAGGGCGCTTCCTACAGAAAGCGCCCTCTAAAGTGTTAGTTATTTTAAAAAAATTTGTTTGAAAAACAGTGGATATTTAATTGGTAACCTGTTCGCATGCTGCAAAAGTGTAAAATTCATATTGATTTCATCCTTTAATCCAATGTTATACACCATTAATCCATTGATATATACAACATGAATCCATTTATATACAACATTAATCCTCCATATATACAACATTAATATATGATTCTTTGATCAACAATATACAACAACATATTCATGATTTAGTAAAAGTACAACAACAATATACAACATATATACAACAACAGCATACAACAACAACATTCCATACATATATGTACAACAATATACAACCTAGCTATATGATTCTTTGATCAACAATGAATTGACACAATTCATCCTTCATTTCATCCAAATGAGCTCTTGAGTAAGATTTGTATTCCTCAAAGTACTACAATTAAGAGAATAAAACATATTCATGATTTAGTAACAAATTAGATGAAATATCCGATAATATTAAAATAAACCCTAAGTTATTATTCCATACCATTTTGGGGATGTCTATACGATTCAACGCAATGATATCTCTCATAAATCTCAATACAAAAAATCCGCAATCGACCGAATTGTTTTGCTGAGGACACTACACAGAAAAACAAACAATATATATATAGTTAATTTCTTACAAACACTATTATAAGCAAAAAAACAAACACTATTATAAGCAAAAATAAGATACTTAATATATACCTGAACTCTGACCCAGGTAATGTCCTTCCTATTACGGTAATTCTTTTTCGATCTAAATTTTAGTATTGCCCTAACAAAATAAAAACGTATATTGAGATCAATCTGACAGACATAATTAAATATACAAATACACACGAATATTTAGGGGAATTTCACTTACGCGTCAACCGTCTTCTTCATACTCGGATATTTACTCCAATCACCCGATAACGAATCGAGATAATACACCATTAGTCTCGAAAGATCCATAGCAACCAACACCCAGTGACCACTGTAAAATAAAAGAAAAATTTAGATGCATGAAAATTTTCTACGTAAAAGATATACATAGATTAGAATGAAATTATTAGAAAGAAAATCTAACCCGTTGCCAGAATTAAACGGTAAAAAATACAAACTGGGTGTAGTATTATCGCCGGCCGCCATGAATCTATCGACTAGTTCATTCTTTACGGATGTTGGATTTTTCGTTATAAACGTTGTGTTGATACGGGAAGCAGCAATAAAATTGAATCGGTTACACAATTCAGTTCCCCGCATCAATGTTACATACATATACCTTAAATAGAAACATAATAAACATTAGACTACTCATTGAAATGTGTAAATAAATTGTTCAACTAAGTAAATAATAGATTGATCGGAGTACCATATGTATGTATGAATGACAGCGATGCCCAATTCTTCGTGTTCAAAAAGTTGTTGCATGTCCTCCTTTGCAATTATTTCGGAATAAGCAATTCCGAAAACACCTTCATCAAAATCTACACTACGGATGGCGCCGTGCATAATATCGGACTCTTCCACCATTTTCTCAAGACGCATCATAATTTGAGATTTTGTCCCGGACGTCGTTGGAATATCCTTACCAGCTTTTTTCAACTTTCGACCGGGAACCTAAAAATTCATATAAATTAAATCATGACTTTTTGTGATGCAACAGAATCGTTGCGTATATAATTCAATGGGTATATATATTTGTACCTCTTTTTGAGATGCAACCGACCCGATGCGTCTTGAAATCCCTTTACCAGCTTTATGTGTGGGTCTTGTAGGAGTCTAACATTACCATGTAATAAGGATTGATTAAATATCATAATTGTAGCTGAATTGAAATGTGAATACTAAATATTCATAATCATTTAGAACATATATACCTCGGCATCTGGGAAAATTAGATCTGACGGCCATCCAACAAAGGATTCGACTGCATCTCGCATCAACGTTGTCTCTGAAACAACGTCAGGTAATGGTAGAAGCGCGTCGGTATCTAATACAAGGTCAACCGAAACTTTCATATATCCCACCGGGAGGGGATTATGGTGAAGTAATTCACCCGAAGTGTTGTGCACTTTTCCCTTGCCAACTATGCGATAAGTTGGTGACGATAGATACAGCTGACAAGGTGTAATGCCCTAAACCAATAATAAATGTTATTGTTAACGTGTATATGTGTCAAGTAAAAAAAGTGCTATTTTAATTTCATAATAACATATATAATTACCTCAGGAAATTTCGGTTGGCAATTGATACTAGCTCGGTCACTAGTATCTTTTGCCTCGGAACCGCACCTTTCCTCTCTATACCTTGCATTCTCCTTTTGCCGTTCGAGTACTTGTGCCCTTAACTCCGCCAAGGTCTCCATCACCTCTTTGTTGGTAGGATTTTTTGTTTTTGGTTTTTTATAAAATGACGACAGAGTCACACCAAAACCCTTACCCCTCACACGACCGGAATACTCAGGAACATTTAGTACTCGACTAAGTACGCTCCTGCAATCCTGGACCTCGGTTGAAGGTAAGGTTTGGGATAAAGTCTCCTGAAATATTATTAGAGGAGATTAAAAATGAATTATATGTCTAACAAAATTTTCGATATAATTAAAGAAATAATGTTACATATACTTACACATTCGTCATAAACATTTTGAACCGCTTCAACAACAGCCCCATCCTTCCCAACCCGAGCAGCCTTCCACAATACGTGCTCCGGAAGAGATGTTGCGTCACTTTTCTCCTCAGCTAGCTACAAATTGAATCAGATTATAAGATCATCAATTATAACATATTGTGATAATGTATAAGCTCATAGCATTTGAATATACTCACAATTCTTTGTTGTAACCGTGCATATCCCGTAGGCCCTTTTTTGTACGGATACGCGGGTTTTGATGCCCTTTTCCGATTTTTGTCGCTTACTTCCTGGATAAAAAAGTTTAAGGCATATTAGAACCAAGTAACTTAACAATTGTATAATACCATAATTAATAGACATTACATGGAATTTTTCGTTTCTTCGTTTGGCGACAAAGTTATCCCATTCTTCGGCTGAAATAATCTCCGCATACTTCATTGGCCGTTCTGCTTCAACAAAGTTTCCTTCCTCATCCTTGAGAAATTTGTTGGACAAAAAGGATCGAAATCCTCGGAGTCTTTTTCCGGCCAATTGAATACAATATTTTTGCCGGCTTTCATCGATGTGAAAGGATCTCTAAAAAACATACAAATGGAGTGTGTTATTATAAGTAATATTATAACAATATATGGTCAACAAATAGTCAACAAAAAAAACATATAATAATATATGGTAAGTACCTGTATCTCGGACCATATTTTTTCTTTGCC
This sequence comes from Lathyrus oleraceus, assembly GCF_024323335.1. Lineage (NCBI taxonomy): Eukaryota > Viridiplantae > Streptophyta > Magnoliopsida > Fabales > Fabaceae > Lathyrus > Lathyrus oleraceus. The sequence goes on from NC_066581.1 coordinate 32,666,966, forward strand.
AACCTTCAATTCCGGACTTCTCCAATTATCACATGTAATCGGAATATGTTGTCGAACAAGGGAACCAATGTAACTTGCCAACATTGAACCGTTAGGCTCAATTAGTTGGTCTTCAGCACTCCAATGTACTTCGAATTTTTCACCCTTGTCTCTTGCACGAATGATTGACTTCATAACAGTCAATCCTCGTTTGATTTCTTTTTCAACATTGTTACATGATCCACTCGCGTCATGGGTATCGTCTTGGTTAGCCATTTTATCTGTAATATAGAAATGATTCAATAAGACCCAAGTAAGATAATGACCATATTCGTGAAGCTACACAAAAAACACATTCATATACCTTCCATTTCTCTCATGTTACAACAATCTAAACTCTCTCTTTTTTTCATCATTATTGAATACAAACTCACACACACCTACTGCATACAAAAGACCAATGCAAACTTATGGTGTTTGGAACATGAACAAACTTGCATCCATAATCATCAAACTTCCAAGCAAAAGCTCAAACACACTCCAAATGACATCAGTTTTCAATCAGAAATAAAAAACCTTACAACAAGGTGCTCATGAACACCATATAGTGCTCGTTTGCCCTAAACAACATTAATCAACATAATGCACAAAATGTAAAACTCAGTTTAGAAAATGCCCTAATCAAACACCTGAAGAAAGTGAACGGTAACGATGGAGAAGAGAAATACCTTCAAGGTGACGGTAACGATGGAGAAGAAAGTGAACAGCGACGGTGGACGCAGATAACTCAGTGAACGTGAACGCAGCAGCAGAAAAAGGCGACGGCGACGACGACGGTGAGGGAGGGAGAACGAACGGAGGACGAGAGTAATCGCAGTAGAGAGTAATCGCAGTAGAGAGAAAACCCAGTTACGTAAACGAAATAGCATATAGAGAGGGAAAATAAAGAGACATGCAGTATATATGTTATAATTTTAATGTTTAATAAAGGGGACCTTAGAGGGCGCTTGTGTAAAAAAAGCGCCCTCTAAAGGGGGCCTAAGAGGGCACTTCTAAAAGCGCTCTCTAAGGCTTTCCAAAAGCGCTTTATAAATTGGAAATGTACATGGACTTAGAGAGCGCTTTTTTAAAAGCGCCCTCTAAGGGTACCCTTAGAGGGCGCTTTCATAAACGCGCCCTCTATTGGTGTCCCTCCATTTCCTCATTATTTTTTCGCTTCACTTTAGAGGGCGCTTTGTTACAAAAGCGCCCTCTAAAGTGCGCTGTCTATTCCTCCTTATTTTTCTCTTCACTTTAGAGTGCGCTTCTTTAAGAAAGCGCCCTCTAAGGTGCGCTGTCTATTCCAGTTTTTGGCGTAGTGTCCTAGTGATTACTCATTTCTCATCAGACTTGTTCTTGTAAATCCACTTGGTACCAATGATGTTAGTCCCTTCAGGTCTTGGAACTAACTCCCATACTTCATTCCTTTTAAACTGCTCCAGTGCATCTTGCATAACATTGATCCAATATTCATCAGTCAGAGCTTCTTTCACATTTTTAGGTTCAACCTTGGATACAAAGCAAGAATTTGAGCTATTCTCCATTGATATGGTAATCACACCACTATTGGGATCTCCTATGATAAGATCCTTAGGGTGGTCTTTCTGAATCCTGATAGAAGGCACCTTGTTGGATGCTTCTAACTCAAGTCCAGGAGGAGTATCCTGTACATTTTCTGTTGAAGTCTCAAAGAATGTTCCAACATCCTCTATGACATTGGATTCTTCATCTTTATCATCAACAATAACATTTATGGATTCCATCAGAACATTAGTTCTGGAGTTGAAAACTCTGTATGCTCTGCTGTTAGTAGAGTATCCCAGGAATATACCCTCATCACTTTTGGGGTCCATTTTTCTTCTCTGTTCACGATCTGTAAGAATGTAACATTTTCTTCCAAAGATATGAAAGTACTTCACAGTAGGTTTTCTGCCTTTCCATATTTCATACAGAGTGGAAGAGGTTCCCTTTCTCAAGGTAACTCTGTTGTGAACATAGCAAGCTGTATTCATAGCTTCAGCCCAAAAGTGCATAGGAAGCTTCTTTGCATGAATTATAGCTCTAGCAGATTCTTGAATAGTTATGTTCTTCCTTTCAACTACTCCATTTTGCTGAGGAGTAATAGGTGAGGAAAACTCATGACTTATTCCTTCAGATGAGCAGAAATCATCAAACTTGGAATTTTTAAACTCCTTTCCATGGTCACTTCTTATTCTGATAACACTATTATCCTTTTCTCTTTGGAGTCTTATGCATAGATTTTTGAAGACATCAAATGCATCTGATTTTTCTCTGATGAAGCTTATCCATGTGTATCTGGAATGGTCATCAACCACATAAGCATATCTCTTCCCACCAAGACTTTCAACCTGCATAGGTCCCATTAAGTCCATGTGCAAAAGTTACAGAGTTTTGGATGTTGTAGGATGTCCAAGCTTAGGATGTGACATCTTGGTTTGCTTGCCAACCTGACATTCTCCACAGACTTTTCCTTCATCAATAAGCAGCTTTGGGATTCCTCTAACTGCTTCCTTGGATATGATCTTCTTCATTCCTCTTAAATGAAGATGTCCAAGTCTTCTATGCCACAACTTCACTTCCTTTTCTTCCTTGGCTAAGAAGCACATTGAGAAGTCGTTTGAGACTTTAGGTTCCCATAGATAGCAGTTATCTTTGGATCTGGATCCTCTCATAACTTCCTTATTTTCTCCATTTGTCACAACACATTCTTCCTTAGTGAACTGTACATTGAAGCCTTGATCACATAGCTGGCTTATGTTGATGAGATTAGCAGTTAGTCCTTTTACTAGCAACACATTATTCAGTTCTGGAACTTCAGGACTGTCCAGCTTACCAACACCTTTGATTTTTCCTTTAGCTCCATCACCAAAGGTCACATAACTGGTAATATGAGGTTGTATATCTACCAATAAGTTATTCATCCCAGTCATATGTCTTGAGCAACAACTATCAAAATACCAGTCTTCTTTGGTAGATGCCCTTAGAGATGTGTGAGCTATTCTAGCAACCCATTGTTGTTTCTCGATAGGGAAATTATGCTTAGATGCCTTCTGCTTAGGTCTGACTTGAGGGGTCTGGTTAGGATAACCATGCAACCTGTAACAGAAGGGTTTTATGTGACCAAATCTTCCACAGTAGTGGCATCTCCATCTTTAAAATTTCTTCTTTTGATGGTTAATCCTCCTGTTTCCATGATGTTGTGACATTGGTTGTGACTTCTGCTTGATTTTCTGAACTTTAGCCTTTGAGCTTTTGAATTCAGATGAGGATTCCTTAACAAAGCCTAAACCAGACATGGTTCCTGATTTCTATCCCACCTTTAGAATTTCTTCCAAGGTGTCAGTTCCTTTATTCAGCATTCTGATGGATTTTGTCATTTGATCTAGCTTAGAGGTCAACAAGGTTATCTCACCATTTAGATCATCTATGACTATCAGATGTTTCTTCTTCTCATCTTCCAGCTCCTTGATAAGTTTCTTCTGCTTTTCTCCTTGTAGACACACTTCTGCACTTTTGACACATAACTCTTTATATGAAGCAACAAGTTCATCAAATGTATGTTCATCTCCACTTGAGTCATCATCAGAGGCACAGACACTAGTTAGTGCAGTGACATGTTTTGCAAATTCTCCTTCTGATTCACTCTCAGATTCTCCCTCAGACCAGGTGACAGATAGTCCCTTCTTTTGCATCTTGAGGAAGGTAGGACATTCAGCTCTAATGTGTCCAAAACCTTCACACCCATGACACTGTATTCCCTTGCCTTGGTTGGACTTTTCTTCAGATTTTGATCTTCTACTGATGTCAGATGAAGTGTTCTTGACATTTGGTCTACCTGTTTGATCAATCTTCTTTATGAACTTGTTGAACTGTCTTCCAAGCATGGCTATAGCTTCTGATATGCTTTCATCACCTCCAATATTTCCTTCTTCTGAATCCTCTTCAGTATTTGATACAAAAGTTATGCTTTTGTTTTTCTTTTCAACATTCTCACACAAGCCCATTTCAAAAGTTTGGAGAGAACCAATAAGCTCATCAACCTTCATATTGCAGATATCTTGAGCCTCTTCTATAGTAGTAACCTTCATGACAAATCTCTTGAGCAATGACCTGAGAATCTTTCTTACAAGATTTTCTTTAGACATTTTCTCTCGTAAGCCTCCAGAAGTGTTGGCAATTTCAAGAATATTCATGTGGAAGTCATGAATAGTCTCATCCTCTTTCATCCTTAGACTTTCAAACTTAGTAGTCAGCATCTAGAGTTTAGACATCCTTACCTTGGAGGTACCTTCATGAGTTGTTTTGAGAGTATCCCAAACTTCTTTAGCCAGTTCACAGTGATGCACCAGTCTAAAAATGTTCTTATTTATCCCATTGAACAGTGCATTCAAAGCCTTAGAGTTTCCAAGGGCTAATGCCTCTTGCTCTTTGTCCCACTCTTCTTCAGGAATTTGCATAATGATTCCATCTTTACCTGTCTTCGTTGGATGTTCCCATCCTTTGTTGACAGCTCTCCAGACCTTGCTATCCAGAGACCTCAAGAAGGCTATCATACGAGGTTTCCAGTCATCATAGTTAGAACCATCCAACATGGGTGGTCTATTTGAGAATCCTACATCCTTGTCCATGGTACTAGAAAGTAACGTCCCTAGATCTCACCTAGAAATTAACAGGCAGGGTGCCTGCTCTGATACCAATTGTAGTTCTAGTAACAGACTATCGATGTCACACTGGATGTTATGACATCCAATTCTGCGCAGACAGGTAATGTATGCAGAAAGTAAATGTAAAAAGCAGTAAATGATACAGAGAATTGTTTACCCAATTCGGTGACAAACACACCTACTCTGGGGGCTACCAAGCCAGGGAGGAAATCCACTATAAGAGGTATTAATTCAGGACTTAAACCACCAGTTTAATCCTATCACTTAAGACCTACCCAATGCAATTTCAATCTAAACTAAGACCTGAGTACCTACTCACTCCCCCTCAATCACAGCAGTGATTACAACCATTAAGAATTTTAAAGTCAGTGGTGAAGATATACTTCAAACAACTCTTGATTGTGCTTAAAAGCTTTAATCAAGAAACACAACACTCACGCTTAAAAGCTTAGAGTGACACAACAATTACAACTCAATAAACACCCTAGTCCAATGCAATCATCTAAGTGATAATTGCTTGGCTCATAATTAAAACCTAATTCAAGACAAAATAAAAGTACAGCAAGGATATATAATGATATATTTAATTCTTCACACTTCAAATCCCTGAATTGCTGAAAGTAGGATTGCCATCCTTTTATAATGCAGTACTTGGGCCTTGTACTTGAATTTCCTAAAATTAAGGTTAAGCAAGTTAACCTAATTTCCACACATTAGGGTGCTAACAAATAGGCTATATGCTAGGTCTCTTAATTTTAGCACAACTGTTAGTTTTCTGAATTTTAGCACAGCTGTTAGTTTCCTGAAAATCAGCCTGAGATAAATACTGAAACATAACAGAAAACTTAGCCTATACTTTAGCATCTGCTGTCAGGGATGAATGTCATAACATTCAGTTTGACATCCAGAGAATGTTGTCATGAATGAATGTCATAACATCAGTTTGACATCCAGTAAATCCTGTATTAGCTAATCCTGCAGCATACTACTTAAGCATGTCATGACATCAGTCAAGACATCTAAGTACAGTAAGTGTTTTAACATAAAATGCAGCCAATCAAAAACATCTACATAATCAATGACGGTTATTCTCTTCCGTGGTTTTCTACCCAGTAACCGGTAGATGTAATCCCCTCTTTGTTGGTTATCTTTATCCAATATTCGATATTGATATTCCTTCACTTTTTGAGTATATCTCCCAGTAACCGGTGATATATCTCCCGGATCATTTCCTTTGTTAATGTATCCCCAGCGAGTCATCTTTCATTTACCCTTGTTTGGTAATGATCGTTTCTCCTTCAACAGGTCATCATTTTATACCCATTAGTCGGTATCCTGATGACCTTTCTTTCCGGTCGATTTATCCTTTATTAACCTAGTAACCGGTTGTGGATAATATTCAATGCGAGTATGTTATCTACGTTCTGACGGTAATAGATAATATATCTCATGCGCTCTTCGGTCAAAGTCTTTTTCTTCCCCAGTCGAGTAAGATTCGTATTTCCTTATGGAATCGAATGCCCATCCTGTAATCGAGTTTTCTTTTTCAGCCCTCCTTTCGGATGATGAGTGTCTTGGAAATATTCCCCAATTCACGCATGGTTGGTCACCTATTATATGCCCAGTAACCGGTATCCCTGGTGTTCTTTCCTTTTTGCTCCCTATTATGACTTTTGTCCCCTGTGGAGTCAGTTTTCCTGAGTTGAAATATACCTTTTTAGGTCTTCCTCAGATGTTTTGGATGATTGATATCTCTCACCCTTATACCGGTCTTAGATATTCATCCTCCCCGAGCATGTTGTTCTCTCACCATTATACCGGTGTTTTGATCACATGTCTCTTTAAGCTTATTACCCAGTAACCGGTAACACCTCATTTGTTTCTTCCTCAGTTGTGTCCTTTATGGACGTTCCCAGCCTGAGTCCCTTTGGTGGGTTTTCCCCATCCGTGTACGGATTTTTATCCGAAGTATCCTTCGTGGATAGTTTGCTTTATTGACATATTCCCCAATACATGCATCTTTGCGTCAGCTCGATGTCTTTCCATTGATTTATTTTCATGGAATCCCTTCGTGTCTCTCAGCAGTTTTAAGTCGTGACCTGCTCACGCGTTTTATCCCCTTTACTCCCTAGTAAAATCCCAGAGTCTCTGTCCCATTGATGAGTATATCACTCCTATGGATTTTCAGTTTCTCCTGATTTTTTTCCTTTGTGGACATTTATCCCCACAGAGTATTAATTTTTTGGATGCATACATTTGCATCATGAGGTCTCTTAGGGACCAAAATTCGTCTCTTTGTTATTATTTAAGCCCATTCTACCTCGTTGAGACGAAGATTTTAACCTTCAGATCTCCGTCTAGAATGACCTTAAATAGGGGCATCTAAAAGACCCTAATTTTGACCCTAAGATCCCTCATGGCATCATATCATTGCACATTGCATCATGCCTCAAGGATCATTAGCATCTTGGCTACTTAACCCTAGGGGTGGGACTTGTGTGAGTTGGTTTGAGACCACCAAGCATGCTTGAATTGTATAGTATTGCTTTTCTTATTTTGTTTACTAACCAAAAGCACAAAAATTTGTCACTAACATCTTTTGTTTTGTAGCTTGAGCATTCATAAGATCTAAGGCTCCTAGGAGGCCCTATGCTCAAAGAATGGCCAAATGAAGTTGAAAGCAAGCATGACAATGTTTCCCAAAGCTCTAAAACATCATATATGCCTCCCAAGTATCCCAATTTGTCAATTTGATAAAGATAAACCAAAGGGCTTGAGGCTTGTTTCCCAAGGAAACCCTAATTCATTTGTACATTGACTGTGCCTTGCTCATGAAGCAACCTCAACCCATGAACAAATAAAATCAAGAGAAGTTCTTTCATTCATAATTTCATGCATATTTGAGCTTATTTGAGTGTCCTCAATCATCCATTCATCAAGATTTGAGGTTTGGACTTAAGAAGTTGATCAGTCAATTCATCTGATTATTTCGAAATCCACTGAGGCTTAACTTTTAATGTGTTTGTCAAATGAAGATGACCCCAAGAGAAAAAATGTTCTTAAGAACCATATGAACAACTTTCATGTTCATACAAAATTGGTTTGAAGCTTTGAAGGTCATCATCCATTTTAAAACATTATAGGTCATTTTGACTGAAACCCTAATTTTGGGTCAACTTCCCAAGGACATAACTCCTTCATTTTTCATGATTTTGAGGTGGGATCAAATGCATTGGAAAGTTTAAGATGTATAATTCAATTGTTATGTTGGATAAATTTTTATAATCCTAAAACAAACACATGTGATAATGCAAAACATTATAGGTCACTTTGGACCAAAGTCATTGAAATGTGAAAAAGTCCAACTTCAAGTGACCATAACGTTCTCATCAAAAATCTAAATGATGCAAAATTTAAGTTCAAATTGATTGTCATGAAAATATCTACAACTTTGGTTTTGGAGATTTTGTCATTTGAGGCTTGCATCACTAAAACAGAAGGGCTTGAAGTTGGTCCATTTTGGCAAAATTCACATACACATGTTTTGCACCTTGAACTTTATGATCCGTTTTCATTATTTTCCCAATCCCAAATGGATTTTTGTTCAACATAACAATTGTTCCTCCTGTCAAGACCTTTCCAACCATTACCCACAAGGCCATGTTTCATTTCTGCAAAGTGCATTTTTGAAGATGTCTCGTATGCTTTGAGTGCAACAAGTAGGTACCAATTTGATCCTGGTGATGCTCATTGGGTAGTTGTCAAGAATATCCTTAAGTATTTGAGAAGGAATAAGGACTCATTCTTGATATATGGAGGTCAGGAAGAGCTGGCTGTAATTGGATATACCGATGATAGCTTCCAGACAGATAAGGATGACTTTAGATCGCAATCTGGTTATGTATTTTCCTTAAACGATGGCGCTGTGAGCTGGAAAAGTTCAAAGCAAGATACAATTGCTGATTCTACAACCGAGGCCGAGTATATTGCTGCCTCAAGTTCAACAAAGGAAGCTGTTTGTATCAAAAAGTTCATTAGTGAACTTGGCATAGTTCCTAGCATTGTGGATCCCATTGGTGTCTATTGTGATAACAATGGTGCTATCACACAAGCTAAGGAGCCTAGATCTCACCAATGATCCAAACACATACTTAGGTGTTATCACCTCATTCGAGAGATAATAGATAGAGGAGATGTGAAAATATGCAGAGTACCTACACTTGACAATATTGCTGATCCAATGACAAAGCCTCTTGCGTAGCAGAAGCATGATGGCCATACTAGATCTATGGGCATTAGGGGTATGCCTGATTGGCTCTAGTGCTAGTGGGAGATTGTTGGTGTAAGCCCTAGAGGCCAATACTTTTGGTATATGTATCGAATTATTTATTAATAAGAAAAGGCTTTTTCTTTATTATGTTTGTTTAATAAAGTCCCTAGAATAGCTAGTCCGTTTAATGTATCAAGTGTGACTTAATCATGAGATCACATTAAACATAAGGACACTATTCTTAAAGTATCGATAGTCGAGCTTTATTGTGAAGTGGGATAACATTAAAGCATTAAGACTATTATGTATATAGACTGATGATCACATCTCATGGATCATGGATAAGGAGTTATCAAGTCTTAAACATAGGTATGAATATTAAGAGTAATATTTATACTGGATTGACCCGCTATGAGAATACTATATAGAATGTTATGCAAAGTGTCATAAGTTATTCTCATGGTGATAATGGTGTATACCACCCTTCGACCTGAAACCACTATGGACGCTAAATGTAGAGTCGAGTGCCTTATTGCTGATCAAACATTGTCCGTAACTGGATGACCATAAAGACAGTTGATGGGTACTCCACGAAGCATGCTAAGGGATATGAGTGACCTAGATGGAATTTGCCCATCCTGCGTAACCGGATAAATGTCTATGGGCCCAATATTGACCTGAACAAGGATGACACGGTCTATGCCTTGTGTTCAATATAGACATAATGGCAAAAGGGTAATTATACACAAAAGGATTTGTCAAATCACATGAAATTTTCGTGTCTTGGGTAGCAGTGATGTGTTGCTAGATACCGCTCATTGTTTGTTATGTTAAATACGTGATTTAATATAATTGCCAATGCCGCGAAAACCTATAGGGTCACACACAAAAGGACGGATTGATGAGAGATAGAGTAACTAAGGAACACCGTAAGGTACGATGCACTTAAGTGAATTGTAGAACATCGTAAGGTATGGTGTACTTAAGTAGAATACGAAATATGGTAAGGTACCACCGCTTAAGTGATTTTGGCATATTATAAGATATGGGCGACATACACTTAAGTGAGCTTTTTAGCTTATAGCCCACACAAGAGGGTCTATAAATAGAACCCTTGTGCAGAAGCATTTGTGCAGTTGCAATTTCGTTTCTCTCTCTCTCTCTCTCACTCACTCAAAGCCTTCATTCGTAGCAACTAGCACTGAGATTGAAGGAATCCGTTCGTGTGGACTGAGTAGAGGCGTTGTCATCGTTCAACGTTCTTGATCGCTCTGTAGATTTGCATCAAAGGTTTCAATCGTCACAAGAGGTAACGATTCTATCACTGATCATGCCCATTCGTAAGTATCACTAAAGGAGAAAATTTTAAATTCAGCTGCTGTAATACCCCAAAATTTACCCTTCATTTTTCCTGGAAGCATGGGATTATGTTTTACACTTCATTAGCATCATATTAGGTCATACTCATTGCATACTGCATTAGTGACATGGAGATCAGGTTTTGATCGATCACTCCTTAATAGAAGGAGCCCACACAAAGCAAGATTGAGAATTGGACTTCATTTTCTAAGTATACAAGTCTCAAGGGTCTCAGGGGGATCCAAGTATCTTATTATGGTCCTCAGTTCATCAGTGAAGGATTCAGAGCTATTAGAGTGTTCATCTGGATTTAATCAGAAATTAGGGTTTCATGGCTACCTGCAACATGAAATGTTTGGTTGGAAGTAGAGGATCTCATCCATGTCATGATTAGAGAGGAATCTTGGCCTAGGAAGATTCATAATTATCTCAGAAAGATCCATTGGCAATCAGTGCAATCAGTTCCCGATCATTTTGCCCTAAAAATAGGGTTTGGTATAAAATCAGTTTATTTTTGATTCTTTGGGTGAAACTCTTTTACATGGCCCTCCATATGTCCACAAGGGTCTACTTACAAAAAATCAGCTCTTTATTTAAGCTAGAAGTGCTTCGATTGATCAATGGAATCGGGAATCAGACAGTTTGGGAAAAGTCAACTATGGGGCCAGAAAAGTCAACTCATGACATTTTGAGAGTGGAATCTCAAAATCCATGCCTAGGGGATCCTACATGTGAAATTTTATCAAGGTTGGATCATGGATTCATCATTTAATCAGGAATTGGAAAAGTTACTTAATTTGGAAATGGTTGACTTTCCATTTAGGGCAAGTTTTCATGATCGTTGCACTCACTTTAAGCCCATTTTTCATCAAGATAAAAGCTCCATTTGAAACTTTCTCCAACACGAAAGTTGTTCCTCTTGTTCCAAGCTTTCTAGAGATATAAAGTTTGCTCCATTTGGATTAGAATTGAGAAAGTTATGCTTAGTCAAAGTGAGACATTTTTTTAGGACACTTAGAAAAATTTCTAAGTCCAAAATCTTCAAAATTTGTTAAGACTTCTTGGCCAGTTTTCTTGCACTTCAAGGCATTATTTGAAAATACTTTCTTCACAACAATTGTACCTTGCCACGTCCTCTTTCACATCCTTTTGGAATCATCTCATTTGGATCCATGGTTTGAGAGATACATTCATTTAAAGTGGGCATCATGACTTGATTTTCTAGGCAGATTTTGGGTCTGGCTGGCCCAATCAGATTTTCTAAGCATGCTGCACAAGCCAGTCACGTTTTTTTACCTCTTTTGGCCATGCATTGGACATCCATTCACTTAAGTTTGGCCCAAAATAACAACATTTTCACCTCACTTCACACTTTTATTCTTATGGATAAATCACTTATTAAAAAGCCCATGAGAACACCTAATCCACCCTATTTAAGAAGCTGAAACCCTAACCCTAAAGGAGCATTGGAATTTCGTGGCAAGGAGGCAAAGCTTCATCACATATCAGATTCCATTCCACTTCTATTTTCCATTAGGTAATCATCTCTTCCATGGCCATGTTTTGATATATCTACGCTTGCTTACAATGTTCATCACCATTAATCCTTCCATTTTCATATTTCATTTTCTTATTTAAAATATTTTCTTCGTCCATAAAATTACCCAAACATATTTTTCACTTTTCTTAACGTTTTATTTAATTTTATATAATTTTTATTTTAGTATTTTTTTAATATTAATATTTTATTTTAATTATTTATTCTAAATGGTCCATTTTAACAGACTTTTTTTATTGATTTTATTTTTTTGACTTAAAATTATTGTTAGCATTTGATTTTTGGGATGAAGGTCGACCACTATCTCATGGTCAACCTGACCTTTTCTTGGAATTTTATTTCACATTTTCAATTTATTTTGGATTTATTTTTGACCTAGTTTGGTTGGTTGACTTTTAATTACTTCTGTTTTATTTTAACTAATTCACGTGCCAATTTTCATTATTTTTAAAATCTTTTTGGGGAATGATGATGTCCTGACCCCACCTTATTTAGTTTAATTTTTCATAATTTTCTTGATTAATTTACTATTTATTCTTGATTTATTTCTAATCTAGTCTTATTAATTGACTTTTGGTTTGACCTATGTTTTGTTTTAATTAATTCACGTGCCAATTTTCATTATTTTTAAAATCTTTTTGGGGGATGATGATGTCCTGACCCCACCTTATTTAGTTTAATTTTTCATAACTTTCTTGATTAATTTACTATTTATTCTTGATTTATTTCTAACCTAGTCTTATTAATTGACTTTTGGTTTGACCTATGTTTTGTTTTAATTAATTCACGTGCCAATTTTCATTGTTTTTAAAATCTTTTTGGGGGATGATGATGTCCTGACCCCACGTTATTTAGTTTAATTTTTCATAATTTTCTTGATTAATTTGCTATTTATTTGTTATTTTTTAAGTTGACTTGAATTTTCAGTTGACTTCTTTATGATCGATGTTTGACTTATGGATTGCTTATGGCAATTGAAGAGATCTTTTGATCCTCCATTGTTCATCTCATATGCCATGTATTTGAGGCCTTTTACCTTGATTTTATTTGGTCCTTACCTCATTTCCTGATTAAATTATTCAGTGGACCCTTCGTGTGCATATTTTCATCTGTTTGATTCATCTGTTATCTTTTATACTTGTTTCTCTCATTCATGCTTTCTATTGCTTGATTATTTAACATGTTCATACTCCCATGCATTGTTTAAATGCTCCATTATTTGATTCTTTTATTTGATTATATATTGTTTATTTATCCGATCTGATTGATAATTGTTGCCTACTTGTATGATGTATGAGGCATATATTCTTATTGTTTGTTTACCATGAATAATCCCCATTCATAACAAATGTACTCCTCTCCCATAAAGTGTATAATATTTATTTCTTTATTTCTTTAGCCACCTGTTAATACAAGAATTAAAACGAACATTCGATAACCATTTCAAAATAAGATCAAAAGCTCGATCCAACGTCGAGTAATCATTTTCAAAACTTAACAGAACCAACACGCATTCATCCATCCTCTTGTAAGTCGATTGCCTCAGGCATCGCCATCTACCTGTAAGTCAATTGCCTCCGACATCGCCATCTACCCTTATCCGTAACTCCTCTCCGCGCTCCATCTGTCGACTCTTGTTCCGTTTAGGTAGCACCCATTAGGTAGAACCCTTTGTATGATAACATAGGTAGAATTCCCTTATTCTTTGCATGCTAACAATAGGTAGATGTTCCCTTTGTAAATCCTAACACATAGGTCCATATTGCATGACAACTCTAGAGCAGAGCTTCCCCACTTTTAGACCTTCCGTGCATCTCCGATCTTGTGGCATGTCAGTCCGTTCTATTGCAAAGAGGTAACTGCCTAAGACTCGATTCAGCGAGCTGTGACACCTACTGCTAGGACGTTGAACACACTGACCACCCTCCTTTGACACAGCTGGTGTCCTCTTTTGTAAGTCCATGTTCATATGGCAATCCTTAACCCCTAGTTAGCCGAACTACGTTTTTCTCTGATTCTCATTCCAGATGAGATACGTAGGCATAAGACATGACGTCTTACCGAGCACACTTCTCTTTAACCCATAGGTAGCCGAGCTGCGAAGACTCTGATTCTCATACTCAGATGAGATACGTAGGTAGTGGATGCGACATCCTTGCGAGTCATTTTCTTTTAACCTTCCTTTTAGTAAATAGTACTTTAGATATACCTACACCCTTTAGACTAGAACAACACTTATGAAAAGGGCTCCCTAGGAGTACCTAGGATGTTTTGGGTGCTTAAAACCTTCCCATTGCATAACCAACCCCCTTACCCAGATCTCTGACATTTTTACTAGTTTTTGATTCGATAAAACTTTTAGGTTTTTGTTCGCTTTCTAACCATTCCTTTGGATAAATAGAAGTGCGGTGGCGACTCGACTTGTATGGTTTACCTTGGATTTAGTCAATATCTCTAATGGTAACGAATACCCCGCTACAACTGCGTTTTGGATCGCTGTTCTCCTTCAGTAGCTTAGTAGGTTTTTCTGATTCCGATTTCGCGGGGTGCAAGTCGGATAGGAAAATTACTAGTGGCACATGTCACTTATTTGGAAGCTGTTTAATTTCTTGTCACGCTAAGAAGTAGCACAGTGTTCCTCTTTCTACCCCTGAGGCTGAATATGTACTCGCTGGTAGTTGTTGAGCACAAGTCTTATGACTAAAGCAACAATTACTAGATTATGATTTAAAACTTGGTTGTGTTCCAATTAAGTGCGATAGTACTAATGCAATAAGCCTCACCAAGAATCCATTACTTTATTCACGAACCAAACACATTGAGATCCGAAACCATTTTCTTAGTGATCATGTGGAAAAGGGAATATTGTTTTTAATATGCTGACATTAAAAGTCTGTTTACTGACATTTTTACAAAACTATTGTCATCAGATTCCTTTCACAAGATTTGTAGGTGTAAGACCCTAATTTTGACCCTAAGATCCCTCATGGAATCATATCATTGCACATTGCATCATGCCTTAAGGATCATTAGCATCTTGGCTCCTTAACCCTACGGGTGGGACTTGTGTGAGTTGGTTTGAGACCACCAAGCATGCTTGAATTGTATATTATTCCGAAATCCACTGAGGCCTAACGTTTAATGTGTTTGTCAAATGAAGATGACCCCAAGAGAAAATATGTTCTTAAGAACCATATGAACAACTTTCATGTTCATACAAAATTGATTTGAAGCTTGGAAAGTCATCATCCATTTCAAAACATTGTAGGTCATTTTGACTGAAACCCTAATTTTGGGTCAACTTCCCAAGGACATAACTCCTTCATTTTTCATGATTTTGAGGTGGGATCAAATGAATTGAAAAGTTTAAGATGTATAATTCAATTGTTATGTTGGACAAATTTTCATAATCCTAAAACAAACACATGTGATAATGCAAAACATTATAGGTCACTTTGGACCAAAGTCATTGAAATGTGAAAAAGTCCAACTTCAAGTGACCATAACTTTCTCATAAAAAATAGAAATGATGCGAACTGTAAGTCCAAATTGATTATAGTGAAAAGCTCTACAACTTTGATGTTGGAGGTTTTATCATTTAAGGCTTGCATCAATGAAACAGAAGGGCTTGAAGTTGGTCCATTTTGGCAAAATTCACATACACATGTTTTGCACCTTGAACTTTATGATCAGTTTTCATTAATTTCCCAATCCCAAATGGATTTTTGTGTAACATAACAATTGTTCCTCGTGTCAATACCTTTCCAACCATTACCCACAAGGCCATGTTTCATTTCTGCAAAGTGCACTTTCGAAGATGTCTCGTATGCTTTGAGTGCAACAAGTAGGTACCAATCTGATCCTGGTGATGCTCATTGGGTAGTTGTCAAGAATATCCTTAAGTATTTGAGAAGGACTAAGGACTCATTCTTGATATATGGAGGTCAGGAAGAGCTGGCTGTAATTGGATATACCGATGGTAGCTTTCAGACAGATAAGGATGACTTTAGATCACAATCTGGTTATGTATTTTGCTTAAACGATGGCGCTGTGAGCTGGAAAAGTTCAAAGCAAGATACAATTGCTGATTCTAGAACCGAAGCCGAGTATATTTCTGCCTCAAGTGCAACAAAGGAAGCTGTTTGGATCAAAAAGTTCATTAGTGAACTTGGCATAGTTCCTAGCATTGTGGATCCCATTGGTCTCTATTGTGATAACAATGGTGCTATCGCACAAGCTAAGGAGCCTAGATCTCACCAATGATCCAAACACATACTTAGGCGTTATCACCTCATTCGAGAGATAATAGATAGAGGAGATGTGAAAATATGCAGGGTACCTACACTTGACAATATTGCTGACCCACTAACAAAGCCTCTTGCGCAGCAGAAGCATGATGGCCATACTAGATCTATGGGCATTAGGGGTATGCCTGATTGGCTCTAGTGCTAGTGGGAGATTGTTGGTGTAAGCCCTAGAGGCCAATGCTTTTGGTACTTGTATCGAATTATTTATTAATAATAAAAGGCTTTTTCTTTATTATGTTTGTTTAATAAAGTCCCTAGAATAGCTAGTCTGTTTAATGTATCAAGTGTGACTTAATCATGAGATCACATTAAACATAAGGACACTATACTTAAAGTATCCATAGTCGAGCTTTATTGTGAAGTTGGATAACATTAAAGCATTAAGACTATTATGTATATAGACTGATGATCACATCTCATGGATTATGGATAAGGAGTTATCAAGTCTTAAACATAGGTATGAATATTAAGAGTAATATTTATACTAGATTGACCCACTATGAGAATACTATATAAATGTTATGCAAAGTGTCATAAGTTATTCTCATGGTGATAATGGTGTATACCACCCTTCGACCTAAAACCACTATGGACCCTAAAATATAGTCGAGTGCCTTATTATTGATCAAACATTGTCCGTAACTGGATGACCATAAAGTCAGTTGATGGGTACTCCATGAAGCATGCTAAGGGACATGAGTGACCTAGATGGAATTTGCCCATCCTGCGTAACAGGATAAATGTCTATGGGCCCAATATTGACCTGGACAAGGATGACACGGTCTATGCCTTGTGTTCAATATAGACATAATGGCAAAAGGGTAATTATACACATAAGTATTATCATAAAAGGATTTGTCAAATCACATGAAATTTTCGTGTCTTGGGTAGCAGTGATGTGTTGCTAGATACCGCTCATTGTTTGTTATGTTAAATATGTGATTTAATATAATTGCCAATGCCGCGAAAACCTATAGGGTCACACACAAAAGGACGGATTGATGAGAGATTGAGTAACTAAAGAACACCGTAAGGTACGATGCACTTAAGTGAATTGTAGAACATTGTAAGGTATGGTGTACTTAAGTAGAATACGAAATATGGTAAGGTACCACGCACTTAAGTGAGTTTGGCATATTATAAGATATGGGCCAAATACACTTAAGTGGGCTTTTTAGCTTATAGACCGCACATGAGGGTCTATAAATAGAACCCTTGTGCAGAAGCATTTGTGCAGTGGCAATTTCGTTTCTCTCTCTCTCTCTCTCACTCAAAGCCTTCATTCGTAGCAACTAGCACTGAGATTGGAGGAATCTTTTCGTGTGGACTGAGTAGAGGCATTGTCATCGTTCAACATTCTTGATCTCTCTGTAGATCTGCATCAAAGATTTCAATCGCCACAAGAGGTAACAATTCTATCACCGATCATGCCTATTCATAAGGATCACTAAAGGAGGAAATTTTAAATTCAGTTGCGTTTTGGATCGTTGTTCTCCTTCAGTAGCTTAATAGGTTTTTCTGATTTCGATTTTGCGGGGTGCAAGTCGGATAGGAAAATTACTAGTGGCACATGTAATTTATTTGGAAGCTGTTTAATTTCTTGTCACGCTAAGAAGTAACATAATGTTCCTCTTTCTACCCCTGAGGTTGAATATGTACTCGCTGGTAGTTGTTGAGCACAAGTCTTATGACTAAAGCAACAATTACTAGATTATGATTTAAAACTTGGTTGTGTTCCAATTAAGTGCGATAGTACTAATGCAATAAGCCTCAATAAGAATCCATTACTTTATTCACGAACCAAACACATTGAGATCCGAAACCATTTTCTTAGTGATCATGTGGAAAAGGGAATATTGTTTTTAATATGCTGACATTAAAAGTCAGTTTACTGACATTTTTACAAAACTATTGTCATCAGACTCCTTTCACCAGATTTGTAAGTGTAAGACCCTAATTTTGACCCAAAGATCCCTCATGGAATCATATCATTGCACATTGCATCATGCCTCAAGGATCATTAGCATCTTGGCTCTATAACCCTAGGGGTGGAACTTGTGTGAGTTGGTTTGAGACCACCAAGAATGCTTGAATTGTATATTATTGCTTTTCTTTTTTTTACTAACCAAAAGCACAAAAATATGTCACTAACATCTTTTGTTTTGTAGCTTGAGCATTCATAAGATCTAAGGCTCCTAGGAGGCCCTATGCTCAAAGAATGGCCAAATGAAGTTGAAAGCAAGCATGAAAATGGTTCCCAAAGCTCTCAAACATCATATATGCCTCCCAAGTATCTCAATTTGTTAATTTTATCAAGATAAACCAAAGGGCTTGAGGCTTGTTTCCCAAGGAAACCCTAATTCATTTGTACATTGACTGTGCCTTGCTCATGAAGCAACCTCAGCCCATGATCAAATAAAATCAATGGAAGTTATTTCATTCATCATTTCATACATAGTTGAGCTTATTTGAGTGTCCTCAATCATCCATTCATCAAGATTTGAGGTTTGGACTTGAGAAGTTGATCAGTCAATTCATCTGACAATTTTGAAATCCACTGAGGCCTAAGTTTTAATGTGTTTCTCAAATAAAGATGACCCCAAGAGAAACAATGTTCTTAAGAACCATATGAACAACTTTCATGTTCATCCAAAATTGATTTGAAGCTTGGAAGGTCATCATCCATTTCAAAACATTATAGGTCATTTTGACTAAAACCCTAATTTTAGGTCAACTTCCCAAGGACATAACTCCTTCATTTTTCATGATTTTGAGGTGGGATCAAATGCACTGGAAATTTTAAGATGTATACTTCAATTTTTATGTTTGACAAATTTTCATAATCCTAAAAGAAACACATGTGATAATGAAAAACATTATAGGTCACTTTGGACCAAAGTCATTGAAATGTGAAAAAGTCCAACTTCAAGTGTCAATAACTTTCTCATCAAAAATCCAAATGATGCAAAATTTAAGTCCAAATTGATTGCCTTGAAAATATCTACAACTTGGATGTTGGAAGTTTTGTCATTTGAGGATTTCATCATTGAAATAGAAGGGCTTGAAGTTGGTCCATTTTGGCAAAATTCACATACACATGTTTTGCACCTTGAACTTTATGATCAGTTTTCATTAATTTCCCAATCCCAAATGGATTTTTGTTCAACATAACAATTTTTCCTCATGTCAAGACCTTTCTAACCATTATCCACAAGGCCATGTTTCATTTCTGCAAAGTGCATTTTCGAAGAGGTGAAAGTTTATGTTCATTTATGGAAACATTGTTAAAACTTCATGCACACTCATTTACAATGCCATGTACACGTCCAATTCATCTTAATGTGACTTCAGCATGCCAAATCAATTGCATTTGGGCCTCCCATGCGCCTGTACAGGCCCATGCATGGAGGCCCTCATTTCATGCACACATGAATTTCACCTTGCTTGCATCATGCTTCACTATAAATACATGTGCTCAGCTTCATTCTAAACCAACCTGAAGGTGCCTTACATGCTGCAGAACTGAATCCTCACACCTCAGCTAAAGGAATTTTGCATTTTCTCTTCAATTTTCCAGTCTCAATTTTCAACTTCCTTGGTTGATTATTGAGCTCTAATTCCTAAGCCCCACTTCCTTTCCATCTCAAGAACAAGCTGCACAAGAGAATTTGAGTGGATCTAGTGCTTGAAAGCTGCTCTTCAAAGGTTTTCACTCAAACTATTTTGATTCGAAACTCCAAATATATTACTCATTTCTTGTGTTTATTGGTTCCTCTGAAGTCCTCTCATAAGAGGCAATTGATTGGTGCATTTAATTTCACGAATTCATCAAGTTCAGATTGAACTCCATAATTTTCTCTCTCAGATTTCCCCTTCTATGAGAGTCTAGAGGAGAAACCAATGGCACAAGGGTGATGTACATCACCCCAGCTTTCCAATGATATGAGGATCGTCCATTTTGGTTGAGATTTCATGACCTGCAAATGTCACCGGAGCTAGCATGCTCGCCGGAGAAGACAGTGGTGTACACCACCGTCCCCGTTGCCAGATTGAATCTAGGCCGTTGATTATGATTTCCATATTGAATCTATGCCTTCCATTGTTATGACTTTTAATAATGCCCTGTGTTTCTCATTTGACTTGGGACCATCGTGTGCGCGCGCCTCTCCACCTTTGGATGTGCCACCTCATTTAATGAAATGAGATCCAACGCGCCAGGCTTTTTGCATTTTCTGATTTAATTCATTTTATTTCAAAAATTCATATCTCTTTCATTTTAAATCCAAAAAATATGAGACCAATTGCATTATTTTTATTTTTAATTATAGTTTCTGAAAATGATTTTTAATATTTTTTTATTTTGTCATCTGATATTTTTTATGAATTTTCTCTTTTCTGGTTATTTTTAATTCATTTAAAATAGTTTTCAATATTCAAAAAATGCAAAAATATTTTCTTAGCATCTTTGAATGATGATGGATCTATGAAAAATATTCTCATCAATTTCCAAATTGATTTAAGATTTATTTGAGATTTTAGTTCAATTATGTTATTTTTTATTCATTTTTAATTGTTTAAAAATAGTTTCTGGTTTCCAAAAATGTTGAAATTTTTTGTCAAACTTTGTTTGACCTTGTTGAACTTAGGATGATCCATTTGGATTTTTCCAAGTTGATTTGAAATGGATTTGAAGTTTGACCTTTATTTGTTTATTTTAATTCAAGTATTATTTTAACTCTCAAAAATACCAAAAATATTTTATTTGTTTCTTGACTTCTAAGTTTCATTTTGCTTCTGTTTACCATTGATTGACTTTGATTCTATTCATGTTTGATCAATGTGTGTTGGATATTTCATTTGATTTTTAATTCATGTACATTTCCATTTCTTTTTTTTTCCTTTTTGATCAATGAGTTAAAGGTTGGTGGTTAGCCTTGACAAATGAGGGGCTTAACCTTCTTTGATCCAAATCTAATTCATCTTGATCAAAGATCAAGTGAATGGCTTTGCATTAGAGATAGGTTTCTTCTTGGTCAAGCAAAAAACCTAAATCAATACAAGATCATTCTTCTTTTCTTTTGGCATGGCAAGTTGTAGGAGCTTGGCATACTAGTCATGATCTCTAACTTGTGTTTGTTGCCTATAGTTTTATTGACCGGCCTCAGATAGGTGTGACTACTACATTAGTCCACTTACGATTGCTTAACATAGCGCTAAATTGCCTTATGGCACACTAACACTAACTACTAATGACTAACTTTTAATTCAAGTCATTTAATTCTTGCAATTTACTTTAATGCAATTTAATATTCTTGTACATTATTTCATTTGCTTTTTCCCTATGCTCACTTGAGCTCATGTTTATGTTTATTCAATTTGTCTTTTGCTCACTTGAGCATATTATTATGTATATACTATTGTGCTTGTTTTGTTTTGATTGTGTGAACCCAATGCAAATGAACAAAGGACTTAGATTTTAGGACCTTACCTATGCAAAAATGGAGTCAAAGAGCAACTAGGCCCCATGCCTTTAGAATGCTATAAAATGTCAAAGAGCAATTAGGCCTCATGCCTTTAGAATGCTAAATCTTGAAGAAGACTTTGAAAGGACCTAATTCTAAACTCATTCTTGTTCATTCTTTCTATTGCATTGTGGAACTTTTTGATGTGTGTGTTCTTGTGCTAGGGATCCCAAACTTGCCAAATAGAAGAACCATTGTCATGAGCATCCAAAGTGAGAGATACAAGAGCCATTGGAAGATTCCTAGGAGCTTGATTGTTATGTGCTTGACTGCTTGAGTTATTTGCTTATTGCTTGCTAATTCCAAAGGATGAGAGCAACTTGGATCATCACTATGATATCAAGAAGGGAACTCCATGTGGTTTTATTTCTCTTCCTTCATCTTTGCATTTTTAGGACCTAGCCATTATTCTTCTTCCCTCCTCTTTAACCCAAGCCAAACTTTTGTGCAAACATTAACATTGTTTTCAAAATTAGAAACCTAAGCACTATGCTTTCGATTTTCCAAACTCTTTTCCTAACACTTTTTTTGAATTTAATCCTAAGTCAACTTTGACCATATTTTGTGAATACTTTTCATCTGTAAATACAACTCACTCTATTGCTTTTGTGGTTTCAATGGCCACTTCTTGCCAAATCTTTTCACAAACATTAGCCATTAGGTTTGAGTTATCCTAGAGGTTGATATAATACTCACCTATATCCTTAGTGATGGACTATAAGTCTTTCATGCTTATTATAGGGTTAACCCCTCACTAGCATGTCGAAGCTCTCCTCACATGGTGGATTTGTGGTTTTAGGTTGAGTTTTCTCCCTTTGATAACAAAAGACCTTAAGGCTTTTGACCAATCAACTCACCAATTTCTTTTGAGATTTTTACCCCGAACTACGAGGTTTTGATCCTACCTTTTTAAGATGGTACATAGGTAATGGGTTTATCCATTCAAACACAAAATTATAAATAAATTGTATATTCTCTTCTCATCTCCCCAATCATGTTTGCACAAATAATTTTGACAAATACCAACCTACCTTACAACATTGGTGAAAAGGGCTCCCTTAATGTACTAAGGATGTTTTGGGTGCTTAAAACTTTCCCATTGCATAACCAACCCCCTTACCCAGATCTCTGACATTTTTATTAGTTTTTGATTTTGTAAAACTTCTCGGATTTTGTTCGCTTTCTAACCTTTCCTTTGGATAAATAGAAGTGTGGTGGCGACTCGAATTGTATGATTTACTTTTGATTTAGTCAATAAATCTAAAGGTAACGAATACCCCGCTACAGTAGGGATTTGGGAGTCTTAGACTCTTTGTGCTTTAAATAGAATGAGGATTTTGCATAGTTTCATTTTCTATATATTTTATTTTCGCTAATACTATTTTGTAGCGAATCATAGCTCTTACCGATTACATTGGTATGTCTCTATAACTCTTGTATTTATTTTATATCATTGTATGTGTTAGTTCTAGAGTTGTGCATTAGTTTTCTTATTCCCTCCTTACCTTTTCATTCATCTCTAGCATTTTTTTCTTCTTCTTTGCATTTAAGTCTTTTTAAATGCATATTGCTAATTATATGTATTTGAGCATTTGTATAATTGTTCATGAATTATTTATGACTGATAAATCATTCCTTTACATAATAGTTTTGACCACTAAATTTTTTGTTGTTAAATACTGGTATTTCATTTCTATTTGCATTTACTTGCATGTTGCATGTCTATCTTCGTCTTCTATATTCGATCTTTTTTGTTGCATATTCTTCTTAGTTATTTAGCTCTTGTGTTCATTTGGAATTATTTGGTTGTGGTTGGTTATTTGGTTTTTAGACGCATTTAGATATATCTCTTTTTGATATTGTCAAAGGTTGAGAAATTGTAATATGATTCTAGAATTGCTTTATGTGTTTTATGTTGTGGTTTGTGTGCAATGTTTCAGGGGGAGCACAAAGTGTTTTTGTTTTTGGCTCAAAGTCGACTTAATTCCAAGTGAAAGCTTGTCAAGCATTAAAAATTGGGAGTGTAAGACCCCAATTTTGACCCTAAGATACCTCATGCTATCTCATCATATGCATTAGCATTGGGATCATACCTTGGCATCCTCATTACCCCTCTTTCATTGGGTTTGTTTTGGGAGAGATCACCAAGCACCAAGCATTGGGATCATACTTGTATATTATCATTTTACTAACCAAAATACCAAAAATATGTCTTTGTATTTGCCTAACTCTTTTGTAGGTAGGGCATGATCACCATTGATCTATCAAGTGCACATCTAGGGTTTAAGACCCTCATTGCTAAGATCATAACCAAGGAATAATCCATAATGTATCTAAGCATCATATATGAGTCCCAATTATCTTTACATATTATTTTGATCAATATTTCTTCAAATATTTGGAGTTGGTTTGCCTTGGAAACCCTAGTTCATCTGGGTATCTTGTATAACTTCTTCAACAAGCTTCTTCACCAATTGATCAAATTTATCAAGGGACACTTCAAAATTAATTATCTTATGCATATATTATCTACCATGAGCCTAAAAAGTCAAGAGAGTAGCAAGTTAGCAAGTTGGTTGATGGTGGTTGGCCAGATGATTTCATCTAATCATAATTGGTCTCCCTAGACCCTATCTCCTACAGTTTTCATCATATGAAAATGATTCCAAGAGAAATATTACTCTAAATTCCATTACAAACAACATTCATGTTGAGGTCTAGATCTAATTTTTCTTGTAAAATCATTTTCTATATTGAAACATTATAGGTCATTTTGTTTATACCCTAATTTGAAAGTCAACTTCCCAAGGCCATAACTTTCTCAATTTTTATGAGATGAAAGACTTACAAGTTTCAAAATAAAATTCAAGATGTCTACTTCAACTTTGATGTTTGGAGTGAGAGTTAAATCAACTTTTATGAGCATGTGATATGAGGCTACATTATAGGTCATTTTGGACTAATATCGTTGAACAAGTGATTTTCCTCAACTTCAAAAATGCATAACTCACTCATTGTTAATCCAAATGATGTCACATTGGTGACCATTTTTAAGATCTTTAAAAGATCTACAACTTTTATGAAGACACTTTTCTCATTTGGAGCTCACATAAGAAGTTAAGCAAGGTGGAAAAATTGAATATGTGACTTGACACTTAGAAATTTTTTCAACATGTTGAAATTTCCAAACATCAAACTCAAAATTCACCATGATACAAGTTCCAATTGGAAAAGTGTTCAACATAAGAGTTATTCCTCTTGATCTAAGCTTTCCAAAGAGTCTTAGTTCATTCATTTTGGACTAAGTTTGATAGGTCTGCGCACGGTGTTTACAGGCATGTATCAGTTGGCAAAATCAAATCTTCAAATGTCCAAATAACTTTGCCTTGCCATTCAAGCCTCATGCATACCTCATTTCAGTTGATTATGGACCTAATTGGATTGCTTCATGGGCCTGTACACGCCCATGTAAGCATGTGCATTGCATTACCAAATTTGGACAATTTTTCAAGTGTGTAAATAACACTTCTCTTGGCTATAAATAGAGGTCTGATGCTTCATTTCAAAGGACCTTGCGCGCCAGCTTTGCCCCCAACTCTTCAAACCATCTCAATTCAAAGGAAAACCTGAGAAATTTCATTTGAAATTTGAGTTTGAATATCACTGTTTAGAGATTCAAAAACTCCAGGATCCAAAGCTTTGCATTGTTCTTAAGCCACTTCCACAAGCTCCAGAAGCAAGATCAAGAACGAATTGAAGCAAGAGAGATCCAGTTTTGCACAACATTGAAGGTAATTTTCTATATTTTTCTTCTCTTCGATTCTCTCTCAATTCTCATCAATTCTCTTGGATCTTTTGTTGTCTGAAGTCCTACCAATGTAGGCAAGAAGATTGAGTTGCTTTGAGGTCAAATCAAAGCAACTCAGTTGACACACCTCAAAATTCAACTCCACATATCTCTTTATATATTTGAAGTTAGTTAAAATTGAGGTGATATTCGTGATCTACACCATTTTATCTTTGAGATCATGTCCTCTTTTTTCATTTTTGATGTGGTGATGAAACGACCAGTCCGACCAAGGTCGCCTGGGAAGATGATCGGCGCTTTGCTCCGGTAATGATGTGGCGTGGTCCAGAACCATTGATCTGTTTCAAAATGTTTTAATCATGAGCGTACATTGTGATTACCCTTGGTACAACGTGTTGACTCAGGCGCATCATGGAACACGCGTGCTCAACCACTAGATCTGCCACCTCAATTAATGAGGCAGATCAAGTGGTCCACGTTTTTTTGATTTTTTGATTTTAATTTTTATTCCTTTGATTTTCATTAATTCATATTAATTTTAATGTTGATCCAAAAAATATGAGAGTTTCACCAATTTTTTAAAAATAAAATCCTCTTTCATTTTCTGAATTAAAATTATTTTTTGGATCATTATTAATATTTTTAATGATTTAATTGATTTTGTTAATATTTTTAATTGTTTAAAAATACTTTTAAGTTTTCAAAAATTCTGAAATTTTTTCTCTAAGGTCCTTTGACCTTGTTTGACCTATGATAAATCTCATGGCCATTTCTTTGGTGTTTTGATGAGGTTTTAGGAAATTGACCAACCACATTTAATTTAATGTATTATTTTTAGTATTTTTAATTGTTTAAATGCCAAATTAATTGTGTAGAGTCATTTGAATTGACTTTGTAAGTTTGACTTGTGTTGTTGGGCCTTGGTCAAGGTTGATTTGACTTTGTTAGGTTAAGATCATTGGATTTAGGGGATTGATGGACTGTACATTCTATCTCCCAAAATGAATGAATGATCTTAATTTGGTAAAAGTCCTCCTTTGTCCAATTTGAGTTTGATGCATTTCCCCTCCCTCTTCATCTCATTCCCCTTTTTTATGCATTCATATCATGGACCTATGATATCTCAATATCCTAAGGCTAGTTGATTGTAAAATCAACATAAGTATGGATGAGATTAGGTCCCCCACTTTGCATATTCTTTTTGTGTGTGGTATGTTTTATGAGCATAGTTCATCATACTATGTCTCTAACATGCATTAATACCAAAATTCTATTGCCCGACCTCAAATAGTTGTGACTTCTACATAAGTCCAATTACGATTGCTTAACATAACGCTAAATTTTGACACAAAAGGCATAGCATTCTAGTTAGTGGGATTGTAAGTCTCCCCGATTTCGTGGTATTGTATGGAAACTTGGACTTTTTTCCTTCCTTTGGAAGATGTCTTGGTTCAAGGATCCATGCTTGTGATAAGTGGGTTGAGTGTTCTCCGAAGAATGACTTAAAACAAAAGAAAAGAAAAAGCAATTCTAACTTCTAACTCATTAACAACTAACATTTAATTTCAAGTCATTTACTTTTAATGCAAGTTAATTTTATGCTTTATTCATTTGCCATTATCCATACCATTCTAATTGTTTATGTTGATGTCTTTTTCACTTTGTCCATTTGGACCATATTTTGTGATATCTTATGTTTGTGTATATTGTGTTTTCTTGTGTGGTCTTTGACCATTCATGTACATAATAAGAACAAAAACCTTAAAAAACATCTTGTGTGGAATGTTGGTTTGATCTGAGACAATTGGACTTAGAATTTAGGCAACACTCCCTATGCAAAGGACTTGGCCAATGCCAAATTTTATGTAACCAAGTGTTTGTGATTTTAAACTT
Source organism: Lathyrus oleraceus (assembly GCF_024323335.1). Classification (NCBI taxonomy): domain Eukaryota; kingdom Viridiplantae; phylum Streptophyta; class Magnoliopsida; order Fabales; family Fabaceae; genus Lathyrus; species Lathyrus oleraceus. The sequence goes on from NC_066581.1 coordinate 32,694,386, forward strand.
CACCTGATACATCATTGAAGATCCATTTGAGTTCATCTGCAACATGATCATTGCGAAGCTGTTATTTTGAACCTGTGCCTTATGACTTTGTGGAATTCATCTGCTACATGGGAAAATTTGAAGGAGATCATGGAATGGCTAAGCTTGGATGTGGCTATCTTTATTTGATGCCTTGTTCTTCAAGTTGATATTTTCTGCATTGTTTGTTGCTTGATTCTAATGTCCAAGGGAATTTGGATTTCTATATGACATTCTTGTCTATTGGATTGCAGTCCATTGGTCAGATCTTTTCAACTCTCAACTTTTAAATTTATTCTTAGGATTAGTCTCTTCATCTTCTCCCCACTTCTTAAATTTCAAAATCTCTCCCTTATTTTAAAAAACTTCTTTGCTTGTGCTTGTTTTTTTCTAAACTTAGACCATATTGCAACCTAGAAACTTTGGCCTTATGCCATTGCATTTTGAAACTTCTTTTCTTAATCAAACCTCTAAATAGACTTAATTATACTTGACTTAAAATTTTCTAAAGCCAAAAAGAACTAACTCATTCAAACCATTTTTAGGCCTTTGTGCCATTCAAACTTAAATTTTTGTTAAAAGCAATGTATCCACTTTGAAATTTATACCACGAACTACGAGGTTTTGATCCCTCATTTTTATGTTGGTACGTAGGCATAAGTCTGAAGGTCTTGTCAAACACAAAAAAATATAATTAATGAATTCTTTTCTCATCCCCCCCATTCTATTTGTTTGCAAACATCATTTATACCAAAATATATGCACACAAAAAAGGGCTCCCTAGGAGTACCTAGGACACTTTGGGTGCTAATACCTTCCCTCTGTGTAACCAAACCCCTTACATGTAATCTCTGGCATTTTATTAGTTTTGATTTGAAAACTTCTTATTTGTGGGTTTTGTTCGTACTTTTCTCTTTTCCCTTGGAAACAATAAAAGCGCGGTGGTGACTCTTGTTATTTGATGTCTAGCTTATCCATAGCTTGATGATCATGAATTTACCGCTACAGATTAAGTGGTGACTCTGGTGTGGAGTAGTCTCCAGTGGGTTTAGCCTAATTTTTTGTGTATATATAATTATATATATTTGACGTATGTATATTTGCTTGTATGATATAATCTGCTTGTTGTGCTTGGTGATCTCTGAGTGGTGAGATGAGTTCCAACTCGAACTTGAGTACAATTAAGATAGGAGGATGGTATAGTCATGTTCGACTTGTGTGGAGTAGTCCTTAACAAGTTGGCTTGAGACCCATCTGCTCATTGGAGACCCTTTTGAATTTGGAAATGTCACACAAGTATTTATGGTTAGGCATTACTATCTCTGATTTGTGGTCCGAGAAGCTGAGGACCGTAGAACATTTACCCCCTCTTGGCCTATTTAGGACGTAGTGAGGAGACTGTACAAATGTAGACTTGATAACAGTTGTTACACGATACTACACTCAGACGAGTTTCTCTTGAGAATATTATGGGTTGATGAGTCAGTCATCCTAACCTATGATATCCGATAGATAGAATTAGGACTTTGGGAACTTTTTAGAACATGATCTACAGTTTTTAATCCTTAGTTCACTCCTTTGGGATGGTTCTTACCCAAACTTCATACTCGTGACTTACAACAAACCCTTGATTCTTGGTTGATCCAATCAAGTCTTGTCAATATCAATGGAACTTGGGTGTTGATAAGGTGTAAACCATAATCCACCAAAATGGATGATTGATCTTGACAATGACTTGATTCATCCCTTGACCTTTGTTTGTTTGCCTTGAGTGTGATCCCTTATTTGTGATTGTTGCATTCATGCATTCATGCGCATCCTAACATTCATCACACGAAAATTTCAAGGAACTGAGGTGTTATTTGCAAATATTTTCAGACCATGGATTGTGGATGAAGGAACACTAAGAAGTACAGTTTCAGATGTCCTGACTTGAAAGAGTTAAGGAAGCTAGCATCTTTTGTATTAGATCCCTTGGACTTCAAGCAACGCCATGGGAAGCTTCTGTCCATCTTGTCTGCTGATGTGGTTGGAGAACAAGCAATGTCTACGGTGGTCTTAGAGACTTATGTCTCTCACTAATGATGATATAGTTTGGTATGATCCTTCACTGAGTGGTTTGGAGATTATTGATTGTTATGGTGAATTCTCTAATGTGCCTCTCATTGGTACACAAGGAGGAATTAACTACAACCCTGCTTTACTCGTTGTCAACTTGGGTTCCCCTTGAGAGACAAACCTAATAACACTCGGTTAGAAGGTCTTTTCTATCAAGAGGGTAAAGATCCCCAACATTTGAAGCAGAAGATTGTGCATGCTTGGCATAATGTGCATAGGAAAGGAAGATCCGAGCTTGGTCCGTGCAATTGTGTAGCTTTGGAAGCTTACACTCTTTGGGTGAAGAAGAGCGCTTTGGAGTTGAAGATGCCTTATCCTTGTGAGAGACCTATGTCTATGGTTATAGTTGAGCCATTAACTCTCCCTAACCAAGATGTATAGGAGTCAGAAGATGCACTCGCCAAGATGAAATAAGAGAAGGATATGTGAAGAGTTGAAGATGCCTTATCCTTGTGAGGAGTTGCAGCTTGAGTCTAAGCACAAAGATGCACTTATTGAGCTTCTTGAAGACCGAGTGACAAAGAGACAGAGAGAGTCGTAGGTTTCATCTTCCTCTAGCATGCCTCAGCCTTCCGTTGTTTGGAAGAAGATTGTTGATCAGCTTGTCCTCGAGAAGACTCAGATGAAGGCTTCTTTCGAGACCGAGATTCGACGCATCCGAAGGAAGTACGCGCCTATAGTCAGATCTTCCGACATTTTTGTTAGAGATCCTTAGGATGACTAGTCTCCTTTTCTCTTGTATTTTTTTATTTGGTTTCTGAAATTGTACTCAGTGTAATCCTTCCAATTATATAAATAAATGAGATTTTTATGATTATATCAAATTATTGCAATTGTTTTATATATATATATATATATATATATATATATATATATATATATATATATATATATATATATATATATATATATATATATATATATATATATATATATATATATATATATATATATATATATATATATATATATATATATATATTTGCAAATAATATAGTAAGTTCCTTGAAAATAAAAATAATCAAGCATTGCATTTCATGAATCATTTGCATAAGCAGGTTTCTCTTTCGCCAGATGTCTCATTGGTGTTTCTTCTGTGCTTCAGCCAAGCTGACTCATAGGTACAGTACTCGCGCCAATCACTCCAGAATCATGGAACATCTTGAGCAAGAGAATAGAGATTTGAAAAAGGATATATATATATATATATATATATATATATATATATATATTTGCAAATAATATAGTAAGTTCCTTGAAAATAAAAATAATCAAGCATTGCATTTCATGAATCATTTGCATAAGCAGGTTTCTCTTTCGCCAGATGTCTCATTGGTGTTTCTTCTGTGCTTCAGCCAAGCTGACTCATAGGTACAGTACTCGCGCCAATCACTCCAGAATCATGGAACATCTTGAGCAAGAGAATAGAGATTTGAAAGAGGAGATCGCCCACCTGACTGCCATGATGGAGTCAGTTTTAGCTGCATAGAGCCAGTCTTCTCCAATGCCTGCAACTCCTCCTCCTCAGAAGAATTTTATTTCAGAGGTGGCTACCTCTACTGTTCCCACAACTGCTGCTCATTTTGCACCCAACATGCCTGCCGGATTTCTGTGGGGAATGCCGCCAAATTTCGTGTCTGAGGACTTTGTGCCTACCTTTGCTTCTATGCTGACATCTAGCCCGGTCATGTCTGTGCCACCGCCTGTTGTGCGTACCTTGCCTCGTGTGGAGGACACCATCTATCATTCCGACCCGTCTGAGGGCCCGAATGTGTACGGGAAGATGGATGAGATGAAAGATCAATTTCTTGAGTTGCGCAAGGAGTTGAAAACTTTGAGAGGTAAGGACCTATTTGGGAAGAGTGTTGTGGAACTGTGTTTGGTTCTCAATGTGAGGATTCCAGTAAAGTTCAAAGTGCCTGACTTTGAAAAGTACAAAGGGAATACATGTCCACTTAGTCATTTGGTGATGTATGCCCATAAGATGTCTACTCAAACAGATAATGATCAACTGTTGATCCATTACTTTCAAGACAACCTGACCGGTGCTGTGTTGAGATGGTACATGGGGTTGGATAGTGCGAGCATCCTGATCGGTCACCATTTACACTTAGTTTTCATCATCCATTCAACATTGAATCTTCAAGAATCGGTAACATTGTGCTCTTTATTTTAATGATTTCTTAAGTTTATCGCATTTTATAAATTTCCGCTTGTTTTATGTTACATTAGTAGTTCCTCTCTTTTTGTCTCCTTTTATGCGTTCCTGTGTAGTACTATTTGGTTTCCAGGTCAAATAACAAGTCCGAAAGGTGCGTACCGGAAGAATGGAGGTCAAAGACATCATGCGAGGCGAAAAAAGACAAAAACAGGGGGCTGACACGGGTGCCCGTGTCAGCATGTGCAGAAAAGAGTTGAGGGAACCCAGAAAACAGGGGGCTGACACGGGTGCCCGTGTTAGCAAAGGTTGGAATTTGGACTTACAGTAAGGCCAACACGGGTAGTCATGTCACCTTACACGGCCCGTGTTGGCCATTTCGCCCCATTTGCTGATTTTTCATGTATTGACCCCTTTGTACATCCGGAGGGCAGTTTGGGTATTTCACAATGTTTTTAGTTGTTTGGAAGCTATTTAGTCTGAATTTTGGCATGGATAAAAACACTTTTTGATCATAGAAGAAAAGAGACAGAAAGAAGAAGCGACCTTGCAAAGTGTTTAGAGGATAAGAGATCTTCAAGATCGGAAGAGATTGAAGATCTACTTTCATCAACAACAAATTGTAATGTCTTTAATCTGTAATTTATTGTCTTTGAATATTATGAGAAGCGAAACCCCCCAATGCTATGGGGGTGTCCCTGAATTGCTACTGTATGAATACTTTGTCTATGTTCTTATAATCATCGATGTTTTCTTAATTCAAATTATTATACAATGTTATTAATGCTTTATTTTATCGGACAAATGAAATTCTGATCTCTAGTTAAGGTTTAGGTCAGACAAACCGCCTTATCGCTTGTTGTATAAAAAAAACCAGGTCTAATCACTTAGGAATGAGGATCAAACCGTAGTCACCGTTAATTCTTGATCAATTACATATTTCATAACAACAATTTGAATAACTAAGGAATTAGGATTGAAATTGACTGTTAATGGTTTTCAACTAAGGAATTAGAGAAAACAATCCTTGAGAAACAGTTTTGAATAATTACAACATAGATTTTATATGATATGGAAGAAGTGTATTACAAAGTGTAGCGGGGTATTCGTTACCATTAGAGACATTGACTAAATCCAAGGTAAACCATACAAGTCGAGTCGCCACCGCACTTCTATTTATCCAAAGGAATGGTTAGAAAGCGAACAAAAACCTAAAAGTTTTATCGAATCAAAAACTAGTAAAAATGTCAGAGATCGGGGTAAGGGGGGTTTTAAGCACCCAAAACATCCTAGGTACTCCTAGGGAGCCCTTTTCACATTTTATTGTAAGGTGGGTATTTTGTGAAAATTTGTTTGTGCAAACATGATTGAAGAAATGAGAAGAGAATATACAAGTTATTTACATTTTGTGTTTGGATGGATAAACCCATTGCCTACGTACCATCTTAAAAAACATTAGGATCAAAATCTCGTAGTTCGGGGTAAAAATCTCAAAATGAGTTGGTGGAATTATTGGTCCAAAAGCCTTAAGGTCTTTTTTTATCCAAGGGAGAAAACTCAACCTAAAACCACAAATCCACCATGTGAGGATAGCTTCAACATGCTAGTGAGGGGTTAACCCTATAATAAGCATGGAAGACTCATTGTCCATCACTAAGGATATAGGTGACTATTACATCTACCTCAAGGATAACTCAAACCTAATAGCTAAAGGTTATGAGAAAGTTTTGATAAGAAGTGGCCATTGAAACCACAAAAAGTATTTGAATGAGTTATATTTACCAATGAAAAGTATTTACAAAGTATGGTCAAAGTTGACTTAAAGATTCAATTCAAAATAAGTGTTATGAAAAGAAAGTTTGAAAATCAAAAGCATAAGGCTTAGGTTTCTAATGTTTGAAAACAAGTGTTAAATGTTTGCACACAAGTTTTGGCTTGGGTTAGAGTGGAGGGAAGAATAAGAATGGCTAAAGTCCTAATCATACTAGAGATGAAGGATAAGAAACAAGACCACAAATGGAGTTCCTCTCTTGAGATCATATTGATGATCCAAGTAGCTCCCATCCTTTGGAATATGCAAGCAAAATGAGTGTAAGCTCAAGCAATCAACATAATCAAACAAACTCTTAGAAGATCCCCAATGTCTCTTGTATCTTTCACTTTGGATGAACATGGCAATGGTCCTTCAATTTGGCTCACATAGGATTCCCTAGCACAAAAGCACACACATCAAAAGGTTCCATGAAGTAAATCAAGAATGAACAAGAGTGAGTTTAGAGATTTGGTCTTTCTAATCCATCTTCTACATCAAGGTCCTTTTACTCCAATTTTTTCATAGGGAATGTCCTAGAAACTAAGTCCATTTGTCCATTTTTTTGCATTTGGTCCACAACAATCAAAATACAGGCACAATAATATATACACAATTATGTGCTCAAGTGAGCAAAAGGCAAATTGCATTAACATAAACATGTGCTCAAGTGAGCAAAGAGCAAAACAAATGAATAATATGTACAAGAATAGTAAATTGCATAAATGTAAAGAGCAAGAATTAAATGTTAATGGTTAATGGTTAGTGTTAGAATTAGTGTGCCATAAGTCAATTTAGCGCTATGTTAAGCAATTGTAATTGGACTTATGTAGAAGTCACAACTATCTGAGGCTGGTCAATAATAATGTAGGCAACAACACAAGTTAGAGATCTTGATTAGTGAATCAAACCCCAACAACTTGCCATGCCAAAAAGAAGATGAAAAATGATCTTGTATTGATTTAGGTTCTTTGCATGATTTAAGAAGCAACCTATCCTTAATGCAAAGCCATTCACTTGATCCATGACAAAATGAATTAGATTTGAATCAAGGAAGATTAAACCTCCATGTATCAATGCTAACCACCAATCTTTAACTCATTGATCAAAAAGAAAAAATAAGAAGAAGAAGAAGAAGATGGAGAATTAAAGTGCATTAATGGAAATGGAATGAGATAATCAACAAGCATTTACCAAAGACAAAGAAGATCAAGGTCAAACAATAGAAAATAGAAGCAAGATGAAGATTAGAAGTCAAGAAACAAATAACCTAATTGAACTAAAATCTCAAGTAAATCTCAAATCAATTAATAAATTGATGAGAATATTTTTCATAGATCCATCATCATTCAAAGAGGTTGGAAAACATATTTTTGTATTTTTTGGATATCAAAAACTATTTTAAATGAATTAAAAGTAACCAGAAAAGAGAAAATTACTGAAACATATCACATGATAAAATAAAAAATATTAAAAATCATTTTCAGAAAGTAGAAAATAAAAGGAGAAAAATGAAATTGATCTCATATTTTTTGGACCAATAATGAGAGAGATATGAATTTTTAAAATGAAATGGAATTAAAAGAAATAAAAGAATTAAAATCAGAAATTAGAAAAAGGAGAAAATGCGTGGACCGTCTGATGATCTCTCATTAATTGACATGGATCATCACGTGGCCAAGAAGCGCACGCTCACCATACACGCTAGTCAGCTGAGTAATACACGGCCTTTAATAAAGTCATAACAAAGAATGGATGAGATCAAATCTGGAAAAAAGCAGCGGACGACTCAGATCTAATCTGGAGACCAGACGGTGGCCAGCGCCACCGTCTTCTCCGGCCAAGCTCCGGCCAAGTTCAAAAGTTGCAGAGAAAAAATGGTAACCAAAAGACACGACCCACACATCAATCGAGAGCTAGGGTGATGTACATCACCCCTGTACCACTCAAATCCATTCTAGATCTCTATATTGAGAGAAATCAAAAGTGGAAGATTTGTGGTGTTCATATGAACTTCATGATTTTTGAAAATTGAAAGCACAATAATGTTGCCTCTATGTAGAGGACTTCAGATCACACAACAACAATGAGAATTAAGCACTATGCAAGTAGATTCGAAGAAAATAACAGGTGAGTTGAACCTCTGATTTGCAGGGCTTTGAGTCACAATTCTTAGATGCTATTGCTTACAGTCCACACTATAGATCAAGGAGAAAAAGGTTTAGGAACTTTAAGATCTGAAAATTGATCAATGAAACCAAGGTTCAGATCTGAAAAATTTGAAGAAAAGTGAGCTAGTTCCTTTAGTGATGGTTGTGGTTTCAGTTTAGCAGCAATTGGGGCGCCTTTAGGTTGGAGAATAATGAAGCTATGGCATTGTATTTATAGGCAAGGCAATGTTGAATGCATGATTTCAAATTTGCATGAGTGGAAAGGGCCTCCATGCATGGGCCTGTACAGGTGCATGGAGGGCCCAATTCCAACTGGAATTGAAAGTTGATGCATGATGAAAGCAAAATGGACGTGCAGATTGGATGGTAGTAGCTCATGCAATGCAAATTAAATGATTTTCCACAATTGCACTATTATGTTCAAGCCTTCGAAAATGCTATGCCAAAAATGGGAACACCACCTTATGAATAATGGTTGGAAAGCTTATTGCATAAGGATCATTTGTTATGTTGATCAAAACTCCATTTGGGCCTTGGAAATTGATGAAAATTGGCCTTGAAGTGTAGGGTGCAAAACACGCATATGTGAGATTTTCAAAATTGGCCAAAGTTCAAGCCCTTCTGTGTCAATGATGCAAGCTCCAAATGACAAAATCTTCAACATCCAAGTTCTAGATCTTTTCGAGGCAATCAACTTGGACTTAAATTTTGCATCATTTGGATTTTTGATGAAGAAGTTATGGGCACTTGAAGTTGGACTTTTTCACATTTTCATGCATTTGGTTCAAAGTGACCTATAATATTTTGAATTATCACATGTATTTATTTTGAGATTTTGAAATTTTGATCAACATAACATTTGAATTAGACATCTTAATATTTCCAATGAATTTGATCTCACCTCAAAATCATGAAAAATGAAGTAGTCATGTCCTTGGGAAGTTGACCCAAAATTAGGGTTTCAGTCAAAATGACCTATAATGTCTTGGAATGGATGATGACCTTCCAAGATTAAAATCAATTTTTGATGAACATGAAAGTTGTTCATACGGTCCTAAATAACATTTTTTCTCTTGGGGTCATCTCCATTTGACAAACACATAAAACGTTAGGTCTTAGTGTATTTCAAAATAGTCAGATGAATTGACTGATCAACTTCTCAAGTCCACACCTCATATCTTGATGAATTGATGATTGAGGACACTCAAATAAGTTCAAATATGAATGAAATGATAAATTAAATAACTTCCCTTGATTGTATTTAACCATGGGTTGAGATTGCTTCATGAGCAAGGCACAATTGATGAACATATGAATTAGGGTTTCCTTGGGAAACAAGCATCTAACCCCTTGATTTGCTTTGATCAAAATGATGAATTGAGACACTTGGGAGGCATATTTGATGGATAAGAGCTTTGGGAACCATTACCATGCTTGCTTTCATCTTCAATAGGCCCTATCAATGCACATAGGATCTCCTAGAAGCTTTTAGACCTTGTGACTGCTCAAGCTACAAACAAGAGATGTTAGTGACATATTTTTTATGCTTTTGGTTAGTAAATGAGAAAAGCTATAACATATAATTCAAGCATGCTGGGTGATCTCAAACTACTCACAAGAGATCCCACCCACAGGCAAAGAAACCAAGATGCTTATGATCCTTGAGGCAATGCAAATGCAATGTTATGATGCCATGAGGGATCTTAGGGTCAAAATTGGGGTCTTACAGATGCCCCTATTTAAGGTCACTCTAGCCGGAGAAGTGAAGGTTAAAATCTTCGTCTCGACGAGGTAGAATGGGCTTAAATAATAACAAAGAGACGAATTTTGGTCCCTAAGAGACCTCATGATGCAAATGTATGTATGCAAAAGGTAATACTTTATGGGGATATATGTCCACAAAGAGAAAAGAAATAAGGAGAAACTGACAATCCATATGAGTAATACACTCCACGGGACAGAGACTCTGGGGACTCTAATGGGGATAAGAAAGGGAATAAAATGCGTGAGCAGGTCACGACTTGAGACTTGCTGAGAGACACGAGAGGAATTCTATGAAAATAAATCAATGGAAGGACTCGAGCTGACTCAAAGGTTCATGTATTGGGGAATATGCCAACACAGCAGAAACTATCCACAAAGGATACTTCAGATGAAAATTCGGACTCAGATGGGGAAAATCCACTAAGGGATTTCGCTGGGGAATGTCCAAACAGGACTCATATGAGGAAACAACAGGTATGAGGTATTACCGGTTACTGGGTAATAAGCTCAAGGAGACATGTGATCGAAACACCGATATAAGGGGGAGAGAACAACATGCTCGGGGAGAATGAATATCTAAGACCGGTATGAGGGTGAGAGATATCAAACATCCAAAACATCTGAGGAAGACCTGAAAAGGTATATTTCAACTCAGGAAATCTGACTCCACAGGGGACAAAAGTCATAATAGGATGCAGAAGGGAAGGAACACAAGGATACCAGTTACGGGGCATATAATAGGTGACCAACCAAGCGTGAATTGGGTAATACTTCCAAGACACTTATCATCCGAAAGGAGGGCTAAAAAGCAAACTCAATTATAGGATGGGCATTCGACTTCGCAAAAGGGGATACAAATCTTACTCGACTGGGGAAGAGCAAAAGATTTCGACCAAAGAGCGCATGAGATATATTATCTATTACCGTCAGAACGTAGATAACATACTCGCATGGAAGATTATCCATAACCAGTTACTGGGTTAATAAAGGATAAATCGATCGAAAAGAAAGGACATCGGGATACCGAATACTAGGTATAAAATGATGACCAATCAAAGGGAGAAACGGTCATTACCAACCAAGGGTAAATGAAAGATGACTTGCTGGGGATACATTGAAAAAGGCAATGATCCGGGAGATATATCACCGGTTACTGGGAGATATACTCAAAAGGTGAAGGAATATCAATACCGAATATTGGATAAAGATAACCGTCAAAGATGGGATTACATCTACCAGATACTGGGTAGAAAACCAAGGAAGAGTAATCGTCATCCGTTAGGATGAACAAAATAAGGTTAACTCTGCAAGGGGATAAAATGGGGTTTACAACTACCGGTATGAGGGTAGAAAACCACCGAAATAGGACATATAACTACCGGTTACTGGGTAGAAGGCCACAGAAGCTCCGCCCAGGAAAAGATGGACAATTACTGGTTACTGAGCAATCGTTCATCTAAACGACGGGGAAGTGCAGGAAAAAAATCACAAGGAGTCGATCTAGGAATAAACTAGAGAGACACAACGAAACGAGACTCATCCCCATGAGGATATAACTCAGGGGGAACTCCATCCCAATATATGTGTTGGGAGGAGACTGAAATAAAAATCGTCCACGAGGGCTTAACTCAGTGGGGAATATGGAAGAAAGGGTAGACGCTTTCTGCCTATAGGGCTGACTCTACATGGGGAGATTAGACACAAATATCTTCTTGGAGAAAGATGTATCACCAAATAGCAGGAGACAACAAATAAATATATATGGCAAAGAATGCAACATGAATATCTAGGTGTCAAGCTTATGCATGTATATGTGTGGTTTATGTATGATGAATGCTGACAAACAGACATATCTAACACAAACAGGTCCAAGAATCAATGGACAAACATCCGGTACTACATCTCAAGAGAGAAAGCCAGGCCCTCTGGAGAACATCCAATCTGATGGGAGCAAGCAGAAAGCAAAGATCTCCGCAGGGAAACGAGAATCAGTCACTCCAGCTGGAAACGAGAATCAGTCACTCCCGCCGTAGAAGCAACTCTACTGGGGAAATTATCAGAGGGGAAGATGGAACTCTATGGGGAGCAACCACCAATCAGAAGGTTCCAATGTCACCACACATATTGTACTGCTAAAGAAATCACATCTGCCGAGGAGGAAAGGACACTACTCCGCTGAGGAAGGAAGGATAAACATCTTCATTAACTACTCTGCTCGGGAGGTAATCACAAACGGGCTCTGATCAGGCAATTCCACTAGGGAAACACTGCTGACGACTGAATTAAAGATTACCCGTAAGTAACTACTGGGGGTGCCCTGATGGTGATCATACCGGGGAGTATGAGTAGGATCAACCCTGCTGAGGATGGTCGAGGAGAAAACTTGCTAGAGATCAAAAGTAGACAAGTCCACAAGGGATGAGCGACAAATCAAACTTGATGAAAACTCCACTGTCAGGGATTTCCTGCTCACTCTGAGGGAAATTTCTCACTTGAAGTGGGAGGAAACTGACTCCTTCAGAAAGATTAGCATATTCAATTTATCAATCTATAAGGGATTTTAGGTCAATCCACATAAGGGATGACAACCATATAATTGATAACACAAATGCTAAATCCAGACTCAATGGGGATCTAGAAGATTGAGATCACACTCAGAACTCCCAAACCTCTTGGGATTTGGTGGGGGTACAACTTTCTTCTGTTCCAACGGAGGAAACAACCTGAAAGGAAAATGAAGAGGATACAAGTATGCTGGGAATATGAATAAATGTCTTACCCTTTTGGGAATCATACCGTCTTTGGGAGAGCACTCAAGACATCCCAAGTATCATTTTGTCATTGTGAATGTTCACTTTGTTTAAAAACAATTTATGAAAATTTTATTTATTTAAAACAATGATATCATGCAAAACATTTGTTGAATAGAAAAAAATAAGAGTGCAAAGGATTGGATAAAGGCTCAAATTTATTTGATGGAATGGTAGTCTGCAAATGGCAAGACTCCATGGATCTTTACAAATTTGAAATTGGTGATATATATTGGAAAAGGGCTACATTGAACATAATGACCATTTCTCCACCAACTCTGAATCCGATGTATTTGAAGCTTCAGTTGACGATGACTGAGCGAGAATCTTTGACAGATGGCAACTTGTAGAACAAAGTCTTGTCAGGATGCAGTTACTTGCCAAATCCCTAATTTTTGCCTAGATTGCCCCAGGGTGAGGTACTCAATCTAGCGGGATACATATTAATTTTCATGTCTCTAACTTTTGCCTGGATCGCCCTTTCGGGTTTTCGATCCACCGAGACGCTCATTTTTGCCTAAGCCGCCCTTTCGGGTTTTCAACTTAGCAAGCTATTCTGTTTTTTTATTTTTAGGCGAAGTATTTCTTGACTGCATCTGAATTCACAGGACGAGTGAAATCCTCCCCATCCATAGTTGTAAGTATCAAAGCACCGCCTGAAAAGGTTCTCTTAACAACATATGGACCTTCATAGTTTGGAGTCCACTTGCCCCTGGAATCGGGCGCGAAAGACAAAACTTTCTTGAGCATGAGGTCACCTTCTCGGAACACACGAGGCTTGACTTTCTTATCAAAGGATTTCTTCATCCTTTGCTGATATAACTGACCATGGCACATGGCAGTCAATCTCTTCTCTTCTATCAAATTCAGTTGGTCATAACGACTCTGAACCCATTCAGCATCAGTCAACTTGGCTTCCATCAATACTCTCATTGATGGGATCTCCACCTCTACTAGGAGCACAACCTCCATACCGTAAACAAGAGAGAGAGGGGTTGCCCATGTTGAAGTGCGGACAAATGTACGATACCCATGCAAGGCAAATGGCAGTATCTCATGCCAATCTTTGTACGTAACAACCATCTTCTGGACAATATTCTTGATATTCTTATTAGCAACTTCAACAGCCCCATTCATCTTGGGTCTGTAAGGAGAAGAATTATGATGTGCTATCTTGAACTCGCTACACAGCTCTTTCATCATTTTATTGTTCAAGTTAGATCCATTATCAGTAATGATCTTATCTGGCACACCATAACGGCATATGAGTTGATTCTTGATAAACTTCATAATCACCTGCCTGGTCACGTTTGCATATGACGCCGCTTCAACCCACTTGGTGAAATAATCAATTGCTACGAGAATAAATCTGTGACCGTTGGACGCTTTCGGCTCTATCATGCCAATCATGTCAATTCCCCACATGGAGAAAGGCCATGGTGATGAAATCACATTCAGAAGTGTCGGGGGAATATGAATCTTATCCGCATAAATCTGACACTTATGGCATTTCTTCACATATTTGCAGCAGTCAGACTCCATTGTCAGCCAATAGTAGCCTGCTCTCAACATCTTTCTAGCCATGGCATGTCCATTGGAATGAGTACCAAAGGAACCCTCATGGACCTCAGTCATTAACAGGTCTGCTTCGTGTCTATCCACGCATCTGAGCAGAACCATGTCAAAATTCCTCTTGTAAAGCACATCGCCATTGAGGTAGAAACTTCCAGATAATCTTCTCAAAGTCTTTCTATCTTTCCCAGATGCCCCAGGAAGATAAATCTGACTCTGAAGAAAGCACTTGATATCATAATACCATGGTTTATCGTCTTGCACCTCCTCTACTGCAAATACATGAGCTGGTCTGTCCAAGCGCATCACAGTGATATTGGGAACTTCATTCGAGAGTCTAACCACAATCATTAAAGCAAGTGTAGCAAGAGCATCTGCCATCCGATTCTCATCTCGAGGAATATGATGGAAGTCAACCTCAGTAAAGAAAGTTGAAATCCTCCTCGCATAATCTCTATATGGGATGAGGCCAGGCTGATTCGTTTCCCATTCACCCTTAATCTGATTAATAACAAGGGCCGAATCACCATAAACATCGAGATGCTTGATCCTAAGATCAATACACTCTTCCAAACCCATAATACAAGCCTAATACTCAACCATATTATTCGTGCATTTGAAAGTTAGCCTTGCTGTAAAAGGAAAATGTGTGCCCTAAGGAGTAATAATCACTACCACAATACCATTTCAATATTGATTTACAGCGCCATCAAACACCATGCTTCATCGAGAACCAGGCTCTGGCCCTTCATCCAGCGTAGGCTCATCGCAATATTTCATTTTCAAATACAGAATCTCCTCATCAGGGAAGTCATACCGGACTGACTGATAATCTTCAATCGGTTGGTGTGCCAAATGGTCAGCCAAGATACTACCTTTTATAGCCTTTTGAGCTCGATACTCAACATCGTACTCAGATAACAACATCTACCAACGGGCAATCCTCCCGGTTAGAGCAGGTTTCTCAAAGATATACTTGATCGGATCCATTTTGGATATCAACCAAGTCGTATGATTTAACATATACTGGCGTAAGCGCTTAGCAGCCTAAGCCAAAGCACAACACGTCTTCTCAAGCATCGAGTATCGAGACTCAAAATCAGTGAACTTCTTACTCAGGTAGTAGATAGCATATTCTTTCTTCCATGTTTCGTCTTACTGACCAAGGACACAACCCATAGAGTCTTCAAGAACAGTCAGATACATAATCAATGGTCTCCCTTCCACAGGTGGAGACAGAATCGGAGGCTCGGACAGATACTCTTTGATACTGTCAAAGGCTTTTTGGCAATCCTCGGTCCAATCATGAGACTGATCTTTCCGGAGGAGTTTGAATATCGGCACACATGTGGCAGTCACGTGGGATATAAATCTGGAAATATAATTCAAGCGGCCAAGAAAACCTCGGACTTGCTTCTCAGTTTTGGGCGCAGGCATCTCTTGTATTGCTTTGACCTTGGCATGATCAACCTCAATACCTCTTTCAGTGACAATGAAGCCCAATAACTTGCCGGAACGGACTCCAAATGTACACTTGTTAGGATTCAGACGGAGTTTGTACTTCCTCAAACGCTGAAAAAGCTTCAACAAGTGCTCTACATGTTCAACTTCCGTTCTCGACTTCGCAATCATATCATCAACATACACCTCGATCTCTTTGTGCATCATATCATGAAACAAGGTAGTCATAGCTCGTTGATACGTGGCTCCGGAGTTCTTCAAACCGAAGGGCATCACTTGATAACAGAATGTTCCCCAAGGCATGATGAATGTTGTCTTCTCCATATCCTTAGGTGCCATCTTAATCTGATTATATCCGGAAAATCCGTCCATAAATGAGAAGACATTGAATTTAGCTGTATTATCTACCAACATATCAATATATGGTAGAGGGAAATCATCTTTCGGACTAGCTTTATTCAAGTCTCTATAGTCTACACACATTCAGACTTTTCCATCTTTCTTAGGCACGGGCACAATATTGGCCACCCATTGAGGATATGTAGAAGTCACCAGAAACCCCGCATCAATTTGCTTATGAACTTCTTCTTTAATCTTCACTGCCATATCAGGATGAGTTCTTCTGAGTTTCTGCTTCACAGGCGCGCACTCAGGCTTCAAAGGCAGGAAATGTTGCACGATATCAGTATCCAGACCAGGCATGTCTTCATATGACCGGGAAAAGACATCTACGTATTCTCGCAACAACTCAATCAACCCCTTTTTAACAGATTCTTCCAGGAGTGCCCCAATCTTCACTTCTCGCACACAATCTTCAGACCCCAAGTTGACTGTTTCCAGATTCTCAAGATGCGGTTGAATGATCTTCTCTTCGTGCTCAAGTAGACGGGTAATCTCGTCAGGAATCTCTTCAACATCATCTTCTTCCTCCTCAAATACAAGGAATTCAAAGTTGGGAGATGGTGTTGGATCATTATGTTCAATGGGTTTGATTAACCTACATAATGATTTTGGATATAAAAGAGTTTTTAGAATTCAAACAAGGCAAATCATTATGCAGATGAAAAGATTGATTTTATTCTATTTTTAGGGTTTTATGTGATCACCAATTTCATGCAAAAAGCAAAAAGTGAAAATAATTGGAAAACAAACATTTAACATGAATTTATTGAATGAAAATATCATTGTATTTATGAGCCAACAATGTCATTACTCCTCCTTTTGGCAGGGGAGAAGGGTTTTTTTAAACACAATGAACATTACTTTGACTTATGGATAACTATTGGAACATCAACAGCGGCCCAATTATTGCAGACCCCTCTAGGGATGACAAAGTTGCCAGAATCATCCTCTGCATCCTCTTCTACGATGGCAGCAGCTTCCTCATCTTGAACAGTGTGGATGAATCCACCACTCTTGAACAGCCCATGCTTATTGAAAGCGCCAGAAGAATACCTTATGCCAGCCTAGGATTTGTTGTCTTCCAGCTTGATCATTTAATCCAGTACTTGTACCATGCTCAATGGCCAACTTAGCATCATTATAGGACACAAATGAAGAAGTTCCTTTCTTAGTAGGCTAAGCAATAGATAAAGCTTGAAACGGCGTTCCAACTTCATCCTCAGCATCTATGTAAGAAAAGGAAGACAAATGGCCAACCAGGAGAGCCTTCTCTCCCCCTACCACCACCAGCTTCTTGTTTTTGACAAACTTCAATATTTGGTGTAGGGTGGATGTCACGGCGCCTGCCTCGTGAATCCATGGTCTGCCCAACAGACATTTATACGATGGGTGAATATCCATGACCTGGAAGGTGATCTGGAAATCACTTGGTCCAATCTTGACTGGGAGTTCAACCTCTCCAATCACAGTTTTACGGGACCCATCGAAAGCTTTGACCACTACTCCACTCTGCCTCATGGGAGGCCCCTGATATGACAATTTAGCAAGAGTGGACTTTGCAAATACATTCAATGATGATCCAGTGTCCACCAGCACATTGGACATGGAATCATCCTTGCAGCTCATAGAAATGTGTAGTGCCAAATTATGGTCTCTTCCCTCCTCGGGGAGATCAGCATCACAAAAACTCAAATTGTTACAAGCGGTGATGTTTGCAACAATACTGTCAAATTGTTCTATTGTGACGTCATGATCTACATACGCCACATCCAACACCTTCTGTAGAGCTTCTCGGTGTGGTTCTAAATTCATCAACAAAGATAATACAGAGATCTTTGATGGCGTCTGTAGAAGTTGATCTACAATGTTGTATTCACTCCTTTTGATGAGCCTCAGCATCTCATCACAGTCTTCCTTCGCAATGCCATTCTGGCCAACAAAGACAGGAGCTCTCATAACAGAGGCAGGTTTAACGGCATCAAGTGTCGGATTCGGAGCATTCACAGCAGTCCCAACCGGGCGTTCAACATAATCAGCAAAATTGGCTCTTTGGACATCAGCTTGGGGTTTTGGTGGAGCAGAGAAAACACGACCGCTACGGGTCAGGCCGCTGACATCGGCAATATTAACAACAGAGGTAGAGGGCAGGGGAACCTCCTTCCCATCCTCCAATGCCACAACATTGTAGCGATAGGGAACCGCCTTATCAGAAGCATACGACACAGGGCCAGCTGGTTTAATAATCAAAGAGGGAGAAGCCTTCTGCTTGCTGCCATCATACTTGATGACAACGGGCTTAGGGATCCGAAATACCGGAGATATTACGTTGACTTCATCATCATCTTCATCAATATTTCGATTCTGAAGTATCTCAATGACTCCTTCATCCAGCATTTCTTGGATGTCTTTGCGGACTTGGTGACATCCTCTTTGATTGACAGTGCAAACTCGGCATCTGTCATGGTCATGCTCGTAATGATTGTACTCACATAACAGTCTGTGCATCTCGACCAGAGATTGTCGAATATGGCTGACATATTTGACTTTATACTTACCAGGACAGCCCTGGACCATGTTGACAAAGGATTTCCCATGCTCGGGCAATGGGTTCTTCTTCACATTAGGACCTATATCCTCGAAACATAAGATACCACATCTCACAAGGTCTTGAACCTTGGTCTTCAGTGGGTAACAGTTTTCCACGTCATGTCCAGGAGCACCAGAATGATAAACACAATGTAGCTCGGGCTTATACCACCACTGAGGGTTGGTAGGTATAGCCGGTGGATCTCGTGGAATAATCAATTTCCTCTCTATCAAAGAGGGATACAATTCAGCATAGGTCATGGGAATAGGATCGAAGGTGACCCTCTTCCTCTCATAGCTTGTACTTGCTTGATTATTGTTTCGAGGCTGGTAGGCCTGCTGTTGAGGACGGTGCTATTGTTGTTGATATTGCGGATGTTGCTGCTGCTGATTATTGTTGTGATGCTGATATTGCTGATTATCTCTTAAAACAGGTGCTATGTGAGCCACCTGATGCTGGTTGCCGGCAGGCCGCACGGTCTTCCTCCTTACTAAGGGTCTTTTAGGTTTAACATGGGAGGTCACAGCATGTGCCTCACCATCTTTATTCTTCCCAAACGTCCCATACCGTTTGGTAGAAGAGCCTTCTTCTCTGGTCAGGCGCCCTTCCCTGACTCCTTCTTCCAGACGCATCCCCATGTTCACCATCTCGGTGAAGTCAGAAGGAGCGTTGTCAATCATCCGCTCGTAAAAAAAAGAACTCAAGGTCTTCAGAAAGATTTTGGTCATTTCCTTCTCCTCCAGCGGGGGCACAATCTGTGCTGCAAATTCTCGCCACCTCTGGGCGTACTCTTTGAAAGTTTCCTTGTCCTTCTGGGATATGGCTCTCAATTGATCCCTATCGGGAGCCATATCCATGTTATACTTGTATTGCTTGACGAAGGCCTCGCCAAGGTCATTGAAGGATCGGATGTTCGCGCTGTCCAAGCCCATGTACCATCTCAGGGCAGCACCGAACAAACTGTCCTGGAAGTAGTGAATAAGAAGTTGATCGTTGTCGGTCTGAGTCGACATCTTCCTGGCATACATGACCAGGTTGCTGAGACGGCAAGTATTTCCCTTGTACTTTTCAAAGTCAGGTACTTTGAACTTTACAGGGATTTTAACATTTGGGACCAAGCAGAGTTCGGCAGCAGACTTGCCGAAGAGGTCTTTTCCTCGGAGATTTTTCAATTCCTTGCGGAGCTCAAGAAATTGATCATTCATAGCATCCATCTTTTCATAGACATCTGGGCCCTCAAACGGCTCAGAATGATAGATGGTGTCGTCTACTCTAGGCATAGTATGCACGACAGGAGGTGGAACGACAAGGACCGGGCTAGATGTCGGCAGAGAAGCAAAGGTGGGTGCAGGACCCTCAAGCATGAAGTTGGGAGGCATCCACCACAGAAACCCGACTGGCATAGCTGTTGGTGCAAAGTGGGCGCTGGCCGCAGGCACGGTTGAAGAGGCAATCTCAGAGATGACTGTCTTCTGGGGAGGAGTTGAAGGCGTCGGAGAAGACTGGCTCTGGGCAGCCATGAATGACTCCATCAGGGCAGTTAATCTTGCCACTTCCTCCTTGAGTTCGCGGTTCTCTTGCTCCAAATGATCCATTAGTCTTGATGCGTTGGCTCGGGTGTAGTACCGGTGAGTCAACTTGTCTTCAAAATAAATGAAGAACACAGAGTTAGACCATAGAACAAGAAGCCTGGAGCAAAACCTGCTTATGCACATGATGCATGCAATGCTTGTGCATATGATTTATTTTTTTTATATCAGAGGAACTTTAGAGTCCTATTTGATCATATTAGTTTTTGAACATATATGGAAATATCACATCAATAATATCTGGAAAATATTTTTTTACACCAAAGAAGTATAGTTTTGGTAACCAAATACAAGAGAGAAGGAAAATGAACATCCTATGGAACCCTAGAAACAATCATCTAAAGCTCTGGACACTGGAAGATAAGCTGCACGAAGCTTTTTCACCTCCCTCTCATAGGCTGCTTCCATATCTGCCTTCTCCTTGGCGAGTCGATCGTACTTCCTCTTCCAAAACTTGGAAGACTGAGGAAGTAGAGAAGTCAATGCATCATCAGGCTCATCAATAACCTGGTGCTCAAGGAACTCTATCAAAGCATCCTTCTCCCTAATCTTCTGAAGCAACTCCTCTCGTTCACGGATCCAGGCACGCGAACGGTCTTCGTCTCTCAACTCCTCTACTTCTTGGTCAGGGAGGGTTGAAGGCCCAGCCACAACCAAAGGTGTAGGTCTTGGATACTCATAAGGCATGAGGTACTCGGAAGCTCTTCTCCTAACCCAAGAGGTATAGGGTTCCAAAGCGATACAGTTCTTCGGACCCAGCTCCTTCCTTCCCTTCCTATGGATCTAGCGCCATGCGCGGACCATCCTTCCCTTCAAGCCTTGGGGATATTTACCCTCCTGAAAGAACACACGCTCTAACAGAATGTTATTAGGTTTATCCTTTAGGGGGACCCAAGCTGACGACGTGCCAAAATAGGGTTTGTAGTTAATCCCACCACATGTACCAAGAAGAGGCACATTGGAGAATTCACCACAAGAGTCGATAATCTGCACACCATCATATATACGGTTGTACCAAAAGATATCATCATTAGTGAGAGACATAAGTCTCGTGGACCACCGTAGACATCCTTTGTTCTCCTTGAAGGCGACTGTTTGCGGCAAGTGCCAAATAAACCACTTGTACAACAGAGGCAAACAACACACAATGGTACCACCACCCTTTGCATTCCTCCTATGCAAAGAAAAGTACGTGTCACCCAACAGACTAGGAACGGGATTAAGAGTAGAGAAAACCCTAATAGCGTTCACATCCACAAACTTGTCGATGTTGGGGAATAACACTAGCCCATAGATGAGAAGTACAAATATGGCCTCAAAGGCGTCCTCACTCTTGGCCTTCCCATACATAGTAGCTTGAGCAATGAGGAACTCAGAAGGGAGACCTTGAATTCCACCTTTGGTAGTCATATGAGCACCAACCAGAGATTCATCTATATGCAACATATCAGCTATCTCTTGAGAAGTAGGAACACTCTCTAAGCCACTGAACGGCAACTGGTCTAGAATAGGTATACCCACAAGGTAGGCATACTCCTCAAGCATGGGCAAAAGCTGGAAATCCGGAAATGTGAAGCAACGGTACAAGGGGTCATAAAACTGCACCAATACACTCATCAATCCTTCGTCCACTTGAGTAGTCAGAACAGATAGAAGCTTCCCATAACGAGCCTTGAAACCCAAAGGATCTAATACATAGGATGTCAAATTCCTTAGCTCTTTCAAGTCAGGTTGTCTGAAACTGTACTTCTTCATATTCCTTCTTTGTCTTTCCATGTCTGAAAATTTGCAAATAGACCTCTTAAGTTCCTTGAAAATTTTCTCATTGTTGATGATATGGATGCAAATGAGTGCATGAATGCATGAATGCAACAATCACACTCAAGGATCAAGCAAAGCACACCAAACAAAGGTCATGGGATGGATCAAGTCATCCTTAATATCAATCATCCATTTTGGTGGATTATGGTTTACACCTTATTAACACCCAAGTTCCATTGATATTAAGGATACAAGAACGGATCAACCATGAATCAAGGGGTTTGTTGCAAGTCACGAGCATGGAGTCTCGGTTAAGAACCACCCAAAGGGAGTGTACTAGAGTTTAAACCTGCCAAACATGTTCTACAAGAGGTTCCCATAGTCATCATCCCATCTTTCGGATATTATCGGATAAATGACTACTCGTATTCCAAAAATATTGTCAAGAGAGACTCTTATGAGTGTAGTATCGCGTAACAATCGTATCAAATCTTACACTTGAACGACTTTCGCACTACATCCTAAGAATAGGCCAAGATGGGTTTGGTAAACTAAGGTCCTTGGCTTCTAAGGTCTATATTGGAAAGAGTAATGTCTAACCACAACTACTTGTGTGACATTATTGTTCCCAACATGACCTCCACCAAGTGAATGGGCTTGCAAGTCAACTTGCTAAGGAATAACTCCACACAAGTCAACAAGACTATACCATTCTCCTATCCTAAGTACACTCGAGTTCGGGTATAGAACTTATCTCACAAAGATCACCAAGCATACAAGGAATTAATATTCAAGCAATTCAATCATTACATACAATACAGTAATCCCAAATTGCACAAAAATATGTCCCAAAGATAATATACAATACAATACAACAAAATATGAAAAGTAGGCAAAACCCACTAGGCAAATGTCCCCAACAGAGTCGCCACTTTTCTGTAGCGGGGTATTCGTTACCATTAGAGATATTGACTAAATCCAAGGTAAACCATACAAGTCGAGTCGCCACCGCACTTCTATTTATCCAAAGGAATGGTTAGAAAGCGAACAAAAACCTAAAAGTTTTATCGAATCAAAAACTAGTAAAAATGTCAGAGATCGGGGTAAGAGGGTTGGTTATGCAATGGGATGGTTTTAAGCACCCAAAACATCCTAGGTACTCCTAGGGAGCCCTTTTCAAATTTTGTTGTAAGGTTGGTATTTTGTGAAAATTTGTTTGTGCAAATATGATTGAAGAGATGAGAAGAGAATATACAAGTTATTTACATTTTGTGTTTGGATGGATAAACCCATGGCCTACGTACCATCTTAAAAAAGATTAGGATCAAAACCTCGTAGTTCGGGGTAAAAATCTCAAAATGAGTTGGTGGATTGATTGGTCCAAAAGCCTTAAGGTCTTTTGTTATCCAAGGGAGAAAACTCAACCTAAAACCACAAATCCACCATGTGAGGATAGCTTCAACATGCTAGTGAGGGGTTAACCCTATAATAAGCATGGAAGACTCATTGTCCATCACTAAGGATATAGGTGAGTATTACATCTACCTCAAGGATAACTCAAACCTAATAGCTAAAGGTTATGAAAAAGTTTTGATAAAAAGTGGCCATTGAAACCACAAAAAGTATTTGAATGAGTTATATTTACCAAGTATGGTCAAAGTTGACTTAAAGATTCAATTCAAAATAAGTGTTATGAAAAGAAAGTTTGAAAATCAAAAGCATAAGGCTTAGGTTTCTAATGTTTGAAAACAAGTGTTAAATATTTGCACACAAGTTTTGGCTTGGGTTAGAGTAGGGGGAAGAAGAATAATGGCTAAAGTCCTAATCATACTAGAGATGAAGGATAAGAAACAAGACCACAAATGGAGTTCCTCTCTTGAGATCATATTGATGATCCAAGTAGCTCCCATCCTTTGGAATATGCAAGCAAAATGAGTGTAAGCTCAAGCAATCAACATAATCAAACAAACTCTTAGAAGATCCCCAATGTCTCTTGTATCTTTCACTTTGGATGAACATGGCAATGGTCCTTCAATTTGGCTCACATAGGATTCCCTAGCACAAAAGCACACACATCAAAATGTTCCATGAAGTAAATCAAGAATGAACAAGAGTGAGTTTAGAGATTTGGTCTTTCTAATCCATCTTCTACATCAAGGTCCTTTTACTCCAATTTTTGCATAGGGAATGTCCTAGAAACTAAGTCAATTTGTCCATTTTTTTGCATTTGGTCCACAACAATCAAAATACAGGCACAATAATATATACACAATTATGTGCTCAAGTGAGCAAAAGGCAAATTGCATTAACATAAACATGTGCTCAAGTGGGCAAAGAGCAAAACAAATGAATAATATGTACAAGAATAGTAAATTGCATAAATGTAAAGAGCAAGAATTAAATGTTAATGGTTAATGGTTAGTGTTAGAATTAGTGTGCCATAAGGCAATTTAGCGTTATGTTAAGCAATCGTAATTGGACTTATGTAGAAGTCACAACTATCTGAGGCCGGTCAATAATAATGTAGGCAACAACACAAGTTAGAGATCTTGATTAGTGAATCAAACTCCAAAAACATGCCATGCCAAAAAGAAGATGAGAAATGATCTTGTATTGATTTAGGTTCTTTGCATGATTTAGGAAGCAACCTATCCTTAATGCAAAGCCATTCACTTGATCCATGATCAAAATGAATTAGATTTGAGTCAAGGAAGATTAAACCTCCATGTATCAATGCTAACCACCAATCTTTAACTCATTGATCAAAAAGAAAAAAGAAGAAGAAGAAGATGGAGAATTAAAGTGCATTAATGGAAATGGAATGAGATAATCAACAAGCATTGACCAAAGACAAAGAATATCAAGGTCAAACAATAGAAAACAGAAGCAAGATGAAGATTAGAAGTCAAGAAACAAATAAAATGTTTTTGGCATTTTTTAATATTAAAATAAGACTTGAAATAAAATAATAAAGAAAGGTCAAACTTCAAGCTCAATTCAAATCAACTTTGAAAAGTCCAAGTGAATTATCCTAAGTTCAACATGGTCAAACAAAGTTTGACAAAAAATTTCAGCATTTTTAGAAGTCAGAAACTATTTTTAATCAATCAAAAATGCATAAAAATAACCTAATTGAACTAAAAATAAAATAAATCTCAAATCAATTAATAAATTGATGAGAATATTTTTCATAGATCCATCATCATTCAAAGAGGTTGGAAAAATATTTTTGTATTTTTTGGATATCAAAAATGATTTTAAATGAATTAAAAGTAACCAGAAAAGAGAAAATTACTAAAAAATATCAAATGATAAAATAAAAAATATTAAAAATCATTTTCAGAAAGTAGAAATTAAAAGGAGAAAATGAAATTGGTCTCATATTTTTTGGACCAATAATGAGAGAGATATGAATTTTTAAAATGAAATGGAATTAAAAGAAATAAAAGAATTAAAATCAGAAATTAGAAAAAGGAGAAAAAGCGTGGACCGTATGATGATCTCTCATTAATTGACGTGGATCATCACGTGGCCAAGAAGCGCACGCTCACCATACACGCTAGTCAGCTGAGTAACACATGGCCTTTAATAAAGTCATAACAAAGAATGGATGAGATCAAATCTGGAAAAAAGCAGTGGACGGCTCAGATCTAATCTAGAGACCAGACGGTGGCCAGCGCCACCGTCTTCTTCGGCCAAGTTCAAAAGTTGCAGAGAAAAAATGGTAACCAAAAGACACGATCCATGCATCAATCGAGAGCTGACGTGATGTACATCACCCTTGTACCATTCAAATCCATTCTAGATCTCTATATTGAGAGAAATCAGAAGTGGAAGATATGTGGTGTTCATATGAACTTCATGATTTTTGAAAATTGAAAGCACAATAATGTTGCCTCTATGCAGAGGACTTCAGATCACACAACAAAAATGAAAATTAAGCACTATGCAAGTAGATTCGAAGAAAATAACAGATGAGGTGAACCTCTGATTTGCAGGGCTTTGGGTCACAATTCTTGGATGCTATTGCTTACTGTCCACACTATAGATCAAGGAGAAAAAGATTTAGGAACTTTAAGATCTGAAAATTGATCAATGAAACCAAAGTTCAGATCTGAAAAATTTGAAGAAAAGTGAGCTAGTTCCTTTAGTGATGGTTGTGGTTTTAGTTTAGCAGCAATTGGGGTGCCTTTAGGTTGAAGAATTATGAAGCTATGGCATTGTATTTATAGGCAAGGCAATGTTGAATGCATGATTTCAAATTTGCATGAATGGAAAGGGCCTCCATGCATGGGCCTGTACAGGCGCATGGAGGGCCCAATTCCAACTGGAATTGAAAGCTGATGCATGATGAAAGCAAAATGGACGTGCAGATTGGATGGTAGTAGCTCATGCAATGCAAATTAAATGATTTTCCACAATTGCATTATTATGTTCAAGCCTTCGAAAATGCTATGCTAAAAATGGGAACACCACCTTATGAGTAATGAAGTCTAGGGTGCAAATTGGCCATGAAGTCTAGGGTGCAAAACATGCATATGTGAGATTTTCAAAATTGACCAAAGTTCAAGCCCTTCTGTCTCTATGATGCAAGCTCCAAATGACAAAATCTTCAACATCAAAGTTGTAGATGTTTTCGAGGAAATCAACATTGAATTATATTTTGCATCATTTGGAGTTTCGATGAAGAATTTATGAGCACTTGAAGTTGGACTTTTTCACATTTCAATGCATTTGGTTCAAAGTGACCTATAATGTTTTGCATTATCACATGTATTTCTTTTGAGATTTTGAAATTTTGCTCAACATAAAATTTGAAGTAGACATCTTAATATTTCCAATTCATTTGATCTCACCTCAAAATCATGAAAAATGAAGGAGTTATGTCCTTGGGAAGTTGACCCAAAATTAGGGTTTCAATCAACATGACCTATAATGTCTTAGAATGGATAATGACCTTACAAACTTCAAATCAATTTTTGATGAACATGAAAGTTATTCATATGGTTCTAAAGAACATTTTTTCTCTTGGGGTCATCTCCATTTGACAAACACATAAAACGTTAGGTCTCAGTGTATTTCAAAATAGTCAGATGAATTGACTGATCAACTTCTCAAGTCCACACCTCATATCTTGATGAATTGATGATTGAGGACACTCAAATAAGTTCAAATATGCATTAAATGATAAATGAAAGAACTTCCCTTGATTTTCTTTGACCATGGGTTGAGATTGCTTCATGAGCAAGGCACAGTTGATGAACAGATGAATTAGGGTTTCCTTGGGAAACAAGCCTCCAGCCCCTTGATTTTCTTTGATCAAAATGATGAATTGAGACACTTGGGAGGCATATTTGATGGATAAGAGCTTTGGGAACCATTACCATGCTTGCTTTCATCTTCAATTGGCCCTATCAATGCACATAGGATCTCCTAGAAGCTTTTAGACCTTGTGACTGCTCAAGCTACAAACAAGAGATGTTAGTGACATATTTTTATGCTTTTGGTTAGTAAATGAGAAAAGCTATAACATATAATTCAAGCATGCTGGGGGATCTCAAACTACTCACAAGAGATCCCACCCACAGGCAAAGGAACCAAGATGCTTATGATCCTTGAGGCAATGTAATTGCAATGTTATAATGCCATGAGGGATCTTAGGGTCAAAATTGGGGTCTTACACAAAGCAATTCATATATCTTGCCCTAGCATGCTTCCTCATATCGGTTAAACAATTTTTATACGCTTAATATTTATGTTTTCGTTCTTATTATTTTTGAAAACACTCATCAAACCCCATATGCACTACAACAAACAAGACCTTAGACAGCGCTTTTTTTAGCCTTAGACAGCGCTTTAAAGCGCTGTCTAAACCTCCGCTGCTAAAGGTTTAGACAGCGCTTTTTTAAATCTTAAAAGCGCTGTCTAAGCCCCCCCCCCCTTAGACAGCGCTTTGGCCAAAAGCGCTTTATAAGACCCTCTTATTTTAAATCTTTTAGGTATACCTTAGACAGCGCTTTTGAAAAGCGCTGTCTAAGCCCCACCCCCTTAGACAGCGCTTTGGCCAAAAGCGCTTTCTAAGACCCTCCTATTTTAATTTTTTTAGGTATACCATAGACAGCGCTTTTCAAAAAGCGCTGTCTAAGCCCCCCCCCCTTAGACAGCGCTTTTGCCTAAAGCGCTTTCTAATCCCCCCCTTAGACAGCGCTTTTTACAAAAGCGCTGTCTAAGGTATACGAAAATTTTTGAATTTTTTCCAGGTTTATAAACCAGAATTTCTACCTGTTTTCAACCAGATTTTGACAGACAATTATCACATTTTATATATGCCATTTTGGCCTTTTTTCTACCAATTTTTGACTAACAAATATATATGTCAAATAACCTTATAATATATAATGTAGAAAGTGGAAAGAACTAAATACAAAAATAACACTAAAAAATATGTTTGTATTGCCAGAAGCTTGGATAATTATATAGCCTGGTTCTCAAATTTATTCATGAATTCTAATTGAAATAATTAAATGGCATAAGAGGAGTATTCAAAAATAATATTTAGGCTACTCGGAGAAGTTAATTTCATTTTTATAGTTGTATCTATGTTTGAAGAAAACAATCTACAGGTTGGTATTGCTTATCTACTATGTCTTAACTTCACTCCCCTTAATACTATTTTCTGGGTCTGTCCATGGCTAACACCAAAACTGGGATGGCAGCCGGAGGGCAGAGTAGCTCCTATTTGAACTATTTTAAATATATATCTAAATATTTGTATACTAAATGTGTTTGGGTAATTATTTTTTACAAAAGCAAAATACAGTTTTTACTAAAATAGTATATTAATTTTAGAATTATTTAATTACGTTATTTTTTAATTTTTCACTATTCAAATAAGATATGACTACTTCATGGTTAGTTGGACAACTATGGGTTGCACAATGTTACAGGAAAAAAAAACTACTTCATTATGAAAATAACCACATCCACAATAAACAGGTAGTTTCATATTTTCACTAAATGCAGTATTCTGAATCACTTAATACAAAAGCACTAAATTATACATAGAGAAGAGTATCCAAACAAGGTTAACTTAACACAACCATTCCATGTTTCATAGTCACAAAATTTTCTCTACTTGTATTTTACCATTTTCCCTCCGTAACATGTAATTGCTATGATATTATAACATGCATGTAATGAATGTAACTATCTTTACTTGAAGTTTGAAGCGGGTGCGACAGGCACAAACAAAACAAAACAAAATGAAATAAAAACTGTTCAGAAAACAAAGGATAAAGAAACAAACCTGCAAAGGAAAATGGGCTGTACACTAACACTTGCTTCAATTCCAAATTGAGATCTTCTGTCATTTTCTTGTTTAAATTTATCGTATGGAAGGACTACACATGGACCTCGGATAGAGCTAGCCATTTCAATCCTATCACTATTAGATTCATAAACCTTCAAAAAAGAAAAAAAATGATATATCTATAAGAAAGTATCAAGCAACATCTGGTTCTAAAACGATAAATAAGATGTGTAGCATTATCATTTCACTGGAACACCAATCAAACTACTGTAGAGGTTACACTCAAACTGTTACTGAATTTGCTTTTGATATAACTGTCAGCCATGTGAATTTATAGCTATAAAGTTGTACAATTATAATCCCTTGATTATATGAACTAAATCTTACTATAATCTCTTCTGATTACACCAGAAATTATAACTGTACACTAGGGATTACTTACACAGAAGGAATAAGGAAATGAATATATCATCATATGATTCAGAACTAGTGCTGCTGACGTCCCAACCTTGGTGATAGGGTTTCTGGTTTGGGACACTACAGTGTTATCAGGCCCAACGATGTGAGCCATGAACCCAATTGGAATTTGTTATTGAATTTCCTCAAGAGATTAACACTCAGTCATAAGAACTTATAGAGAAATAGTTGTTGTACAATTATAATCCCTTGATTATAGGGATTCCATTTGTTCTATAAGCCTCCATATGGCATCAGAATTATATACAAAGAAATAGAGAATTAGAGACTATTTGAGTATGTTGTATAGGTGTAGTGTGTGTATGACCAAAATCAGTGTATAGGCTACTTCAATGACTGAAATGCCATAAGATACAATTTTATGCATATTATTAAAAACATACAGCAGACTACTAGTATTGTAAACTACAAACAAAAGTAGGAAAATCCAAGTAGAAAGTTAAAACCCATACTTTTTCCAATTTCCATAACTAGCTGCAGAACCATCACAAGTTATCTCAGTAAATGCTTGCAAGAAAGAGGTTTAAAATAAGGATGGATATTTTCAATAGACATTGGGAGATACAAACTAGCTGCTCCTACATATACTTTATATTATATCAGTATTGTCTCCACAACTTTATATTTTCAGATCGTCAAAAGTATTAACCTGAGAGATAGGAGATTATACGAAGATCCTTCAACCAAACAGTAGGGAGAATAATAAGTGCAGTCAAAATTGCAAATAAGTGCTTGCCATCCAAATCCAAACCTCCCCAATGCAAGGACGTTCCAGGAAAAAGACCAGTAAGGTTATCGCCTTCCATGATGATATATTCCACACAATATGACTGCATTCATAAATGATTGATATGTGTCATATAGATTGTGCAGAGTAATAAAGGCAAAAGGAAATGGATGCACTGCAGCACTTACATATAATTCGGTGTACAAAACAATCTGCAACAAGATAAAAATTGAAAATAAAATGTCAGTATACACATTGTTTAAACCATCATGTTATGCAGTAGAAAATACATATTATGTCACCATTCTTTAGCACTCGTTGAAATAAATAAAATAGAGAAATATCATAAATAAAAGAGAGCTACTTTTCCATAGTTATAAGCCATGTTCATATCGGTTAATCCAGCACCGTAAGCATTGCAGAAGCCAAGAGAAGGCGCAAAAATATATGCAAACAGGACAAAATACCACTTCACCTGAGGGAACATCAACGGGATTACAACAATAGAGATGACGGAGAAAAATATGTACCCTGTACATGCCAACCATATTGGAATATTTTCTCTCGCAAACATTTCGTTGCGTCTTAGATCATCAAGAGGCAACTGTTTCTGATTACCGGAAACTGCAAATGAGGAGAGTATGTTGAGAGTATGAACGAAACCCTCAAGGACTGGAAAAATTATAAGCTATCACTTACTTACATGTATTATTAAGATTCTTCTTTTTCATGTTGGCGTGGATATTTGTGGCAGTGAAATAGAGAACTTTGACAAAATTGTAAAACCCATCACCAGAATCAAGGCAATGGAAATGAAAACCTGAAGCAAGGGATAAAAATCAGCTAAGGTGTAAAAAGAAATAATTTTATATCTTTTTATTAAGGTCCTTTAATTAATTCTAGCTAAACTTAAACCTTATAACCATTGAGACTCTTCATGCTACTTTCTTTTATATTTGCAGGGAACCATTCTCCTTTTAGTCCTCTGATTAACGGCCACATGATGCCCCATGAAACCACAGCACCAAGAAGTAATGATAAATTAACAAGATGAGAACAGATCATTCCTGCTCCAACATAAGTCATACTGAAATCGAAGTAAAATCTGCAAAATTGTAGCGCTTTAATCAGCAACAATTACATAATTATTTCATATGTAGTTGAGAACTTTTAGTACTACTAGTAGTAGAACAAAAAACAAAAGAGAACTCACGAGTTTTTCCATGCTTGCAATCCAAAAGTAGGAAATTGAACAAATCCACAAGTATCTCCACCAGTAAAGAACCACTGAAAGAATGCCCAGACAAAGCTCGATGCGAAGAATTTCACGAATCCATGAACCTGCTTCCTGCAAAAGAAGTTAAACAAATTTGAGAAACTCCAAAACATTAAAACTAAAAACAAAAGAAAAGACAAAACAGGTTCATACTTGGCCATGACATCTCCTTTAGGTGTATGGAATCCATTAATAAGAACCGCAGTAGCAGTTCCACTTGGATAAGTTAATTTGTAGTCTATTATCATGATCTGTTAAACAACACAAACTTCATCATCAGCACCATTCCGGTCAAACATCTTTTCCTCTTTATCGGTACAAACAGAGGCTAGTACTTAATCCTCCCTCTCTCTCCATTTGGTAACAGCAAAGTGATCCGCCCACAAAATAATCCAACAACTCAAAAGCAAAAAAAAAATGGTTTCACTTAAAATATCCCCAATATAATCCAAACAGAATGTTGCAGAAATCATATCTTGATAATAGAAACATGTTGACAACATAACCAATTCACATCCCAAGTGAAAACCGAAAAAATAGAAAAAACGCAACCTTAGTGGGAACTGCCTCCCTTCCTCTCTAATTGAGTACCACAAACCCGGTGAGATAGAATCCAAAAACAATGTTGCAGCCTTCTCAAAATTTCTAGTGGACATGCAGTAGAGGCCTTCATACACTTTCAGCCGGTTCTTCCTTTCCCAGTCACCACCTTCTTCAAACAAGCTGTAATAATGTTGCAAATAGTTAGAAAGCCATCGCTTAAATCAAAAACATAGCAGAGGATATAACTACAGATATATGAGATTCAAATAATTACCTTTTAGCTTTGTCAATACTTTTGGAAATTAGATCAAAATCCATGTCAAAGAAACCAAGCTGCAGCGTATAAAACACCAAGTCCATCTTCTGCCCCACTGCAACAGTCTTGGTTTCTGTTATCTTGAGATGTTCCAGGGCTTTCTCCTAATACATGGGATAGAGTGATGACTTGATTCCAGCAGCATAAAGGAGATGAGCAATCAATTATAAATGCAATGCATACCTTGTCCCCAATCCGGATGAAAAACAAGGATTTTGCCAAGTGAGCCTCGCGGACTTCACTCTCACCTAAGTTTTCCTCGGCATCAGCAATCCTAAAATGAGACATTCACATGGACTATCATAAGTGCAAGGATAATTAAATTTGTCACTTTTCAAAAAACAGTTTGTATCTCGAGGAATTGCAATTAGAAAGAAAAAAAAAACAATTACTATGACGCAACCTTGGTATTTATCCTTCTCCCAGTATTTTAGGTTTTCAAATGGTACTTGCTGAGTTGAAATTTCCATATTTTCACTAAAAAAAATAATTATCTTTTCTATGTTGAAAATGAAGAGCAGTAAGTCCTACAAAGTATGCGGGTTCTAGCAATAGATATGTCGTACTCCCATAAACAGGTCAAATTCATCAATCGATAATTCTATTTCTAGGTTCTCTAGCAACATGCAGATATCACAGTCACAGCCAAATAGCAAAGCTACAAAGAGGGGTTCACTTTACGCCATCTTCAGTATGGTAGCACCATTGCATCTTTTCCTAAAATATGGAGGGCATGGATTACAGTTCTACTGTGTCTGCTCTCCCAGGGTGAAAATAAAATAATTTGATCAATCATATCTCATTCTTAACTCAGTACGCACTCAGCCCAAAGAAAACAACCATGTCAAAATCAATTTTACACTTCTAGAATTGCTTTTGACTCATCCAAGATGAAAACCAAACATACACTAGCTAAAAGAATCAACTTAGTTCAGAACCTCAGTGATAACAGTGGTGATGATTAAGATCAATAACCAGCAAAACATATGAACAGAAAAACACTTGCCAAATCCATTAGTACAATTCAGATAAGTAAATCTCATATAATATAGTTAATTGAAAAAATAAACATCAAGGAGCCATCAGTGTGCTATACTTAGATGGTAACCCTATTATTGTAAAATTTTCTGCAATTCAAAATCCGAAATTTTCAATTGGGGTTTACAGCACCCAACCCCAAAAATCTCAAGGTAATGAAAAAAGCAAAAGAGAGACTCACTTTTCGTCAAGCTTCTTAAGCTCATCGTCAATTTTAGCACGCATAGAGTCCAAAAGGGTACGATCCATATCCAAAACAGAATCGGCGACTAGGGTTTCGTATAAAGGGACCATATCTGTACAAAACAAAAACACAAAAGGGAATTAGGGTTTATATAGAATAGAAAATAGTTGAAAGAAGAGGGAAAGATTGAAACCATGATCCTTGACGAATGTGAAGACATCCTCCTTGAATCCAACTTTGTCAATGTCTTGAACATCGGGTTGTTTGAGGAGGAAAAGCTTGTCGGCGAGGACGAGTTGTGGCTGCTGAGACTCTTCTCCTTCCGATGATGCCATTGCCGCTTATGCTTCACCGCACGATGCAAATCTAACTCTCTTTCACAGGATGCCATTGCCGCTTATTTTAATTAGACCTTAGAAAGCGCTTTTGTGGAAAGCGCTTTCTAAGGTATGCCTTAGACAGCGCTTTCCAAAAGCGCTTTCTAAACCCCCCCTTAGACAGCGCTTTTGGTTTTAATTTTTTTTTAATTTAAAGACTTTAGACAGCGCTTTTAGAAAGCGCTGTCTAAGACCCCCCCTTAGACAGCGCTTTCATTATTTTTTTGGAACATTTTCCGTGTTTTATTTTAATTTTAACCTTAGACAGCGCTTTCTTTTATAAGCGCTGTCTAAGATGCGCTGTTAAAAGTCATTTTTGGCGTAGTGATGATCTTTTGTTCAATTGAATTATTATAAATATTGGTACTTACTACACAGTCCTCGAGATCGATACTCGGGATAACTCCTATTTTATTACTACATTGGTGCAAATAATACACTTGCTATTTTACCGATCTAGTTTTTGGCGCCGTTGCCGGGGACTGCCAAAGTATAAGTTGAAGAATAATTCAATTGGAATTTTGTTGCTCTGCAGCCAATTTTTTTTTTCTGTATTATTGTTTATTCTAATAATTGTCTAATCTGTGTATGCGAGGTAAGGCCTCAGCTGGATTTCTTTTTGACACAGAACCAGAAAGATTATTGCGTGCAAGACGACAAAAAGCTAGGTTGGAAATTTTAGAAGCAACCCATATTGTTTCGAGTCTGAAAAAGAAGAAGTTGTTTCAGTTCATTCGGAAGACTCCGAAGCCGTTTCTGAACAAATGGATGAAGCTCCACCACCTCCTGCGGAAAGACTTCTGGGTGATTATGGAGGTATAAATGCTTCTACTGGAAGGTTAACAATTATGAACCAACCGGTAAATGTTGATCATTTTCAGCTACACCCTTCAACGATTTGTCAACTCGAAAGGAGACCCTTCTCCGGAAAAATCAATGAAGATGCCAATAACCATTTACAAAGATTTCTGACCATGACGACATCGTTAAAAATTGAGGGACACTCAGAGGAAGCTAAAAAGTTGGTGATGTTTCCGTTTACACTGTCGGAAGATGCCGAAGAGTGGTTTTACTCTTTACCCGCGGGAAGCATAACAGCTTGGCAACAAATCGAGACAACATTTTTGAATGAGTACTTCCCTGCTTCTGTGTATA
This sequence comes from Lathyrus oleraceus, assembly GCF_024323335.1. Taxonomy (NCBI): domain Eukaryota; kingdom Viridiplantae; phylum Streptophyta; class Magnoliopsida; order Fabales; family Fabaceae; genus Lathyrus; species Lathyrus oleraceus. Next base: position 32,730,009 of record NC_066581.1, read on the forward strand.
TCCGCAAGAGATATGATATTGTAAATTTCAAACAGAAGGAAGGAGAGTCACTTGGAGACGCTTATAAGAGGTTCAAACGATTATTGGTTGCCTGTCCTACTCATAACATGGATGCAACTGAACAGATGCAAAATTTTATGAATGGACTTAGAATGAAGACAAAGCAACTCATCGACACAGCTGCCGGTGCCTCAATAAATTTTACAACAACCACTAGAATAAAGAAAATCATTGAAGCCATTGCAGCAAATGAGCATCTGGAACTCTATGACCACAGTGTAAGTCAACCTGAAGGTATCATTGATCTCAAGCTAGCAAATCAAGTTGTGAAGATGGAAGATCAAATAACAGCTGAAGTAGAGAGAAGACTCAAGAAAATGACTCTTGACACTCAAACGGTGGCACAAGTGTGTAACACCTCAAAATTTGCCCTCCTCTTCTTGAGATTATTTTGACACAGTGCATTCCATATTTTAGGGCATTAGGCATTGCATTTTGCATATCATATGGAAATAAGAAGGTCATCCTCCAAAGTCTTTTCAAAAGATGGAGAAGTTACATGATTCAAGCCTGAGGGTCTCTATGAATTGATTGTCAACCATCTGAGGGTTTGCACTTCAATTAGGGTTTTATTGGTTCTTCTAAGGTCTTGAGCATCATCTTGTTTACAAGGATATATTACCATCAACATGGTTCTATCATCATCAAGGGTCTCATAGTTCATTCTCAAGTTCCTTTGGATTAGGGTTATGACCTCTGGTCAACCCTAATCAATGTCATTCTTCCAACTAGGGTTTCTCAAAGAGATGAGGTATTTTCTTGGGATGGAGATCACACGGTTATCATAAGGGGCTTACATGTGCTAGGGTTTCATTTTTGAGCAATTTCCCCAAGTGGTGGAGGCTCAAGTGGATCAAGACATTTCAAGGTCATTTGAGGACCAAAAAGTCAATTGTGCAGTCAACTGAGGGCTATGAGGTGGGGAAATGAGTTGAGACACCTCAGTCATGTTCAAAAGAGGTCCATTTGTCATCCTAAACATCTATCTTGAAGATTTTGAAGTCATGGAAAAAGTTTCCAAAAATGGAAAATGACCTGTAATTTCAAGTTTCCAAAAATGGCAAGTTTCTGGTCCACATTCAAATTCACTTATCAACATCAAAGAAGTTTCAAATGGATTTTTGGTGAACATGAAAGTTGTAGATCTTTGTCTCCCCTTTCTAAAAAGTCCTAATTCATGTCCATATGATGAATGGTTGAGAAGTTATGGCCATTTGATCACAAGGTGGGCATGGAAATTCAAAGTGGCATAACTTTTGATACAAAGCTCCAATTTGGTCCATTCTTTTTGCAAAATGATCCTCATGTTCAAGACATTTCAAATGAACCATTTCCATGCTTGAGAGAGGCTTGTATGCTCATCATTCCTCAAGTGATCATTTTGGAGGGAAATTCCACAATTTAAATTTGGTTTAAGATGCAAGCAAATCAACCATTCCATCATGATTATTGGTTGATTTTAAGTGATTTCAAAGCCTTGTATGGTATTGTACACGTGGAATATGGCTACATGAGCTTCATTTGCAATTTTGCAAGACACTTTAATTCTGACTAATCATGATTAAACAAAGCCTAATTGGGATTTCAGCATCATTAGCAAGTGGTATAAATACCAAACCCTAATCCATAACTGCCAGAACAAAATTTTCAGATCCAAATTCAAGAGTTTCCCTCCAATTTTCTCTCACTTCAAATTTCTTTTTTTCTCCACACAAACACCAAATCTCTTTGCATATTCTTGATCATGGAGCTTCACTGAGTAAGATCCATCATTCATTTGTGGCAATTCATCAAGAAATCGTGCAGATCAAAAGCTTCATCAAGTGGATCGGATTTTGCAATTGAGGAAGATTAAGGAGTTTTCAACGGTTGATCTTTGCATAAAGCTTCAAGGCAAGAAAAGTAGAGTAGATCTGGAGCTTTTGGACACTTGAGAGTTTGATTTCAGAGAACTGCAATTCCAAGTAGGTTGAAATCGATCATCTCCTTTTGCTGTTTTCTTGATATGAATGTGTAGATCTCATTGCGTAGGTTATGCTGATATGATTAGTTTCGAAAATGATTGAGAAATGAGCTTGTATGATGAACTGGAATTTTTGATCATGATTATGTTTCTCTTCGATCCATGAAATTTAGGAAGAATTAGGATCAATTGATTATAGATTTGGATTGTGCATGGAAAGAGCTTTCAAATGATGTATCGTTTGTTGATTTCTGGAATTTTTTTGGTTGAGCTCCGCCGGAGATGGCCGGAGAAGACGACCGGAGCTACAGCTCCGGCGTCTGGTTATTTTTAGGGTTTGTGCCACCTGTGTGCTGACTGTGTGCTTGCTTGGACTTTCCATTGGATGACATTGCCTTGACTAGCCACGCGTTTTGTTGACCTGATGATGTATGCTGAAGACACATTAATGAAACGCATCGTTTCATTTAGTGATGTGGATGCTGATTGTGTTGCTGCGTGTCCATTTGATTGGTTCTGTTTGCTTTGACCATGCTTGCGTGTGTTTGACTTGCTGAGCGTGCGTGCCACCGTGCTTATTGAAACTGTGCGTTTTGATTGTTCAAATGTGGACCTTAGATCTTGTTTTCGCGCCTGTTCGTGTGGCTGGCATTATATCCGACTTTATTTGAATTGTTTTATTTCCCTCCTTTTCTTTTTATTATTCCATTTATTTTGTTCATCTTTGAAAAATCATAAAAAATAGCAAAATGATCCAAATTAACTCCAATTATTTTTCATAGTCTTGTTTTAATGTCTAGTTTTTTATAGTATTATTTTCATGAATTGTGGTTTGCTGGATTTTTAATGTGTGAATATTTTGATCCATGCCATGCTAATTTGATATGTTTTGTTCATTGCTTTGTGAAATCTTCATCTTTGAGCCAATTGATCTGATTTTTTGTGTGCTTAATATTCATACATGATGTGAATTTTTGATCAATTTTTCTCATATGCTATCATTGTTTTTTACACATGGAGATGTATGTGACAATTTGTGTCACATTTTTGGCATTCAATTTGTGCATTTTTGTTCACATATCATTTGAACCTTTCTGGATTTGATCTTTTACACATTGTTTGTTCATAACATGAGAAACATGCATAAAAAATATCTAGGTCATTGCATGCATTTCTGTTTTGATTTGGATTTTCTAAGTTGGAAGTTCACTTTGTGCCCATTTGCTTGCCTTTGCTTTACATTGATCATTTGAGACACTTGCTTTGTGAATTGATGCTGGTCCTTTTGAGGACATTTTGTTGATTGTTTGAATGTGCATTATGCAAAAGATTGGGTTCTGTTTTGATCATTTGGTTTGGTTTTGAAATTAGTCTTTGTACTAGTGTTTTGTGCATAAACTAACTGTGCTTTGTGTTTCAGGTTTGGACATTTAGCATTGATGGTTGAGTTTGTTCTCACTTTGTGAGATACAAATGCTTTGAGTTTTAATATTTGTTTGTTTTGTAGGATTCTAAGTGATGTTCTTGAGCTCATGAGTTCACTTGAGTGCTTGAGCATTGTTCATTGAGTTGTATAACTGTTGAAAAGTTTCACTGTTTGTCTGTTGGTTTCATGACTGAAATATTAACTGTTTAGCTTTTGTACAGGTACCTTAGTTGCTTTCTTGCTTTTAGCTCTTGCTTGAGCTTTGGATTTTGGTTGATACACCACTTAGGTAGTTAGCCTCTTACTCCATGTAGTCTGGAAGTCCTGTCACCTTTTTGGCAGGCATTTTGCTGGAAGTCCTCCTTAAGAGGCTCTGTTTGTGTTTGTTTATAATTGTGCCAAAGACCTCCAAGATGAGGCATGTTACTTGATAAGACCTCCATGAAGAGGCAATTGACGGATAAAAGGGATTAGTAGCCAATCCCCCGTTATTCAGTGAGTCGTTCTTTATGCTTGCACTACGTGTTGACGCTTTTGAACATGTACCCAAGATCTTTGTCCAGTGTCTGTCAAGTGGAATAGGATCCCTCTTTCTGGATCCCCACGCTTTCTTTGTTTTGAGCTCACCCCGGCCAGGGTTAAGAGCATGAGGTCTCATCCTCATTTACCATCTTTGATCTGCTCACCCTGACGTTCAATGTCAGTGGTTAAGATCCCAGTTGATTACCCTTACAGTTTGGCTTGTTTGTCGAGGTTGATATGACCCCTCTTGACTAAAGCCTACCCATTGTTTGGGCCTCTTGTATGGATATAGTGTGTGATGCTTGTTCACTTGTGTTGGTGTGGTTATTTGCTTTCCTCTGAATTGACTTGCTTCCTGTTGTAAGACCCCAAGTTTGTCCCTAAGATCCCTCATGGCATCACATCATAGCATTGCATTGTTAAGCCTCAAGGATCATTGGACACCTTGCTTCCTTCCCTGTGGGTGGGATCTTTTTTGAGAGTGGTTCTTTATCACCAAGCATTGCTTGCATTTGTATATCATTGCTTTTCTTTTAATCACTAACCAAAAATGTACAAAAATATGTCATCTAACATTTGTCTTGCAGCTTAAGCAGTCAACAGGTCAAGGCATTCAAGTGAAGCCTTTGTGCAAGAGATGAAATTTCCATTGAGATATAGGTCATGTGATCATTATATGGAGCTTATATGAGCTATAGGTTCATTTTGGAGCAAATTCCCTAGGTGGTTGAAGCTCAAGTTCATCAGAACATTTTCAGGTCATCTAAGGGCCAATGCAAGTCAACTGAAAGTCAACTGTGGTTTTTGAATTGGGAAATTGAGTTTCTTCATCCTATTCATGTTCCAACAATGCTTATTCATCATGACAAACATCAATGTTGAAGAATTTGAAGTCAGTACAAAAGTTTCCCAAAATGGAAAGTGACCTATAATTTCAACTTTCCAAAAATGGCAAGTTTTTGGTCCAACTTCAACTCAACCTTCCAACATCAAAAAGGCTTCAAATTAAATTTTGTCCAACATGAAAGTTGAATATCTCTCTCTCCCATTTCCAAAAAGTCCAAGATCATGAGCATCTGATTAATGGTTGAGGAGATATGATCAAATCATTGCCAAGTGTGCATGGAACTTCAAAAGGCCATAACTTTTGATTCATAACTCCAAATTGAGTGCTCCTTTTTGCATAATTCTTCTCATGACATGAACGTTCAAAATCATTCATCACATTGCATGAAATTTCATCATATGGCCATTTGCTCATGCATGACCATTTTGGAGGGAATTTTACAAATTCAAAATTTGTGCATTACATGAACTATTTTCCATTGGCATTGTGTTGATAAAATGATTTTGAGTGAATTTGACCATGTACATGGTACTGTTCACGTTTGCATTTGCCATGCACCACACAAATTGTCATTTTGCTCATGCATCTTATTTTTGCTAATTCCAAATTAACCAACGCTAATTAACATTTTTAGTAGGATTAACATGTCATATAAATACATAATCCTAACAGAATTGTAGAGGATTCACCATTTCTAGATCTAAAATCAACTTCCCTCCAAAATTTTCTCCCAATCCAAATTCAAAATTCTTCCACATAAGCTCGCTGTTTTCTTCCATATTCTTGTTCTGTGATATTGATTTGGTGTAGATCAAGCCTTGGATCATTGAATTCGAGCAGAAATCAAGCATGGCAAGTTCATGAAGGTGAAGATGGAAGCTGATTATTGAGCAAGATCTAAGCTATTCCAAGCCTCAATTCATCCATCAAGCTTCATAACAAGTGATCAGGAGTAGATTTGCACGCGTGCCAAGCCTTGAATCACCAGATTTCATTGTTCTGCTCTTCAAGAGGTAAGAACTCGAGCCTCTTAATTCTTCAAATAATTGCCATAAAGTTGTAGATTTATTCTTGCTGATTGATCTGATATAAATTTCATGTGATTTGGTTAAGAAATGGCTGAGATATAGTGAATTAAAGTTTGACACGTCAAAATGTTTTGCATCGATTCTCTTAATCCATGGCTTGTTTTGATGAAATGATGCTCGATCCGTAACCTACATAGCAAGAGCTTTCGATTGATACCATTTTTAGCAAATTCTGGAAAATTTTCATGTTGACATTGCTGTTGCTCCGCCGTCTTCGCGAGGAAGACGGTTGTTTCCTCCATAGCGCCGCCGTCTGGTTCATGATGATCTGGCTAGGGCTTTGTCCCCTTGTGCATGCCACGCGAGCGCTACATGTCCATTTAATTGGTCTCCATTCCTTTGACCGCTTCCACTTGGCATTTGACCGTGACATGGAAGCCAGCGCATAAATGAAACTCAGCGTTTCATCCATACTCCCTCATTTCGATTCCATGCTGTGACATTTTTTATTTTATTTTCTCTTTCAATGCATTTTGAATTGCAACGTGGTTCGATCTTGGCTGACTCCATATTTCAAATTAATCAACCTTTTTACCTTTCCCTCCATTTCACCATATGCATGATCATTTTATTTCAAATATTTTTGCCAACTTCAAAAATTCATATCAAATTGAAAAATGATCCAATTAATTCCAAATTTTTTGCAACATGATACTTGAAGTGTCTATTATTTTTTGGTGGTAATTTCATGATTTTATCACTTCTGGAATTTAAATTGTGGCTGATTATGTGAACATGTATGCATTTGTGACATTGCTCCATTCTTTCTATTATGAAATGCTCAATAATGATCCAATTGCCATGAAATTTTGTATGATGATTCCCAACATGTTGCTCGACCTTTGAGGCTTGATTGTGCATTTTTCTCATTTTTCATTTCCGTTTTAGACACATGGACATTGTTGTGCAACATTTGGTGTCACATTCTTGGTCTCATACTTGTACATTTTCTTATCCACATCAAATGAGCTTCTCTGATTATAATTTTTGGCATGATGATTATATTGGACATATTGTATGCTCATAAAATGTTCCAGAATTGTTTGAGTCATTTCTGTTTTAATATGGAATTTTGATTTTAGATGTCCAATTGTGTGCTTTGAAGCTGCCTTTGTCTTCTCTTACTCACCACATGAGTTTGCTTAATGATTTTGATTTGGTACTTTTTAGGACATGTTCTTGATTGATTAAATGTGATTCATGTTGAATTTTAGCTGCTGTTTTGACTTTGTGATTCACCTTTGACCCTAGGCTTTTCCCTAGGGGTTTGGACTCACATTTTGAGCTTTGCATTTCAGGTTCATGCAATAAGTCCTAATGGATGATGTTGATCTCATGAATTGGGATACAATTTGCTTTGTTTAACTAATGTTGATTGTGTTGTAGGTCCTTGGATGGCTAACTCACTTGAGTTGTTGACTTATATTGTGTATATTGGATGTCTGACTATTGACTGTCTGTTTTGTTTATCTGAATGTGAATATTGACTTGTTTGATTTTCTTACAGGTACTTTAGTAGCTTTAACTCATTACTTGAGTTGCTTTGCTTTTCTTGTGGTTGGCATACCACTTAGGTAAATTCCTATTCTCCATGTAGTCTGGAAGACCTGTCATGTTCTTTTGGCAGGCACCTGTCTGAAGCCCTCCTTAAGAAGCCATGTATTTGATTGTTTATATTTATGCCAAGCAGGTTAAGTCCTCTTTAGAGGCAATTGGCAGATAAAAGGGATGTGCAATCCATCCCCTGCTATTCAGTTGAGTCTTTCATTATGCTCACACTACGTGTTGATGCTTTTGAATCTAACCCAAGATCATTGTATATAGAGTCAGTCATTGTGGAGTAGAGTTCCCCATTCTGAACTCCCACATTTTCTTTGATTCAAGCTCACCCAGGCCAGGGTTAAGAGCTATGAGGTCTAATCCTCATTTCCCATTTCATCTGCTTCACCCTAACTCTCAATGTTAAAGTTAAGAGCTCAAAACACCCTTACATATCTGGCTTGTTTGTCGAGGTTGATATGACCCCTTGACTAAAGCCTAACCTTGATTGAGCCTTTTGATTGTGTATAGAGTGTGGTAATTGATTGATTGTTTGCTTACTTGTGCATCCTTCATGTTGCTTTTGCATATTGTTTACATTTTGCTCTTGCATTTGTTATTTGTTGTGTTTGAGGAGTCAGGTGTAAGACCATTGATTGGCTATCTGTTTCCTGTTCCTTTTGGGGAGCTGGATATAAGACCATTGATTGGCACTCCATTTCCTATATTGTTTTGTTTGAGGAGTCAGATGTAAGACCATTGATTGGCTATCTGTTTCCTGTGTTTGCTTCTTTGTGGAGTCAGGTGTAAGACCATTGATTGACTATCTGTTTCCCATGTTGCTCTACGGAGTTGGACGTAAGACCATTTATTGGCACTCCGTTTCCCATTTGTTTTCGGAGTTGGACGTAAGACCATTTATTGGCACTCCATTTCCAGCTTTGTACTCTTTAAACCTGCTTACTTGCTTATTGCTTTGTTGCCTATTCCAAAGGATGGTACTTACTTGGATCATCTACATATGATCTCAAGAGAGGAACTCCTAATGAAGTTTTACTCCTCATCCCCACCTTTTGTTACTTACAACCTCCACTTGCAGTTGTAACTCAAACCAGAAAACTTTGTGCAAACATTTTCATCTGTTTTCAAAACTAGAAACCTAGGCCTTAAGCCTCTGATTTTCAAACTTCATTTTTACAATACTTCTTCTGAATTGAATCTAATGTCAACTTTGACTATTTTTGTGAATACTCTAATTGGTTAATTTCACTCACTCAATTGCTTTTTGTGGCCCTTGTCCACTTCTTGATAAGTTTTCATACATTAGCCGTAGATCTCAATTATCTTAGTGGTTGATGTGATTCTCACCTTTTGTCCTTAGTGATTGAATTGTAAGACTTCCTTGCTTATTATAGGGCATGGTCCCTCACTAGCAAGTTGAAGCTTTTCTCACATGGTGGACTTGTGGTTGTTCAGGTTGAGTTTTCTCCCGTTGATAATGAAAGACCTTAAGGCTTTTGTTTAAAATCAATCCACTCATTTTTTGGAAATCTTTTAGCCGAACTACGAGGTTTTGATCCTGTAAAGGTACGTAGGCAATGGATTCTTCCATCCAAACACAAAAATAATAAAACTTGTACATTCTTTTCTCATCCCTTCAATCAATGTTTGCACGATAAATATTTCATAAACAATAATCTGATACAACAAGTTGTGAAAAGGGTTCCCTAGGAGTACCTAGGATGCATTGAGTGCCTAACACCTTCCCTTTGCATAATTACCCCCTTACCCAGATCTCTGTACCCCTTTTATTAGTTTTCTGTGTAAAATTTCTTAGGTTTTTGTTCGCTTTCTAGCCATTCCTTTGGATAAATAGAAGTGCGGTGGCGACTCTATCTTTGTATGATTTGCTTTTGATTTAGTCAATAAATCATAAAGTGACGAATACACCGCTACAGAAAAGTGGCGACTCTGCTGGGGAGACAAAGTTTCCTAGTGGGTTTGCCAACTTTTCACATTTGTTGTGCTATATTGTTTATGACATATTTTTGTGCAATTTGGGATTACTGTATTGTTTGTAATGATTGATTTGCTTGATATATGAATTGCTTGCTTGCTTGGTGATCTCTGTGAGATGAGTTCTATACCCGAACTCGAGTGCACCTTATGATAGGAGAATGGCATAGTCTCGTCGACTGGTGTGGAGTTATTCCTTAGCAAGTTGACTTGCGAGTCCATTCACTTGGTGGAGGTCATGTTGGATTAATGATGTCACACAAGTTATTTGTGGTTAGGCATTATTCTTTCAATATGTGCCTTAGAAGCCAAGGACCTGTGTTTACCAAGCCCATCTTGGCCTATTTTTAGGATGTAGTGCGGAGGTCGTTCAAATTTCAGATTTGATGCGATTGTTACGCGATACTACACTCATAAGAGTCTCTCTTGAGAATATTTTTGGAATACGAGTATTCGTTCCTCCGATAATATTCGAAAGATGGGATGATGACTATGGGAACCTCTGGTAGAACATGTTCGGCAGGTTTAAACCATAGTACACTCCCTTTGGGTGGTTCTTAACCGAGACTCCATGCTCGTGACTCACAACAAACCCGTGATTCATGGTTGATCCGTTCAACTATCGTTAATATCAATGGAACTTGGGTGTTGATAAGGTGAAAACCATAATCCACCAAAATGGATGATTGATATTAAGGATGGTTGAATCGTTCGTGTATCGTTAATATCAATGGAACTTGGGTGTCGATAAGGTGAAAACCATAATCCACCAAAATGGATGATTGATATTAAGGATAATACGAGCTATCCCATGACCTTTGTCTGGTGTGCTTTGCTTGATCCTTGAGTGTGATTGTTGCATTCATGCATTCATGCATTCATCTACATCCATATCATCAGAAAAAAAAGAAAATTTTCAAGGAACTTAAGGGGTTTATTTGCAAAATTTTCAGATATGGAAAGACCAAAAAGGCATACAAAGAAGTACAGCTTCAGATAACCCGATCTGAAAGAGTTAGGGAATCTGACCTCCTATGTATTAGATCCTTTGGGTTTCAAAGCTCGTTATGGGAAGCTTCTGCCTCTTCTGACTACTCAGGTCGACGAAGGGTTGATGGGCACTTTGGTGCAGTTCTATGATCCTCTGTATCACTGCTTCTCTTTTCCAGACTTTCAGCTATTGCCTACCCTTGAGGAGTATGCTCATCTTGTGGGTATTCCGATTCTGGATCAGGTGTCGTTCAGTGGCTTGGAGAGTATTCCTACTTCTCGAGAGATAGCTGACATGTTGCACATAGATGAATCCTCGGTTAAAGCTCATATGACTTCCAAAGGTGGAATTCCAGGTCTCCCTTCCGAGTTCCTCATTGCTCAAGCTACCGTTTATGGGAAGGCCCTGAGTGAGGATGCCTTTGAAGCCATATTTGTGCTTCTCATCTATGGATTGGTATTGTTCCCCAACATCGACAAATTTGTGGATGTGAACGCTATTAGGATCTCCTCTGTTCTTAATCCCGTTCCGACTCTGTTGGGTGATACCTATGTCTCTTTGCATCTGAGGAATGCAAAGGGTGGTGGCGCTATTGTGTGCTGTTTGCCTCTGTTGTATAAGTGGTTTATTTCTCACTTACCTCAGACGGTCGCTTTCAAGGAGAACAAGGGATGTCTATGGTGGTCCACGAGACTCATGTCTCTTACTAATGATGATATCTGTTGGTATGATCGTGCATATGATGGTGTCCAGATCATTGACTCTTGTGGTGAATTCTCCAATGTGCCTCTTCTTGGTACATGTGGTGGGATTAGCTACAACCCTGTGTTAGCACAACGTCAGCTTGGGTTCCCCCTAAAGGATAAACCCAATAACATTCTGTTAGAAGGTGTGTTCTTTCAGGAGGGTAAAGATCCCCAAGGCCTGAAAGCAAGGATGGTCCGCGCTTGGCTTAAGATTCACAAGAAGGGTAGAAGTGAGTTGGGTCCGAAGAACTGCATAGCTTTGGAGTCGTATACTACTTGGGTAAGGAAGAGAGCATCTGAGTATCTCATGCCTTATGATTATCCGAGACCTACACCTTTGGTTGTGGCTGGGCCTTCAACCCTCCCTAACCAAGGCGTAGAGGAGTTGAGAGACGAAGACCTTTCACGTGCCTGGATCCGTGAAAGAGAAGAGTTGCTTCAACAGCTTAAGGAGAAGGATGCTCTGATTGAGTTCCTCGAGCATCAGGTCATTGATGATCCTGATGATGCTTGGACTTCTCTACTTCCTCAGTCTTCCAAGTTCTGGAAAAGGAGGTATGACAGACTCGCCAAAGAGAAGGCGGATATGGAAGCAGCATATGAGAGAGAGGTTAAGAGGCTTCGTGCAGCTTATCTTCTGGCGTCCCGAGATTCTAGGGATCCATAGGATGTTTATTTTCCTTTTCTCTTGTAATAATTGACAATGCTGTACTTCTTTTTTCTCGAATATATTTGATGAGATATTTTCCATATGCGATTAAATGCTTAATATTCAAAATTTGCAAATAATACCCTAAAAGTTCCTTCGAAAAATAAAAACAAATCATGTGCACGAGCATTGCATGCATCATTTGCACAAGCAGGTGTTTGTTCCGGTCTTCTTGTCTGTGGCCTAACTCTGTGTTCTTCATTTATTTTGAAGACAAGCTGACTCATCGGTACTACATCAGAGCCAACTCTACCAGATTGATGGATCATCTAGAGAAAGAGAACCGTGATTTCAGGACAAGGCTCTCCTGGTTAGCCACTTGTCTTCTTTCTCATACATTGATGCTGAGGATGAAGTTGGAACTCCTTTCCAAGATTTGTCTATTGCTGAGCCAATTGAGAAGAAAACTCCTTCATTTGCTTCCTATCGAGATGCGAAGCTGGCCATTGAATGTGGTGCAGTTGCTGGTTTAGGAAAAATGATCGAGCTTGAAGACAACAAATCCCGGGCTGGCATTGGCTATTCTTCTGGGGTCTTCAACGACAACGGGATGTTCAAGAGTGGAGGTTTCATCTACGCCGATCAGAGCGAGGAAGCTGCTGCTATTCTGGAAGAAGATGCAGAGGATACTGGCAATTTTGTCATCCCTGGCGGGATCTGCTACAATTGGGTCGCTGTGGATGTTCCTACGGTCATTCATAAGTCAGCGTAATATGTTTGCTTTGTTCAAACACCCTTCTCCCATGCCAAAAGGAGAAGTGATGACATTGTTGGCGTCATATATACAATGATATTTCATTCAATAAGTTCATGTTAAATGTTTGTTTTTCCATTTGTTTTCACTTTTTGCTTTTTGCATGAAATGGGTAATCACAAAAAACCCTAAAAACAAGAATAAAAGCAATCTTTTCATCTGCATAATGATTTGTTTGTCTAAATTCTAAAGTTTTTCATTATCCAAAATCATTATGCAGGTTGATTCTTAAACCCATTGAACATAATGATCCAACGCCATCTCCCAATTTTGAATTCCCTGTATTCGAGGCAAGGAAGATGATGTTGAAAGGGATTCCTGATGAGATTACCCGTCTTCTTGAGCATGAAGAGAAGATCATTCAGCCGCATCTTGAGAATCTGGAAACAGTCAACTTGGGGTCTGAGGATTGTGTTCGAATGGTGAAGATTGGGGCACTCCTTGAAGAGTCTGTCAAGAAGGGGTTGATTAGCTTGCTACGAGAATATTCCGATATCTTTGCTTGGTCGTACGAAGACATGCCAGGTCTAGATACAGATATTGTGCAACATTTCCTGCCTATGAAGCCTGAGTGCGTGCCTGTGAAGCAGAAGCTCAGAAGAACTCATCCATATATGGCAGTGAAGATCAAAGAGGAAGTTCAGAAGCAAATTGATGTGGGGTTTCTGGTGACTTCCACATATCCTCAATGGGTGGCCAACATTGTGCCCGTGCCTAAAAAAGATGGAAAAGTCCGAATGTGTGTGGACTATAGAGACTTGAATAAAGCTAGTCCGAAAGATGATTTTCCGCTACCACACATTGACATGTTGGTAGACAATGCAGCTAAATTCAAGGTCTTCTCATTTATGGACGGATTTTCCGGATATAATCAAATCAAAATGGCACCTGAGGATATGGAGAAGACAACATTCATCACACCTTGGGGAACATTCTATTATCGAGTGATGCCCTTCGGTTTGAAGAACGCTGGAGCCACGTAACAACGAGCTATGACTACCTTGTTTCATGACATGATGCACAAGGAGATAGAGGTTTATGTTGATGATATGATTGCTAAGTCACGAACGGAAGTGGAACATGTTGAGCATTTGTTGAAACTTTTTCAGCGTTTGAGGAAATTCAAGCTTCGTCTGAATCCCAACAAATGTACATTTGGAGTCCGTTCTGGAAAGTTATTGGGTTTTGTTGTCAGCGAAAGAGGTATTGAGGTTGATCCTGCAAAGGTCAAAGCAATACGAGAGATGCCTGCACCCAAAACTGAAAAGCAAGTCCGAGGTTTTCTTGGCCGCTTGAACTATATTTCCAGATTTATATCCCACATGACTGCCACATGTGCGCCGATATTCAAGCTCCTCCGGAAAGATCAGTCTCACGATTGGACCGAGGATTGCTAGAAAGCTTTCGACAGTATCAAAGAGTATTTGTCTGAACCTCCGATCTTGTCTCCGCCTGTAGAAGGAAGACCCTTGATCATGTATCTGACTGTCCTTGAAGACTCGATGGGTTGTGTACTCGGTCAGCAAGGCGAATCAGGGAAGAAAGAATCTGCTATCTACTACCTGAGTAAGAAGTTCACTGATTGTGAGTCTCGATACTCTATGCTTGAGAAGACGTGATGTGCTTTAGCTTGGGCTGCTAAGCGTTTACGCCAGTACATGATAAATCATACAACTTGGTTGATATCCAGAATGGATCCAATCAAGTATATCTTCGAGAAGCCTGCTTTAACTGGGAGGATTGCCCGTTGGCAGATGTTGTTATCTGAGTATGATATCGAGTATCGAGCTCAGAAAGCTATCAAAGGTAGTATCTTGGCTGACCACCTGGCCCATCAGCCGATTGAAGATCATCAGTCTGTTCAGTACGACTTCCCAGACGAGGAGATTATGTATTTGAAGATGAAAGATTGTGATGAGCCTACACTTGATGAAGGTCCGGAACCTGGTTCCAGAAGGACAATGGTGTTTGATGGCGCTGTAAATCAGTACGGAAATGGTATTGGGGCAGTAATCATTACTCCTCAGGGCACACATATTCCATTTACAACAAGGCTAACTTTCAAATGCACGAATAATATGGCTGAGTACAAAGCCTGCATTATGGGATTAGAAGAGTGCATTGATCTAAGGATCAAGCATCTTGATGTATATGGTGATTCGGCCCTCGTTGTCAATCAGATCAAGGGTGAGTGGGAAACGAATCAGCCCGGTCTCATTCCATACAGAGATTATGCGAGGAGGATTTCAATGTTCTTTATAGAAGTTGACTTTCATCATATCCCTCGAGAAGATAATCGGATGGCAGATGCGCTTGCTACGCTTGCTTCCATGATTGTAGTCAAGTATTGGAATGAAGTTCCCAATATCACCGTGATGCGCTTGGATAGACCGGCTCATGTGTTTGCAGTTGAAGAAGTGAATGACGACAAGCCTTGGTATTATGATATCAAATGTTTCCTCCAGAACCAGGTCTACCCGCCTGGGGCATCTGTGAAAGATAGGAAAACTCTGAGAAGGTTGTCAGGCAGTTTCTACCTCAGTGGAGAAGTGTTATATAAGAGGAATTTTGACATGGTTCTGCTCAGATGCGTGGATAGACACGAAGCAAACCTGTTGATGACTGAGGTCCATGAGGGTTCATTTGGTACTCATTCCAATGGACATGCCATGGCTAGAAAGATGCTGAGAGCAGGCTACTATTGGCTGACAATGGAGTCTGACTGCTGCAAATATGTGAAGAAATACTACAAGTGTCAGATTTATGCGGATAAGATTCATATTCCTCCGACACTTCTGAATGTGATTTCATCACCATGGCCTTTCTCTATGTGGGGAATTGACATGATCGGCATGATTGAACCGAAAGCGTCCAACGGACACAGGTTTATTCTCGTAGCAATTGACTACTTCACCAAATGGGTTCAAGCGGCGTCGTATGCTAATGTGACCAGGCAGGTGGTCGTGAAGTTTGTCAAGAATCAGCTGATATGCCGTTATGGTATGCCTGATAAGATCATTACTGATAATGGATCTAACTTGAACAACAAGATGATGGAAGAGTTGTGCGTTGAGTTCAAGATTGCACACCATAATTCCTCTCCTTACAGACCCAAGATGAATGGGGCTTTTGAGGCTGCTAATAAGAATATCAAGAAGATTATCCAGAAGATGGTTGTCACGTACAAAGATTGGCATGAGATGCTGCCATTTGCTTTGCATGGATATCGTACATCTGTCCGCACTTCAACAGGGGCAACCCCTTTTTCTCTTGTTTACGGCATGGAGGTTGTGCTCCCAGTAGAGGTGGAGATCCCATCAATGAGAGTCTTGATGGAAGCCAAGTTGACTGATGCTGAATGGATTCAGAGTCGTTATGACCAACTGAATCTGATTGAAGAGAAGAGATTGACTGCCATGTGCCATGGTCAGTTATATCAGCAGAGAATAAAGAAAGCATTCGATAAGAAGGTCAAGCCTCGTGTGTTCCGAGAAGATGACCTCGTGCTCAAGAAAGTCTTATCTTTCGCGCCCGATTCCAGGGGCAAGTGGACTCCAAACTATGAAGGTCCATATGTTGTCAAGCGAGCCTTTTCAGGCGGTGCTTTGATGCTTACAACAATGGATGGGGAGGATTTCACTCGTCCTGTGAATTCAGATGCAGTCAAGAAATACTTCGCCTAAAAAGAAAAACAGAATAGCTCGCTAAGTTAAAAACCCGAAAGGGCGGCTTAGGCAAAAATGAGCGTCTCGGTGGATAACCTGAAAGGGCGATCCAGGAAAAAATTAGAGACATGAAAAAAAAATGAATTTGCATCCCGCTAGATTGAGTACCTCACCCTGGGGCAATCTAGGCAAAAATAAGGGATTTGGCAAGTAACTGCATCCTGACAAGACTTTCTGTTTCACAGCTGTCTTTTCGTCAGAGATTCTCGCTCAGTCATCATCAACTGAAGCTTCAAATACATCGGATTCAAATTGGTAGAGAAATGGTCATTATGTTCAATGTAGCCCTCTTCCAATATATATCACCAATTTCGAATTTGTACAGGTCTATGGAGTCTTGCCATTTGCAGACTACCATTCCATCAAATAAATTTGAGCTTTTATCCAATTATTTGCACTCTTATTTGTTTCAATTCAACAAATGTTTTGCATGTTTTAATTGATAAAATTTCATTGTTAAACAAATAAATTTTTTCAAATTTGTTTTTAAACAAAGTGAACATTCACAATGATAAAAGGATACTTAAGAATTTCTCAGTGCTCTCCCAAGGATGGCGTGTTTTCCAACAGGGTAAGACATTTGTTCATATTCCTGGCATGGCTGTATCCTCTTTCTCAAGATTGGTGTTGGGGTTTCTCCCTAAGCAGAGCTTCTGTTGAGATTTTATTCCCCAAGTAGGGTATTTGTTGGGATTTCTCCCGAGCATATTTTTGTTGAGCAGAGCCTTTGTTAGGACTCTCCCCATCAGATTGCTTGTTGAGGTTTTCACCTCTCCTCCCTTCAGCAGAGCAGTGATTCTTTCCTCCTCAGCCGTTGTGTTTCCTTTTGGAAGGTTCAATATTTGGTGGTTGATCCCCAGTTCTCCTTCTCTGCCTCAGATAAATCCCCAGTAGATTTGTGGCATGGTGGATGGTATCTGTAATAATTTTCTCCCCTGTAGAGATTTGGTGATTTCCTGATATATTCTGATCCCCAGTAGAATTGCTTGTGTGGCAGA
The DNA here is from genome assembly GCF_024323335.1 of Lathyrus oleraceus. Lineage (NCBI taxonomy): Eukaryota > Viridiplantae > Streptophyta > Magnoliopsida > Fabales > Fabaceae > Lathyrus > Lathyrus oleraceus. The sequence goes on from NC_066581.1 coordinate 32,747,393, forward strand.
ATCTACTTGCGTGATCTTTTCTCCCTCAGTGGATTCGTCCCCAATGGAGTTGCTGACAGTATCCCCAGTAGAGTTGCTTGTACGGCCAGATTCTACTTGTGTGTTCTGTTTTCGTAGAAGTTCTTGCCTGCGCAGTGAGCTCCTTTTTCCCAGATGAGATTGATGATCCATCCTTGCAGAGATCTTGTTGTTTCCTGATCCCGGCAGATTGATTATTCTCCGGTGATCCTGGCTTTCTCTCCTGTGGTGTAGTACCGGGCGTTTGATTCCTGGGCTTGTTTGTGTTAGAAATGTCTGTTTTGTCAACATTCATCAAACATAAATCAAGCATATTCATGCATACTTTCAACATTCAGATATTCATGTTGCATTTTTTGCCATATATCTTTTGTTTGTTGTCTCCTGCTTTTGGTGATATAGATCTCCCCTATCGATCTCCCCAAGCAGATGTTGGGTGTCTAATCTCTCAATATAGAGTCAGCCCCATAAGCAGAAAGTGTCTGTCTTTTCTTCTGCAGTTCCCCACTGAGATATATCCTCGTGGATGACGGTTGTTTCCGTTTCCTCCCAACACATATATTGGGATGGGTTTTCCCTATTGAGTTATATCCTCATTAGGACGAGTCTTGATTCAGTTTGCCTTTTTGGTTTGACCCTGAATTGGCCTTTTTTCAATTGTCTCTTGTGCTTCCCTGTGGAATAAATGAATAGTTGCTCAGTAACCGGCAATCATTCACTTTATCCTCAACGAAACGCGTGGCTTCTACCCAGTAACCGGTAGTTGTAAGTCCTATCCTTTGTGGTTTTCTACCCAATAACCGGTAGTTGTAAATCCTATATACCTTTTTCCCTCTTTGCGGAATCTGTGGTTGTTTACCCAGAGATTGGTATTTGTGAACCTTTTGTTCCTCAGCAAGAGTTTGTGGCTTCTACCCAGTATCCGGTAGTTGTAAGTCCTATCTTTGTGGTCTTCTACCTAGTAACAGGTAGTTATAAATCCTACTTTCATCCCCTAGCAGAAGTAACCTTTGTGGTTCATCCTGGTTGATGGCGGATTTTGTGGTTTTCTACCCAGTATTCGGTAGTTGTAAATCCTAAGTTGTTGTTGTCTCCCTATCGGAGTCTGTGCTTCCTTGCGCAATAGTTGGATAGTTTGCTCAGTAACCGACAATCATTCACTCTATCCTTAGCTGATTCTTTGGTCTTCTACCCAGTTTTCGGTAGTTGTAAATCCTATTTTCTTGCTCTTCAACAGAGTTTGTGGTTTTCTATCCAGTAACTGGTAGTTGTAAACCCTATTTTGTTCCCCGTGCGGAATTGTGATCCTTTCGCTCCCCACGCAGAGGTTTTGGTTTCTACCCAGTATTCGGTAGTTGTAAACCCTATGTTTTATCCTCATCAGAGTCGATGGTTTCTACCCAATATTCGGTAGTTGTAAATCCTAGTCTCTCCCCTATGCAGAGTTAACCTTGTTGTTCATCCTAACCGATGACGGTTACTCTTGGTGGTTATCAATATCCAGTATTCGATGTTGATCTTTCCCCATCCTCTTCTGGGTAATTGCTCTGAGTAAGCAATTGAATTCCCAGCGGGTCTTTTCCCTCCTTCTTTTGGATGATTGTCGTATGCTAGCAATTTTATCCTCAGCGGGTCATTTCACTGTTTGGTAGTGATTTGTTCCCCGGATCATTGATTTTTTATCAATACATCCCCAGTGAGTTCTCTTTCATCTACCATTTTGTTGGTAATGATTGTTGCTCCCTTTGATCGGTCATCTTTATATACCTAGTTTTGGTGTCCCGATGTCCTTTCTTTTCGGTTGATTTATCCTTTATTAACCCAGTAACCGGTTGTGGATAATCTTCCATGCGAGTGTATTATCCACGTTCTGACGGTAATGGATAATATATCTCATGCACTCTTCAGTCGAAGCTTGTTGTGTTTCCCCAGTCGAGTAAGATTCGTGTTCCTTTTGCGGAATCGAATATTCATTTCTCCCCTTTTGAGCGTATCTCCCAGTAACCAGTGATATGTCTCCTGGATAATTGTCGTATGCTTTCAATTTATCCCCAACGAGTTATCTTTCGTCTACCCTGTTGTTGTTGGTAACGATTATTTCTCTTTTCGGTCGGTCACCTATTATATACCCAGTAATCGGTATCCCTGGTGTTCCTTCCATGCGAGTATACTATCCACGTTCTGACGATAATGGATAATATATCTCATGCACTCTTTGGTTGAAGCCTTTTGTCCTTCCCCATTTTAGTAAGATTTGTTTTCCCATTGTGGAGTCGAATGTCCATCCTATAAGTCGATTTGCTTTTTCAAGCCTGTCGCATTACGCGAAAAACCGACGGGAAAACAAAACAACAGAGCCGCCACCGTGCATTATTTATCCCAAAGGAGGGAAAGGAAACGCTCGAAGTAAACCTGGAAAAGACATGGTCTCGCGACCAGAGAAAGATGGGATCGGGAGTCGGTTATGCGAAGGGAAGGTATTAGCACCCCTACGCATCCGTCGTACTCGACGGGATCCACGCACAAAAGAAAAGATAAGGTTGCTAAAAACTGCTCAGACATCACACAAGGCTGGAAGGAAACACAGAAAGACAAGAGAAACTGACTCGGCAGGATATCGCATCCTAGGCCTACGTAGTCTGTCAGGCACAGACATCAGAGTTGACGTAGTTCGGGACAGGGGAAACGTGCTCGCTAGGATGTCGCATCCTATGCATACGTATCTTCTCTGACCGGAGAAGAATCAGAGCACCCGTAGCTCGGCTAACGCACGCCAAACAAAACACAAACAGGAAACCGATTGCCAATCGCTGGACTTACGTCAGACTCCACACAAACAGGCAAACATGGAAACCGAATGCCAATCGCTAGACTTACATCAGACTCCGAACCAACAATCATACACACAGGAAACCGACTGCCAATCGCTGGACTTACGTCAGACTCGAACAAGCAAACAAGACACAGGAAACCAACTGCCAATCGCTGGACTTACGTCAGACTCCAAACACACACAAAGGGACAAAAGGAAAAGGGCGCCCAGAGAGATCAGCTCATCTCCTGCCTACGTACCTCATCTGGTATGAGGATCAGGGCGACGTAGTTCCCCTACGCAGGGAAAAAGGACTAGCCTAACCAGATACAAAGGGAGACACAAACTACTAGGGAGACTACGACTCGAGCCTAGAAGTTGTCATGCATACGATCCCTAAGTTAAGGTTTCTATCTAACTTGCACAGGGAGCAAGCTATCCTAAACAGCACAGGCAAATACATACAAGCACATAAAGCAAGCACACACACTATATACAAACAATTGGGCTCATACAAGGTTAGGCTGTGAAACACAAGCCAACTTGAATCGGGTGTAGTTAGCTCTTAACCCTAACATTGAGAGTTAGGATGAAGCAGATGAAATAGGAAGTGAGGGTAGGACCTCATAGCTCTTATCCCTGGCCTGGGAGAGCTTCAGACAAATGAAAGTGCGGGAGTTCAGAAAGTAGGAACTCTTCTCCACATATGACTGACACAACAAAGATCTTGAGTTAATATCCACAATGCATCAACACATGGTGTGAGCAAAGTGGATGACACACTGAATAGTAGGAGATGGATTACACATCTCTTTTATCTGCCAATTGCCTCATAAGAGGACTTTTCCTGCTTGGCACAAAAGTAAACATTCACAAGCATTGCCTCTTAAGGAGGGCTTCAGACAGGTGCCTGCCCACATAACAGGACAGGTCTTCCAGACTACATGAAGTCAGAGAGTTATACCTCAATGGTTAAGCAACCAAGCAAAGCAAAAGCAAGTTCAAAAGAACTCAAAACAACTTAGGTACCTGAAGAAATCTAAACCAATCAGTTTACAAGTCAAACAAACAGACAGACAACAGTCAATCACACAATCAGACAGATAAGGCATTAGGCAACAATGTGCAAGCCACAAGCCAATAGGCACAACACAAATGACTTGGCATCAACCTACAAAACAACATAAGGTCAGCCAACATCAATCAACTAATCAAATCAAATGAGTGAACCACTTCAATCATGGTAATGTGCTTCTTAACCTGAAATCCACAATCCAAACAGTGAGTCCAAACCACTAGGTCAAAGCCTAGGGTCAAAAGTAGGTCAAACATTCAAAACAGAACATGAAATTTAACATGAATCAACTTCATTCAATAAAGAACACATTCCAAAAGGTCCCATATCAATATCATTAACCAAAAGCATTTCATGAACCAAACATGGCAAGGTATGCAAATTGTGACCACATTGTGACATCAGAAGAAATAAATGCACATTAAATCAAAAATGATTCAACAAATCTTGGAAAAATTCATGAGTAAACAGAACATACAACATGATCATCACACAAAAAATTAGAGGCATTGGACCTCATTTGGCATGGCAATCACATAGCATAAGTCAAGACAAGCACAACAAGCCCATGTGTGACACAACTTGTCACACCAAGTTAGCATAGGCATAAAACAGAAATGGTAATTGGTAAAAACCTCAAACCAAAGCCAAAACAACACTCAACATATCTGGAAATAGTATGCAAAAATTCAGAAGCATTGGATAAACCACAAGCATTTAATGATCAAATGAAGTTCAAGGCAATTTTAAAGCTCAAATGTGACCAACCAGAATGAAAAATCTCAATTAAATCAGAAATGATCCCAATAATTCCAACAAAAATCATGATCAATCACAACATCTATAACATGCATCACACAAAAAATTAGGAGCATAGGATATCATTTGGCATGGTAAACACATCATTCAAGTTGAACATCACAAGGTGTGACACAAATTGTCACACCAACTTAGCATGATCATAAAACAGAAATGGTAAGTGATAAAAACACCAAATCAACACCAAAATGTCAAGCAAAGAGTCTAGTTATAGCATGCAAAATTTCACATTCATTGGATCAAAGACCAGCATTTCACAAAGGTATGAGCAAGGCAATGTCAAATATGGACACATGTTCAAACATTCTAGCACCAAAAAATATCCAGCCAAGCACAATTTTCATTTTAATGATCAAAAAATAATAGACAAAATGAGGAACATAATGCAAAAAATTAGAGATCATTTGGTTGAATTTTCAAATTATGATGATTTTTGGAAGTTCATGGAAAATTGAAAAATGATTTTGGAGCCAAGGCATGAAAATATGGAGAAAAGGAGAAAAACACAAGGCAATGTGAGAAAAGCTCTCAGCCAGGTTCGAACCATGGCCATATTTGAATTCAGAAACGCGCCAAAGCCAAACGACGTAGTTTGGACATCTAAACCCTAGCGCGCGCTCCTGCATGGATTCAAAAAATCCGCAGGAAATCCACATGAACTCGTGGATGAATTCGCAGGTAACCTATGGAATCCGCAGGTAATTTCACAGGAAATCTGGACATGCTATGAACACGATGAACACGATGAACACGATGAAGATCTTCATCCCAATTTTTCCAGAAAAATTCAAACACTCCAGAAATGAAAAATGAAAACAGCATTGTGTAGATCTTTCATCATACAATCAAAATCCATAAACATTTCATGAAAAAACAATCACACATGCACGGATCGAAGCAAATAAAAATCATCATCCAAACTTTAATTGCATGTAACTTGCTCAAATCAACACCAAATCAATCCAAATTTCCATCAGAATTATCACCATTCCATGATCTACACGATAGGCCTAATGAATTGCAAAATTAAAGAGGTCGAAAATCATACCTCTTGATGAGCAGCAACTGAAATCACGTGTTTCCAAGGTTCTTGATGCTCCAATTCCTCTCCAATATGCTTATGGAAGTAAATGATGATGAAATGAAAGCTTAACAATGCATGAAACAAGCTCAATCTTCAATTTCCATGGATGCTCCACTCTTTGAACATGAACAAAACAGGCACGATTTCTCTTGAATCTTGGTCCAAATGTGCTCAACAACACTTCCTGGTGATGAATTAAGCAAGAGAAAGTGTTCTTGTTTGAAGAATTTTTGGAAAAAAGTGAGAGAAAAATTTGGAGATTTTTGGTGATTCTAGATCTAGAATTGTTAATTGTGATGAAAACAGTTATGATTAAGGCTTTATACTCAATGCTAATCATGTTTAGGCAAGGATTAGGGCAAATGCAAATGAACTTAATCACTTTGTGGTGTTTATGCAAAAATGAGATTTCTTACTCCATGCACCTCCATGCACGTGAACAGTGCATGGTCAATGTCAAAAATGCCTTAAAATGGTTTCCTGCTCATGTTGGAATGGATTTGGTATGCATATGTTCAACCAAAATGAGTTTATGCAATTTCTTCCCAAAATCTTCATGAATGAGCCAATGCCATGCAAATGAGAATTCATGTCCAATGATGGTATGCTTGGAAAATACATGTTATAAGGATCAACATGCAAAAAGAACCACTCAAATTGGCCTTTTGGTTTGAAAGTTATGCTCATTTGAAGTTTAAACCACACTTTGCAATGATTGAACCATATCTCCTCAACCACACATGAGAAATCCATGATTTTGGACTTTTTGGAAATGGGAGAGAAAGATCCTCAACTTTCATGTTGGACAAAATTTAATTTGAAGCTTTATTGATGATGTAATCTTGAGTTGAAGTTGGTCCAAAACCTTTCCATTTTTGGCAAATTCAAATTACAGGTCACTTGCTATTTTTGGAAAGTCTTGATCTGACTTCAAATCCTTCAATGTTGATGTTTGAAATGTCAAATGAGACTTGTTTGAACATGAATGAAGCATCTCTAACCACTTCCCACCTCCAAATCCACAGTTGAATTGACAGTTGACTTCGGTTGACTTTTTAGGGTTTCAGATGATTTGCACATGGACTGATGATCTCTGAGCCTTCAATTCTTGGCCAAACCACTTCAAAATGATCCTTGGGTCATGTGAACTCATTGTACCAACCCTAGGGCTTTGATCTCATGGAAAAATGCACTTGCTTGCTTGCACAATTGAATCTCCTGACCAGTCTGACTGATGACATGTAAGGGACCATGCAATGACAATGCAATGCGAATGACCTAAAATGAAAATGTATATACAAGTGGGAGGTGACAATTTGAGGTGCTACAGCTGCCCCTATTCAATCAACTGGGAACCTGAACGGATGAGAGCAACGGCTGTCAGACCTTCAAGGTAAACAGGGATTGAATACCAAGGAACCGTAGAAATTTGCACTCTGCGGGATATGATACAGGATATTTGCAACAGTGGCCAGACAAGACGTTTACCGACGACTCTACTGGGGATTTTGATTTTTATCAAAGGAAAGGTACAACCAGACGTCAACGAACGAATGGGAAAAACTCAACGTTTATCGACACCAACGGAGAGGTGACCAGACATTAACGAATGACTGGGAAGGGACTCGACCAGACGTCAACGGACGAACGAGAGAAGCTCGACGTTTATCGACACCAACGGAGAGGTGACCAGACATTAACGAATGACTGGGAAAAGACTCGAACAGACGTCAACGGACGAACGGGAGAAGCTCGATGTTTATCGACACCAACGGAGAGGTGAACACTTCACTGGGGAAGGAAACCAATACTTGCAACTGAAAACCCGACAGGACGTTTACCGACGACTCTACTGGGGATCCCTGGTTGGGGAACAACCAGACATTTACCAATGACTGGTAAAAGGACTCGACGTTTACCGACATCGAAAGATGATGTTTACCGACATCAAACAAAGATGACCAGACATTAACGAATGACTGGGAAGGGACTCGACCAGACGTCAACGGACGAACGGGAGAAGCTCGACGTTTATCGACACCAACGGAGAGGTGAACACTTCACTGGGGAAGGAAACGTACAACCAAACGTCGACGGACGAATGGGAAAAACTCAACGTTTATCGACACCAACGGAGAGGTGAATCCTGGGGAAGGGTACAACTATACGCCAATGGACGAATAGGAAAAAATCAACGTTTATCGACACCAACAAAGAGGTGAATCCTGGGGAAGGGTACAACTATACGTCAACGGACGAATAGGAAAAACTCAACGTTTATCGACACCAACGAAGAGGTGAATCCTGGGGAAGGATAGATGTTACGCACATCGAAAGATGATGTTTACCGACATCAATAAAGGGACGACCAGACATTTACCGATGACTGGAATGGGACTCGATGTTTACCGACACCGAAACAATGGTGTTTACCGACACCAAAAAAGAACACACGCGGGTGCAAACACGACACTTACCGGTATCACAGGGACGACATCTACATATGTCAAGGCAAGGCTAAACACTTGCTGGTGATCTCACTGGGGAGAATCAATCTTTTCTTTCACGGACGGGTGAGGAAATAAACCTCTCTGGGGAATATCAATCCTGAATGCTGTCAGGAGCAACTGTAGCAAGCGTGCCGTACAGATGTTGAACAAAGATCCGCCTCTGCCGGGGATATGGTCCAATTAGGTTTGACATATGAATGCATATGTTTGAATTTTTCTATGGCGTAATGCTCCATATTGAATGGAAATGCTACGCGTTTTGAGGAGGCAATGATCACTACATGCAAAATGCAAATGATGAACTCCTGCCGGGGAGCCAACTGATTAGATACTCCAACTCTGTGGGGAGACTCTGTCTGAGGAATGATCTGTTGGAAGTAGCACCGACTTCTCACTCATGCTGGAAAATAGCACTGCTGCTGGGGAAAGAATCCCACCGGGGATAACCTTCACTGGACCCAATCCACTCGGGGACTCTGCTAGGAAAACAACCAATGGCGATTTTACTGAGGACGACCCATCCACAGGTAGAACAAACTCTGCTGGAGATAATTTTCAACGAACATGATCCACTCGGGAAAGGAAAGTTGCCCAGTTTTCATCTGAGTTTCTTGGAGGCTAAAGCCAAGGAGCATGCTGTTTTGGGTAATTGGAAGGCCGTTTGTGCTTTACTTGCCGTAAGCATTTATGGAATCATCCTGTTCCCTAATCAGAAGAACTTTGTGGACATTAATGCCATCCGGGTGTTTGCTCGGAGGAATCCCATTCCTACCTTGGTTGGGGATGTTTATTATTCGGTCCATAATCGGAACGAGAAGCGGCGCGGAGTATTGGTTAGATGTTGTGCTCAATTGTTATATAAGTGGTTCATGGGATATTTGCCTTCCAGGGGTGTCTTTGTCTTTCTTGACCATACTGTAAAGTGGGCAACCAAGTTGATGGGTTTGCGAGCCAAGGACATAGCTTGGACTCACAGTGGTGTGGCTGGACGAGATTTCATTTGCAGTTGTGGGAGTTTTCCCAATGTGCCCCTTATAGGAGTTCAAGGTTGTATTAATTATAACCCGACGCTTCTTAAGAGGCAAATGGGGTTTGCTATGGAGGTTCCTCCTCTCGAGCGCGAGATTCAGGAGTCTTTCTACTTCCCAGTTGAGGGTAATCAGTCATCGTTGAGGCAAGTGTCTGAGGCGTGGCGTAACATTCAAAGGAAGGGCAAGATTCCTTTTGGTAGAGCTAATAACAGGTCTTTTCCTCCGTTTGATGATTGGCTTAGGAAGAGGGTTGAGCTCACTCGTCTACCATTTCCTGTGGGTGATCTTTGGTACCCGTTGATTGAGGAGCCACGTTCTTCTGTCAGTACGGAAGAATTTCTTGAGATGAGAAGGGCAAGAGATCAACTGCAAGCAGAGAAGACTGAGTTAGAAATGAGTGTTGCTAGAATTCAACTGGCTAATCAGGAAGTCAGGGGGAAAGCAGAAGACCAGGCTAAGAGACATGCTCTGGAGGTGAAGCGTTTTGAGATAGACACCGCCTATTACTGTAAGATCAGCCAAGCTTTAGAGTCATCTACGAAGGAGCACGACCTTACCAAAGAGCAGTTGGCTAGAGCTTTGAGGATTATTGAAAATGAAAAGAAGAGACAAGTCCTTGTGAAGACTCAGAGGGAAGCTAGAGCCAAAGCCCTTACTGCAGAGTGGGAAGCAAAGCTAAGGGTTAAGGGAGAAGAGGAAGCGAAGATTATGGCCAAGAGAGATCATTATCTTGCTGAGAGGGACCATTATTTCCGACAGATGAAGATTCATCAGAAAGAGGTAGGAAGACTTCGGCTGGAGAACACTGAGCTCAGGTTCGCTATGAAGTTTACCAGGATGGTTGATGGTGTAGAGACTTTTGTGAGACCTTCTTCAGATTAGCTTTTATTGCAGTGTTATCATGTGTTGGATTACCGTCAGGCATGTTGACGGAATTCACTTGCTTGTATTTCTTTCCGATTCTGGAGGATTGTAAAGTTGATTTGTATTAAACATGATGTATGATTCTCGCACGTGTAGTGCACTTTTGCTATACAATGGTTATTATCAGTCAATGATTGATCTTCAAGCTTTATTTGCTTTCCTATGTACACTCACATAACACACACATGGTCGGGTGATGTCTTTGCTAAATCATAACTCTCTGCTCTGTACGGTAAAGCCAGATGATTGATGTCAGAATGTTGCCGTCGGATTATTATCCGTCTCAATGAAACCAGGATCGAAAGACAGAGTGTTCCTCATATGGATAGACATTGCATTCATGGATGAATCATAATAACTTGTCTTCTATTTTGCAGGTGTCGGTTTCTAACATGTTTGATTGTTTCAGGAATCATTGCTCGCGCACGCAGAATCATTCCTTTGCACGTAGCTCGTCCGCACAGATACCCTACCAGACGCAACAAACCCAAACTGATGGATCCACCCAACGCTGACATTCTCGAGCTGAAAGAGAAGATGAGTGAGTTGATCAACGTCATGCAAGGGTTCGCCTTGGGGCAGAAAGCACTTGTTGAGAAGGTGGAAAAGCTTGAGCGGGCTTTGGTTGCCAATAGTGGCAATAATCAAGAGGGTACCTCCAACAATGGTCTTGGTGGTTTTAGGGATGGTGGCGATCCCAGAAGGAAGGAAACTACTGCTGGTGTAGTTATCAACAATGGTGGTGGTTTTGGTTTTGCTGCAGGCGGAGGATTAGGTCATGTGGGCAATACTCTGAAGGATAATCAGTTTCCTCCTTTCTTTGGGGATGTGGAGGATAAAGAAGAAGATCAGTTCTCTGTGTTGAACCAGCAATTTGGTCAATATGGTGTCAACCGCCGAACAAAGATATTCAGGTACTGGTAGAAAAGATCAGGGCTCTGGAAAGCCATACCTCTCCTGGGGCTATCAATATGACAAACATGGGGCTGGTTGAGGGGATTGTGATCCCACAGAAGTTTTAAGTGCCCACGTTTGATAAGTACAATGGGAGTTCTTGCCCGGAAACTCATCTTCAGGCCTTTGTCCGAAAGATATCTGCCTACACCATGGATCAGAAGCTCTGGATGTACTTCTTCCAGGATAGCTTATCTGGCGGGTCTCTTGAGTGGTATACCAAGTTGAGATCATCAGATATTAAGAGCTGGCAGGATTTGGGAGATGCTTTCTTTAAACAATACCAATTCAATGCTGACATGGCACCAAGCCGTACCCAGTTGCAGGGTATGTATCAGAAGCCGAATGAAGGGTTTAAAGAGTATGCACAAAGGTGGAGAGAGTTGGCTGCCAGAGTTCAACCACCGTTAATGGATCGGGAGATGTCTGATTTGTTCATGGGTACCCTTCAGGGGACTTTTGCTGAAAGGATGGTGGGTTGTCCCGTCACTGGTTTTGCAGACATAGTAGTGGCTGGTGAGAGAATTGAAAGCTGGTTAAAAATGGGAAAGATACAGGTAAGTGCTTCGTCGTCTGGATCGAAGAAGCCATTTGGGAACGATCAGCGTAAGAAGGAGGGTGACACGAGTGTTGTGTATGCCCAGAGAGGACATGGTAGGGATCGTTACTACCAGCATACTGCTGCAGTAACAATTCCTGCTGATAATCAACCCGCACAACAGCAACAGCAACAGCAACGACAGCCATTTCAGCAGAGAACACAACGGGCCGGGTATCAAGTGAGAGGAAGGATGACTGATCGTCAGTTTGATAGGCCACCCGTGACGTATGCATTTCTGTTAAAGAAATTAAAAGATCTTGGGTTGGTTCAGCTGAGGACGTTGGCTCCGTTAAGACCAGATCAGAGGCCTGCCAATTATGATGAGAATGCCAAGTGCCAATTCCATTCTGGTGCTCCCGAGCATAACATTGAGGGTTGTAAGGCCTTTAAACATGTTGTTCAGGACTTGGTAGATTCTAAAGCCATCAATTTTGCACCATCACCGAATGTTAATGCTAATCCCATGCCGACGCATGGTCAGATGGGGGTGAATGCAACTTCGGAGGATAAGAGGAAAATTGGGGTGATGGACGTGGATCAGATAAGGACTCCAATGTCTATGGTCAAGAGACAGTTGTTAAAAAGTGGAGTTTTTCCGGGTTGTGATAATTGTTGTGCTGCTTGCACTGTCGCTACAAATGGGTGTGTTGTATTGAGGGAGACGGTTCAGAGAATGATGGATGAGGGAAGTCTCCGATTTGAGAAAGTTGATTTGGAGAAGGAGGATGTTTCAACAATAACCATTTATTTTGACCCTATCTACTTGTCAGCGCCGGCAGATGCGGCTCCAGTTACCATCACGGTACCGAGACCCATTCCATATGAAAATGATGATGATGTGCCATGGGACTATGGTGGGGATGTGTATTGTAATGGAGAAAAGATAGAGGATCAGGCTGCAAGTGATACCACCATTTCAAAGGTGGATAATGCCGGACTTAGTGGTTTCACTCGCAACGGGAGGTTGTTTGCGCCTGATACGTTGAGAGGTGGGGATGGGGAAAAAGGAAAGAGAGATAAGGCCTAGGCTTTATCCAGGGCAAAAGGTAAACAGGTGGTGAATGAGGGTACTCCTAGAGCGGCACCGGCGCCTGTTGGGTCGGAAAATGAGCTTGATGCTGAAGCCGAGGAGTTTTTAAGGGTTATCAAGAAGTCTGAGTACAAACTTGTTGATCATTTGCAGCAGACTCCGTCCAAGATTTTGATCTTATCTTTGCTGTTGAGCTCATAAGGCCATAGAGATGCTTTGTTAAAAATCTTGAAGAGGGCCTATGTCCCGCAGGAGATTACGGTCAATCAGTTGGAGACAGTGGTGTCAAATGTCAATGCCAGCCATGGGTTGGGTTTCACTGATCTCGATCTTACTGTGGATGGCCGAAATCACAATAAGGCATTACACATTTCGATGGAGTGTAAAGGAGCGGTGCTTTCGCACGTTCTGGTTGATACCGGCTCGTCACTCAATGTGTTGCCTAAGAAGGCCCTGGCTAAGTTGGATTACGAAGGAGTGGTTTTGAGGCCTACTTATTTGGTGGTTAGAGCGTTTGATGGCTCTAAGAGGGCTGTGTTTGGGGAAGTTGAGCTCCCTGTGAAGATTGGGCCCGAGGTGTTCAAGTCTGTGTTATATGTCATGGACATTCAGCTGGCATACAGTTGCTTGTTGGGTCGACCATGGATACACGCTGCTGGGGCAGTAACTTCGACTTTGCACCAGAAGTTAAAGTATATCTGGGACGGGCAGGTCGTAACAGTTTGTGGGTGTAACACCCCAAATTTTTTCCTCCTCATTTCATGCATTCACTTTTTAGGTCATTTAGCATTTCATACCACATTGCATCATGTCAATCGGGATTAGCTCCAAGAAGCTCGGACGTCATCCAGGACACTTTATGGGTTTTATTCAAATGATCGGTCAACACAAGGAAAAGACTTGAGGTACTGCCAACAGGGCCAGATAGGGCCTATTCACCGTACAAATCGCCAAGCTGGAAGAAGCGAGAATCTGCTGCTGAGCTGTCATGCTCGCTAGGCGAGCAGATGCTTCGCCTAGCAAAGAGTACTGTCATGCTCGCTAGGCGAGCAGATCCTTCGCTAGGCGAAGGACGCGCATTTCAGAATATCAGAAAAGTTTTGGGCCTGAGCTGTCCTCATTCAAAGCCCACAAGCTGCGAAATTTGGCCTATAAATACCAGAGTAGTCAATGAAATAAACCCTGAACACTAGCTGAACAGAAAAGACTAGAGACTGGAGAAAGAAACCTAGGAACTACTCTGTAGCAACCTTCAGGCAGCTCTGAGAAGTTCACTCCGCCTCACACGAACCCTAGTACTACTTTGCAGATCCGGCCGTACCATTCAATCCTAATCAGTCTCTCTCATCAGGTATGCCTTTGTTCCTATTACCTTACGCCTTGAATTTGAATATTATGAATGTATGAGGTAACATCTGGTTTTGCCCATGGGTTTATATTTATGTATGAATATGCGTAACAATACCATGAATGTTTTAATCATTTTCGTTTATGAGTTGGATACCACAGGGTTTCGGATCATAGAGATCGAATTGTTATCAAGGAGGAATCCAAAACCCGCAGGCCTTCGCTAGCCGCTTCGCTAGGCGAGCCTGTAGCGAAGCTTCGCTAAGCCTTCGCTAGGCGAAGCAGTCGCGAACGTGACAGTATCTGCTTTTTGTTCTGTTTTGTTCTAACCTGTTTTTGTGTTGCCATGGCATTGTTTTCCCTGGATCTCATCTTGTTTGTCTAACCTTTTTGTCGAGTTTTGTGAGGGCTCATATGGCTTTCACAGAGACACTCGCGTGGTTTCCCACTTTATTTGTGGGATACCCCCTGGAGTTTTATTCTGATTATTCGTGTTGACTGATTTCCTTTGACGGTCCAGCTGGAGACATTTCAGGGTTTCTTGCCCCTTTAACTGCTATAGCTTCGGATCTTTATCCGTGTGGTAATTTTTTCCCTTTCTCATACTTTATCGCTTTCTTAGCTGGAAGACCTCGATAGGAGGCAATGTTTGGGCCCCTTGGTGGCATTTTACTTTGAGATACATGTTTTGTGTTTTGTATTCATATCCCTGCAGGTAGCGCGGTTCCTTCGTCAAGGACTGCCTGTTTTCCCTCGAGCATCCCAAACCCTAAAACCCAAAGCAACACGTTTACTCCTTCTACTACAGGCGAGTAAGTCTCCGAAGGTCGAGCATCCGGTAGATTGCGTAGTGACGTCGTTCGTCCAAAACCCAATCCATAACCCCGTAGTTAGCCGAACTACGGCTTGCTCTGATTCTCATTCCAGATGAGATACGTAGGCATAAGACGCGATGTCTTAGCGAGCACACATCCCCAACCCATAGGTCAGCCGAGCTACGAAGACTCTGATTCTCATATTCAGATGAGATACGTATGCAGTGGATGCGACATCCGCGCGAGTCATTTCTCTTAACCTTTTTAGTAAATAAACACATTAGGTAAACCCGCACCCTTTAGACAAAAACTACAAAAGTGGATCCCGTAGAGTACTATGGATGCGTAGGGGTGCTAATACCTTCCCTTCGCATAACCGACTCCCGAACCCAAGATTTGGTTGCGAGACCCCGTCTTGCCCTTTCCTTTTTCAGGTTTACTTCGAGCGTTTCCTTTCCCTCCTTTGGGATGAATAACGCACGGTGGCGACTCTTCTGTCATTCTCTTTCGCCGGTTGTTTTTTCGCGCACTGTATTTTTCAGGTTGCGACAGCTGGCGACTCTGCTGGGGACCCTAAGAAGTTGACCTCTTGCTGGTCCATCTTCCCTAAGCGAGTCCCTCCTAGCTTTTGTAGTTTGTTTGTTTATTGGGTGTTCATGCTTTTGTACAGTTATTTATTTACCTGCTTTACCTTATTGCATTGTGTACATATCATTGCTGTTTCTGTTGGCTGGCTGCTTGGTGATCTTTGTGAGATGAGTTCTATACCCGAACTCGAGTGCACTTAAGATAGGAGAATGGCATAGTCCTGTCAACTTGTGTGGAGTATTCCTTAGCGAGTTGACTTGCAAGCCCATTCACTTGGTGGAGGTCATGTTGAGATCAATAATGTCACATAAGTAAGTTGTGGTTAGACATTACTTGTTCCAATATAGACCTAAGAAGCCAAGGACCTTAGTTTACCTAACCCATCTTGGCCTATTCGTAGGACGTAGTGCGAAAGTCGTTCAAATGTAAGATTTGATACGATTGTTACGCGATACTACACTCATAAGAGTCTCTCTTGAGAATATTGTTGGAATACGAGTAGTCGTTCCTCTGATAATATCCGAAAGATGGGATTATGACTATGGGAACCTTTTGTAGAACATGTTTGGCAGGTTTAAACCTTAGTACACTCCTTGTGGGTGGTTCTTAACCTAAACTCCATGCTCGTGACTTGCGACAAACCCTTGATTCATGGTTGATCCGATCAGGTATCCTTAATATCAATGAAACTCGGGTATTGATAAGGTGTAAACCATAATCCGCCAAAATGGGTGGTTGATATTAAGGATAACATGATCCATCCCATGACCTTTATTTGGTGTGCTCTTAATTTCTCTCCAGACAGTGCAACCTGACAGATGTTCAAGCAGATACAACAATCCTGATTGACATGCCACTGCACTGCATTCACATCATTTTGCATCACATCATTTTGCATTCATAATCATTCACACATGTTTATCCATTTCTGTGGGGTTTATATCTTCTACTTGATTCTAGTCGGATTTTTCTTGGTTCTCATCAACGGCTTAGTCTTTTTCTTACACTGTTTATCAAATGTGAGACTGGAATCAAGGGGGTAGAATACTTTTGGAATTGATAAACATGTCATTGCATTTGCATAGTCATCCGCATGTCTTGCATAACAGGTACCGCCACAATGTTCTCAGTTTGTTTGGTGTTCCATCAGCAGGATAGCTGACTCAGGCATTCACCGATACGGTACCCGCAGGAATCAACAGAGATTAATGGAAAGCCTACAGGCAGAGCTCGCCGAGATGAAGATTCGCATGAATCAATTCATGGATTTGGTTCAAGGGGTGGCTCAAGGACAGCAGGAGCTTAGATTGTTGGTGCAGAGGGATCCTCCTATTACTCAA